>NC_047085.1:251545951-251874951 GCF_902459505.1 Geotrypetes seraphini | reverse complement strand
TCTCTGTCGCCCCATACTAGTCCTATGTGTACTCCCCCCTCCTTGCATTTAGGCGCACCATTGGAGAATAGCACTTGGGTGCCCTGCTGGCACTTTCATGGGTAACTGTTCACTTCTGCATGGAAGTGCTAGTGTACTAGACATTTATTGACGACAGGGGCACATAAATGCAGACGCCTAGATTATAGAATTGCCCTTCATGCACTTAGGGCCTGATTCTATATATGGTGCCCAAAAAATTGGTGCTGATTAGAACAACACTTAGCATGATTCTATAAAAGGCACACACCATATACAGAATCGTGCTTAGCAGCCTTATGTGTTGCTAATATTTTAAGTGCACCCATTTAGGCCAAGAAAAACCAGGCCTAAATATCTTTGCGCTTAACTTTTAGGAACACCTGTGATCTGCCCATGCTTCTCCCCTGGCCATGCCCCCTTTTGAGATTTGCACACAAGAACTGGCGCACCTTATAGAATGTGCCTACCAAGTTGTGTGCATAACTTCTAATTGGTGCCAATCTCCATAAATTATGAGGTGTTAATTGCCAATTATTGGTGCCAATTGGTTTGTTAAACAATTGTTATGCATTCAAATCAGCTGTGCACACTGATTTGAGCGCACAACTTATGGCAGTATTTGAATTTGGGTCTTAAGCTCCATTGACAATAATGGGGTTAACATGAATTATTAAAATCTAGGCCTTAGAATATAAGCCTTTTTGGAACAGGGGACTTTCTTCTATACCTGAATGCAACTCACTTTGACTTGCCAGTGAAAAGAAAGGAGCTAAATTTAAAATTTTAAAAAAATATTAAAATCTCTTATGCCACACACAAGCAATTGGAATTGGCTAATATACAAAATGAATATTTTTTTAAAACTGTGATGGGTGTCCATCATGGTATATACTATATCAGATTTACCCCCACCACCACCAGAAATAGAAACTGAGAAAATGATGATAAAGACCTTATAACCTCTGCAGTCTGCCTATCCGTAGCAACTAATAAACTCTATAATCCCTCCCTCAGATATTCTTTGTGCTTGTTCCATGCTTTCTTGATTTCACATACAGTCCCCTTCTCTACCATCTCCAGTGGGAAGCTGTTCCACACATCCACCACTCTTTCTGTAAATAAATATTTTCCTGGCTTACTCCCAAGTTTGTTCCCTATGACGTTACAATAACATTCCACTGACAGTGGTACGCAGGCACAGGCTTTTGGTATATAAGATCAAAAATATTCACCTGTACTTTTTATGTAGCGGCCTACTTACTAAGGGGATTATTTAGTAATCACTAACAGGTGTTATCTGCTGCAGGATCTATAGGAATAAATCATGGGGAAAACGTGCAGAGTATGTGTGGAGATACCGTGTTTCCCCAAAAATAAGACAGTGTTTTGATAGTTCATTTTGAGCCCAAAAAATGCACTAGGTCTTATTTTTGGGTAGGGCTTATTTTTCATGTACATGATCATCTCTCCCTTCCTCTCCTTCACCCCGATTTTTCCTCTTTCCTTCCCCCACATGTTCAACATCTTTCCTCCCCTCTTATCCATCCCCTTGTGCCCATTCCCTCTGCAGCATCTTTCTATCCCTCCATCCCCCTATGCAGCAGAACCCTTGCCCAGATTCCATCCTTCCCTCCCATCCCTCGTGCAGCAGAACCCTTGCCCAGCTTCCATCCTTCACTCCTTCCCATCCCTCGTGCAGTGGAATTCTTGCCCAGTTTCCATCCTTCCTTCCCTCCCTCCCTCCCATCTCTTGTGCTGCAGAACCATTGAGCACTCACCCCCCACCGCGCAGCTGAACCTCTGCTGACCCTCCATCCTTTCCTCCCATCTGAACCCCGCCGACCACTAGCCATAAATACCTTCCTGCAGAGCAGTATCAGGCCAGCAGCACTCTAAACAGGCTGCTTCGGGGCCTCATCAGGGAATTCCCTCTGCCGCATCATCACTGATGTCATCAGTAATGCGGCAGAAGGCCCCAACGAGAAGGCCACAGTTTTAATCTCCTAGATCTAACACAGCATGTTAGCTAAAAAAAAAAAAAAATCCAGTCCTAAAACTGAGCTTTAGGTTCATCCTTTGCCTTTCACTGAGTTCAGAAACTCCTCCTTTCCTGCTATATCACTGGGAACTCCTGGTGCCCCCATACACTTGTTTATCTGTAAACTTACTTATTCCTCTCTACCTCCATCAGCATGGCTATTTCTGAAGTGCTATGATTGTAAAGTTGTCTAGAGTCCCATTTGTGTTAAAGGGACTAGGTAAGTTCGAATTTTATAAAACCAATCAGAAGAGTGTTCAGCCTGACTTGGCGTGTAGATTTTCCTTGACTGTGTAATAGGCCATGTGGGTATTTGGTTTTCATTTTCTTTATGCTTTCCTTTTCTTTGACAGTAGAGCCCTGGGATTTCTAAGGATTTATTATGAGTATTTATTTATTTTATTTTATTTTTTTTTTTTTGGGGGGGGAGCAGATATTACATTACATATGGAAATGTACATTTGGCTGCTGATTTTTTTTTATTGTTAGCTATTGTTCAGCTTGTATTTGTGCAATGTTGTTGGGGGGTATTTTGTATTGTACTAAAATCAAAATAAAATATATATTAAAAAAAAGAGTATTCAGAAATCTCAGTAACTGTGGGCTAAGCTAAAAACACTTTATCAAACAGATTTGTGGTACCAAAGGAATGTTCACAAACCTTATAAATGTTATTAAATCTGTATGCATGGACAGCCATGTTGTGTGTGTGTGTGGGGGAGAGTTGTAAGGGAGAAAGAGCGCAGTAGTATGCTCAGGTCCTGGTAATAGGAGAGGTGTGAATGCCATTGTACACTGTACAACTGCAGCTATTTGGAAGATGGGTTCAGTGTTGGAGGATGCAATCCTTCCATTTTTATGTTAACATGGAACTTCAGTGTCTTTGAAGGTTGTCAGAATGAGCTAGGTATGGAAAAAGGGAAAATTTAAAACTGGGAAGCCATATACATGTGCTGCTCTGACTTGGTCTGTTATTTTCAGCCTATTCACACACAGTGGAGAATTCAGCCTTTTTTGGGGATGTGGTGTTACGGTTCCCCAAGATTGTCCATCACTATTTTGACCACAACTCAAACTGGAACAACTTGATCCGATGGGGAATTGGCTTCTGTAATCTGTCGGGCATTTTTGATGATGGCCCCCATTCTCAGCTGCTTGGGCTGGTAAGATAAATTTGAGACCTGCTCCATATTACCTTGTGGGATTTATTTTTTGTGTGTGTGTATGTTATAGGTGATATATCGTAGATCTTACCTCTAAAAATTTGTTGTGTTACTTGTCAAGTGCTAGGCCCCTGTATTGGTCAGTAGGCGGCGCTAGCAGTGGCTTCCTTAGGACTGGGCATGTCCCCCTGGAAATGGGGCAACCCTTCAGGTAGGTACAATCTAGGTGTCTGCCTAGTGCAACTGATTATGCTGTGCGGTGTAAAACATGTTTCCCAAGAAAAATAGTGTTCAATATTAGTTTGAAACTTTTATTCTGACCCTTTAACTAGTCTCAATTCAGGATAGCCAATTTTCCACAAAAGCAAACCCTCCCCTCCAAAAAAAAACCCTCACTTTTTTCTGTTTTCCCATTAAGTACAAATCCTTTCTATTGCACTTGGGCTTTCAGGCTCAAACAGGTAAGTCCTCTTCACCAGGGCAATGTACTAGGGCTCCTTTAATCCATAAGATCACCAAAACGGTCCACAAATGAAAGGGAAAAAATACAACAAAAAGATAATACTCCACTGTTCTAGGCACCAATTATACCAATTACTGCCTGAACTGCAGGTGGAACTGAGCTCCACAAAGTTCTGAGTTGGAGAAACCTTGGAACCTGTTAATTCTTTTTCTTGGATAGTAAAACCCTCTGAATAACAACTCCCACCCTGGCAATCAAATCAGGTTCTCCAAACTGTGGCAGTTACAAAAACTCACAGGCACAATACAGAAGAACAATACCTTGCCTTGAGTCCAAAAAAAGGCAAGGGAAATGAAACTGGGATCCTTGTTGGGACTGCATTTATGAATAAAGACCCTCTTTTGGTTGATTTGACGTCTCCCTTGCCTTTCTTTGGCCAGTTACAAAAACCCAACAAGCAGGTGGTAGGAACACCCATAAAGACCAAGACCAAAGCTTCATTCCAATTTTTAAAACCCCCAAAATATTGCAAACACAATTATAATTCTCTTCACTGGCTTCACAGTCATTTTCAGCGCAGATTTACCTGGAGTTCCCCCTCCTTGCTGGCTCTCAGCATCGCAGGGCAAAATTCATTAGCAAACACCAAAAAGAAAAAACAATGTCCAGGCTGGCAAACAGAGTCCTTCTTTCTTTCCTAAGGTTCTCAGCTGCTCTGAGCAACAGTTTCAAACACAGTCTCACAGAGGGAAAAGAAAAGAAAAAATATAACCATCTCTTTCTCTAGTTAAAGGATTCTTCCTTTCCAGCAGAGAAAATAAATCCACCAAAAACAAGTTTCAAGTTTATTAGAAGTTTGTTGTACATGCAATATCAAATATTTCTATGCGTATTACAATTTAAAATTGGGAGACAAAATAAAACAATTTGTACAATTAAGCATACAATGTATGTACATAAGTAATTAGCGATACAAAAGGGAAGAGGGGTGAACTACAATCTTTAAGGAAAGTAAAAATACATTTAAGGGAAAAACAACATCAGGAAGGTAATGAAAAATTTTTTGTTTTTAAGAAAATATGCTAAGCCTAAAAAGAGGATAGGAGAGGTTGTGACCTATAAATAAGGTCTGGTCTGGTTCATTTCTCCACACCATTATGAACCCACCTCCATGCATTCTTGATGCACTAATCCAGTGGTCTCAAACACACGGCCCACGGGCCGCATGTGGCTCTCCAGGTTTTATTTGCGGCCCGCGGTCTGGACGCGATCAACAACATTTCTCTTCCCCTTTCCCTTCCTTTTGGAGTAGCAGCGTGTCTGGCCGGCTCATTCCGTTCAAAGCCGCGGGTTGGCGGCTCCTCGCGCTATCCACTCCGGCATCGGAAGCCTCTCTGACATCACAACATCAGAGAGGCTTCAGACGCAGGCGCGGATCTCGCAAGGAGCCGCCACCCGCAGCTTTGAACGGAATGAGCCGGCCAGACATGCTGCTGCTCCAGTGGCGTACCAAGGGGGGGCGGTCGCCTCGGGTGCATGCCCCAAGGGGGTACACAGCTGGCCACCCTCCACTGTTCTCCCTAAAGTGTGGCTCGCGGCTCGTCTAGAGCAGTGGTGCCCAACCTGCTTCCCTTCCCCTCTCACCGCTGCCATCGGGGAACAGGCCGGCACCGTGTTCTTTGATCTCCCTGCGGGGCCGACCAACTCTCGCCGCCCGACGTCAATTCTGACGTCGAGAGGACATTCTGGCTAGCCATTCGCTGCCTGGCTGCCCGGAACATCCTTTCCGACATTAGAATTGATGTCGGGCGGCGAGAGTTGGTCGGCCCCGTGGAGAAGAGAAGCAGGGAGATCTCGGCCTGTTCCCGATGACGGCAGTGGCAGCGGCAGCAGCAGCAGCCTATTCCCCGGCGGCGGTGGCATGGGGGAGGGCAGGAAGGAAGAAAGAAAGAAGGGGGGGGGCAGAGAGCCAGAAACAAAGCAAAAAATGCGACATGGAATCAGACAAAGACAGACATAGAGAAAGAAAGAAAAAGTTGGGGGAGGGAATGAGGTCTGGAGGAGAGGAAGCATACAGGAGGCTGAAAGAAGGGAAGAAATATTGGATGCACAGTCAGAAAAATAAAGTGCAACCAGAGACTGATGAAATTACCAAACAAAGGTAGGAAAATGATTTTATTTTCAATTTAGTGATTGAAATGTGCCAGTTTTGAGAAAGAAAAGATATTAAACTTTAAATATGAGTGCTGCAGAAAAAATAGAGTACTTGGAGGGCCGCAGAAAAAATAGTTAATGTCTTATTAAAGAAACTAGTGTTTAAGCCCGTTACATTAACGGGTGCTAGAATATATGGCTGTCTGTCTTTCTTTCTTTATGTCTCTCTCCCTGCTCCTGTTTCTTTCTTCCTTTCTTTCTGTCTTTCTCCCTCCTGCAATTTTTTTCTCTCTCTCCCTGGCACCCTTTGCCTGTCTGTCTTTATTTCTGTGTCTCTCTGGTCCCCTGTCTGTCTTTATTTCTGTCTGTCTCTCTCCCTAGCCTCCTTTGTCTGTCTGTATTTCTTTCTGTGTCTCCCCCCCCCCCACTTTCCTTTGCAGAAGCAGCAGTGCTATTTCCCTTCCCCTCCAGATCCCTGTGAAGTAGTAGCAGCATTTCCCCCCACCCACCCCCCATTACCTTCTCTCCCCCCCCCCACTTTCCTTTGCAGAAGCAGCAGCGGTATTTCTCTTTCCCTCCAGGTCCTTGCTGAAGCAGTAGCAGCATTTTCCCCCACCCCCCATTCCCTTCTCTCCCCCCCACTTTATTTTGCAGAAGCAGCTGTGATATTTCCCTTCCCCTCCAGATCTCTGAGAAGTAGTAGCAGCATTTCCCCCCACCCACCACCCCATTCCCTTCTCTCCCCCCCCACTTTCCTTTGCAGAAGCAGCAGCGGTATTTCTCTTTCCCTCCAGGTCCTTGCTGAAGCAGTAGCAGCATTTTCCCCCACCCACCCCCCATTCCCTTCTCTCCCCTACCACCACTTTCCTTTGCAGAAGCAGCAGCGGTTTTCCCTTCCCCTCCAGGTCCCTGCTGAGTAGTTGAAACATTTTCCCCCACCCCCCATTCCCTTCTTACCTTGAGCTGCCCTGCTCCGTTCGGCCCCTCCCCCTTCCCTTCCCGTGTGCTGGCCTGCTGCGGCTGAAGGTTTTTTTTCGGCGACTCCTCCTGTTAAAACTCCCCCCCACCCTCCTCCCGCAACCGCTCCTGTTCAAAGCGGCCTGCTGAGGTTCGCGGCCGCTGTAACGAACCTCGCAGGCCGCTCTCCAACTCGGTAGCATGTTCCCTCTGACGCGATTGCGTCAGAGGGAACGTGCTACCATGTGGAGAGCGGCCTGCGAGGTTCGTTACAGCGGCCGCGAACCTCAGCAGGCCGCTTTGAACAGGAGCGGTTGCGGGAGGGGGGGGGGAGTTTTAACAGGAGGAGTCGCCGAAAAAAACCTTCAGCCGCAGCAGGCCAGCACACGGGAAGGGAAGGGGGAGGGGCCGAACGGAGCAGGGCAGCTCAAGGTAAGAAGGGAATGGGGGGTGGGGGAAAATGTTTCAACTACTCAGCAGGGACCTGGAGGGGAAGGGAAAACCGCTGCTGCTTCTGCTGTTGCAGGAGGATTTGGGGGGGGGGATTCTTGAGCGGCGGCAGGACCATGAGGCGGGATTGAGTTTTTCGGCTTCCCCTATCTGGGGAAACCGCCGTGCCGAACTGAGCTGCGGTGGGGCCGTAGTAAGCGCGGGGCATGCTGCAGTCTTGGCGGCCACGGACATACGGATCATGGAAGCACGCTGATAAGACTGCGCATGCGCCGCCTACGGTTTTATTATATAGATGACAATTTTGCATGAGGTAAAACTCTTTATAGTTTATATATCTTTCCTTTTAACTGTTAAAAGGAAAGTTTTATAAACTATAAAGAGTTTAACCTCATGCAAAATTATAATTTCTTTAATAAGACATTAACTATTTTTTCGACGGCCCTCCAAGTACCTATAAATCCAAAATGTGGCCCCGCAAAGGGTTTGAGTTTGAGACCACTGCTCTAATCTGTTTCATTGGCAATTTAGTTGTGTCCCTCTCCTCAAATTCTTCTGGACCCTCAGTGGTCTGAAGCAGGGACTGCTCGCTCTCTTCATCTCTTTGCCTTGTTAAGGCTCAGGTGAACTGTTCCACTCCTCACGTTCCTGCCTGCCTTCCTGGTTCAGGGTTCTCTCCTTATGACTCTCAGCACCATGCCCACTCCTTCTGGGAAGGGGGATGGGGCTTAGCTCTCTCGGGTGCAGTGTGGCTTTTCCTGTCCTCCCTGCACTGGGGCTGCAAACTTGCCAGACTTTGTAACTGGTTTAAGAGTTTATCTGACTTATTACTATAGCACAAATCCCTGTCTTATTCATTCTCATCTCTGAGGAGTAGGCAGCCGCCTCAGGGTTTCTAGTGTTAATCTGGTCAGCTCTTCTAATCTGATTACTCTCCCTGGGACAAAGCCAGGGCTGGCATTGGGTTTGTCACATACTATAATTTGAGATGTTTTATCATTTTTTGTAAGATTTGTTCTATTTGATCTTCTAAGGACTTCAGAGTAGCTTATATAAATGTATTTCAATTGTATTACACAATTTAAGAAGGCACTAAAAATGAATCTGTTTGTACAAGCTTATATGACTTGTAAATAGATGATGAAATGTGTTTAAGATTTTATGGAAACTCCAGTTAACTACTTATTGTCCGAATGTTGAGTGTTGATGTCTTGATTGTATGTGTTTTATGATGTATTTTATGTACGTTATTTTATTATAAACCACTTAGTATATAGGTGGGGTATAAAACTCAAAAATAAATAAGTGAATAAATATTAATTATTGTGTGATGCACCCAACTGCAGCATGTACTAGTGTAGCAGTTATGAAACTTGAGGTGGTGTAATAGACCTGAGCAGGCTTGGATTTGGTACTAAACTGCGTTGTATCAGTTGAGAATGAGGCAACCCATGTTTCTCTCATTATGTAAGTTTAACTGAGGGACACAATGAGCCCCTTGTAATGTGTTATTTTGTCCTGCAGATGGCACAGGAGCTGGGGATCAGTGAAAAGACACCAGATTATAGGAACCCCTTTAAAACTGACCACTCTGAGGTAAGACACAAAGTCCTGACAGAAACGGAACTCAGCATTACTCATAGTCAAACTCTCAATTTACATCATTTGTGAAGGTTTTTTTATGCCTAGACTTTTTCACCTGGGCATCCTGTTATAAATTTTACTCTCAGCAGGAAATAAGTTAGAATTCTGCCTTTCAAAAGTTTTCCTCTAAAGACTAGCTAAACTTATTTTATTTATTTGTGTAATTCGTTTTTTATTCTGTTTTCCCCAAAGAGCTCAGAACGGGTTGCAGGTTAAACATACATAATACAGTTAACAGGTTACAATTTACACTGGAATTGCCATAATGATACAATTTTTTATCCTAACTTGACACATACTTGGGATCTCTAATACTAATTTAGCCTCAGATTCACCAAGTTACCTGTTTAGTTTTGTTTAAGGGGGAACAGGAAAGGGGGTGACTCCAGGGGTAGCAGGGGAAGGCTTACAATTAGAGAGCTTCACGGGAACTGGGCTGACAGGAATCCAGCCAGGGTCACAGGAATCCTGCGGGGATGGAAGCACCTCTTTCAGGGTTCCTATGATATGTACCTGTGTCCTGGCAGCCTTCTCTTTCCTTCCTTCTAGGCAGCTACATGTGTTTCTTCAGAAGGCAGCGGTTCCAAAACGCTGCCCGCAGCTGACCCAGAAGCCTTCCCTCTGACATCAGAGGGAAAGCTTCCAGGTCAGCCATGGGCAGCGTGTTGGAACCGCTTCCTGTGGCTCTGTGAAGAAACACAAGGAAGGAAGGAGAAGGAGGCCGTCAAAACACAGCTAGGTAGCATGAACTTGAGACACAGAATGGAGGAAGGGAGCACATTGGGATATAGAAGGAATAGGGGAGACATGAACTTGGGACAAAGGAAGAAGGGAGGGAGGGGGCACAAACTTGGGGCACAGAATGGAGGGAGAGAGGGAGGGGCATGAATTTGTGACATAGGAGGGAGGGAAAGAGATGCTGAGGTGGGGGAAAGAATAAAAAGGGAGAATTGTTTGGCATAGGTGTCTGAGAGGGAAAGAGAGATGGTGCACATGGGGAAAAGAAGGAAGAGGAAAATTGTTGGGTATAGAGAGAGAGAATTATTGGACATGGTGGTAGGAGAGGAGTGAGGTAGAGATGCATGGGGAAGAGAGAGATGAGGGATAAATGTTGGATGTGGCAGTAGAGGGGGTGAGGAAGATGCACCCTGGATCTCTCTCTCTCTTTCTCTCTCATTGGAAACAGGAAGTTCCGTGACTTCATGTTTCTGGTGCTAGAGAGAGACTTCGGGCCCAACAAGCAGTAGCCTGCCTTCAGTGCTGCCACATCAAAGCAAGTCCCCATAGCCGCATGGGGCTCAGAGAGGGAGCTGTTGGAGTGCATGGTGAGTTATAAAGAGGCACCTGCAGAAAAAAGAGGGGAGAGATGGTTTCCAGGGTGAGGTGTGGAGAAGAAGAAAAAAAGGAGAGGAGATGAGGTACCCATGGAGAGGAGGGGAGATGATTATAAAAATAAAATCACTAGATTCCCCAGATTTTATTTTTAGAAGGGCTGTACATGATTAATCACGCAATTTAAAAATTTTAATCAATGTACAGCCCTAGTATAAATGAATTCAAATTTTATAATCCTTTAGTTATAATTTGATATTAATTTGGAACCTTATTTTAATTCAGGTATCCTCTTATGTCTTATGTTTTTTGACCTGGTGAACCACAACTTGAATGCAATTAATCCTGACTTCTATTGGTATCAAGGGCAGTGTTTTACAATAGTTCTTATGTCATATATTGTACAAAGTGAAATTTCAAGGCTCTGTATTTCTTCTGGAAGACACTATGTGGTGTCCCACAAGAATCCTCTGACCTCAACATTGTTTAACATACTTATAAGTTCACTAGATAACATGCATGTTCAATCAGGATATAAAGTTTTTTATATGCAAACATTACAATTTTACTTCCTGTATTACAGTCTGCAGAGGAAACATCATTTAGGATCAATGACTGTCTTAACCTACTGATCATTGGATTGGGGGACATTTATCTGAAGCTAAATAAAAATAAAACAAAGTTCCTCTTAATGGGATAATTTGATGGCATTTGGAATGATAACATAAATTAAGTAATTTTCATTTCAAATCTGAGTCGGGTAAAAATTTTCAGAGCTCTCTTAAATAGTACTTTGACCCTTGAGATGCAGATTAATGCATTGATTAAAATATCTTTATTAAGAAAATGCAAATAAATAAGTTTTATTTCGGTTCTTCAGCTTTTTGGATAGCAATGCAGTGTCTACTTTTGCTGCAACTAGACTATTGTATTGTCTATGTTGGTTGCCATAAATATCAAGAAACTGCAAACTATTCAAAATGCAGCAGCCCAATTGATTATTTTCTACACATAAAGATGACAAGAAAACACATAGTAACATAGTAGATGATGGCAGATAAGGACCCGAATGGTCCATCCAGTCTTCCCAACCTGATTCAATTTAAATTTTTTCTTCTTAGCTATTTCTGGGCAAGAATCCAAAGCTCTACCCGGTACTGTGCTTGGGTTCCAACTGCCGAAATCTCAGTTAAAACCTACTCCAGCCCATCTAAACCCTCCCAGCCATTGAAGCCTTCTCCAGCCCATCCTCCCCCAAATGGCCATATACAGATACAGACCGTGCAAGTCTGCCCAGTACTGGCCTTAGTTCAATATTTAATATAATTTTCTGATTCTAGATCCTCTGTGTTTATCCCACGCTTCTTTGAACTCAGTCACCGTTTTCCTCTCCACCACCTCTCTCAGGAGCGCATTCCAGGCATCCACCACCCTCTCCGTAAAGTGGAATTTCCTAACATTACTCTTGAATCTACCAGCCCTCAACCTCAAATTATGTCCCCTGGTTTTTACCATTTTCCTTTCTCTGGAAAAGATTTTGTTCTACGTTAATACCCTTCAAGTATTTGAATGTCTGAATCATATCTCCCCTGTCCCTCCTTTCCTCTAGGGCAGGGGTGTCCAATCTTTTGGTTTCTCTGGGCCGCATTGGCCGAAAAGAATGTTTCTGGGGTCGCAAAAATGCGCAAATGCCGCAGCAAGACAGAGGAGGGAGCCGGCAAGACAGTAAATACTCGGGGGCAGCAGAGGAAAACACTGCATCGCCCTCGACCGGGGCCGCACAAAATACTTCATGGGGCCGCATGTGGCCCTTGGGCCACAGGTTGGACACCCCTGCTCTAGGATATACATATTCAGGGCTTCCAGTCTCTCCTCATACGTTTTCTGGCGCAAGCCTCCTATCATTTTTGTTGCCCTCCTCTGGACCGCTTCAAGTCTTCTTACGTCCTTCGCCAGATACGGTCTCCAAAACTGAACACAATACTCCAAGTGGGGCCTCACCGATTACCTGTACAGGGGCATCAACACCTTCTTCCTTCTACTAGCTACGCCTCTTTTTATACAGCCCAGCATCCTTCTGGCAGCAGCTACCACCTTGTCACACTGTTTTTTCACCTTTAGATCTTTGGACACTATCACCCCAAGGTCCCTCTCCCCGTCCGTGCATATCAGTTTCTCAGCTCCCAGCATATATGGTTCCTTCCGATTATTAATCCCCAAATGCATTACTCTGCATTTCTTTGCATTGAATTTTAGTTGCCAGGCATTAGACCATTCCTCTAACTTTTGCAGATCCTTCTTCATATTTTCCACTCCCTCTTCGGTGTCTACTCTGTTACAAATCTTGGTATCATCTGTAAAAAGGCACATTTTTCCTTCTAACCCTTCAGCAATGTCACTCACAAACATATTGAACAGGATCGGCCCCAGCACCGAATCTCTTGTTGATGGATTTTTATCTGCCCATAGAATAGAGGCATGAATTTATTTAAAATTATGTGCAATTATATTCAATATAATATTTGGGAGGGTTTCACAATACATGTTGTACATGATCTGTATACCAAAGGGGAACTGGATCGGCACTTTATAAAAATTTTTTTTTTTTTTTGTATTTCCCTGATTCTAAGCTATTTTGATCTGAGAGTTTTCTCATCCAACTTTCCTTATCAAGCATCTATTTGACATTCATTACCATCTCATACTATAATGTTAAAACAAAACAAAAAAACCCCAAAAGACTAATTAGTCTTTCGAAAATCTTAGAAATCTTTCTTTAAGAAATATTTAGGGCTCCTTTTACAAAGGCGTGCTAGGGCCTTAATGCTTGGAATAGCGCACGCTAAAATGCCGCATGCGCTAGCCACTACTGCCTTCTTTTGAGCAGGCGGTAGATTTTTTGCTAGTGCGCACTAATCTGGTGTGTGCAGTAAAACCTGTATTGCACCTTCGTAAAAGGAGCCCTTAGAGACCAAGATGTTAGTCAAATGTTTTATTATGTATTTCCCAAGAATAACTTGGCTATTTTGGAAACCACATAAAACTTTATAGTATCTGTGAAATATCAGACCATTTGTAATGTAATGTATCTCCCCACTCCTTCTTGAAATTTAAAATATTGTAAACTATTTAAATTATATTATTGGCAGTATATTAAGTAAATGTGACATTTGAACTGAAAATATTACTTTGCTCAGCTTAATACCAAATGGATCCATGCCGTATTTTAGATGGTGGTTTCAGGGGTTTCTAGGAGAGGAGGACTAGATGAAGGTTTCTTTTATATCTAAATTATACAAGATCCTGAAAGTTATTGGTCCCCAATAAATTCAGTGTGGCAAAGGCTAGATTGGCAAGGAAAATAAGAATTAATGTTACACAATTTGACATTCTAGAACTAGGTCATAGTGCAGACCTCCTGGAATGTCAATTGAGTATTAAATCCTCTATAATAAAACCCTAAGTGCACATACAATGCTGTGATCCCTGCCACCGTGGCCGTGTTCCATTTGCGGTGCATGCAGCGGTTTCAGCAGCAGTTTGTCTCCTGATAGCTGGCGCCTAGAGCAACAGTAGGAGGGTGTCATGCGGGTGCTGCAAAATGTCCCATACTGGTAAAAATTCTGCTACTGCTGCACAGGGAAGTGGAGGGGGAGAGGGAAAGGGGCTGCTTTGGGAGGAGAGGTATGCTGGGGGGCAGACAGCAATCTTGCTTTGCTCTGGGTGGGGGAGACATCAGGGGGCCACAGGCAGGTATGGCGCAAGAGAGAGAGACAGGCAGGCAGGGGGCTAGGGAGAGACACAGACAGAAAGAATGACAAATAGACAGAGGGCCAGAGGTCAAAGAGAGAGAGACAAAGAAAAAAAAAACCCAGACAAACAGACAGCGGCCAAGGAGAGAGAAAGAAAGCAGACAGACAGGGGGCCAGGGAGACAGACATAAAGAAAGATAGACAGACAGTGGCCAAGGAGAGAGAGACACAGAAAGAAAGACAGACAGACACATCTATTCTAGCACCCGTTAATGTAACGGGCTTAAAGACTAGTAGAAGGTATATTATACAATAGCAGGTCTGTCTAGCTGGTAGAGTGTTAGAAAAGAGTTGTCTTAAATGGCTGGATGAACAGGGATCATTGGCACATCATTTTTCTGTTTATGCCTTAGAATCCAGGTGTTTTGGGAATCCATGATCTTGTTTGTATTTAATTTAGTGGGATAAAGAGTTGCCTTAGATCCAAAGGGATTGCTGCTTGATGAGGTACAGATCCTGGGGTCCTGGGGTTTGACTTGTCTAGGGTAAAATACATTCTGCAAAACTGAGTATAGCTTAAGGCTCCTACAATTTGATTGTGGAGACCATATTCCATCAGACCCCTGATGGGGAATGGGAGGGGGCTAAACTGACCGTTAAATGGAAAGAAAGCTCTCTATTAATATGAGGTCCCCAGGGGTTCAGAGTTTGATCTGCAATAGTTTTAATAGCATATACTAGTCTGGTGAGAGGTGGAGATGAGTGTCATGGGGTCCTTGTTGGGAAGGTTATGATACTGCCTTGGCTAATATTTCAACCTAGTTAAGTTTTGAGTCGGCTACTTTGATGTGCCTTTTTGTATAGATGTGCTTTGCTTAAGAAGAAAGCCTTTTTGAGTTAATTTATTTTTTTGTGATTTCTGTTTTACTAGAAACTGGCAGTTTAATGTTACACTGTCAATGATAGATGAAGCAACTCTGACAATTCTTAAAACTGCAAATTATTCTACCTTTACAGAAATGTCAGCAACTCTCATACATGTACTCAAAAAGGTTAGAAAGAAATAACAAAATAAAACCAATCTACTTAATGTAGAACTAAATGCATCATCTTATGATATGTAAAACTTGTACAATCCCACTTTATTCCAGGACTCGTGAGTTAATTCCGTCTACCCACCAGGACTTGTAGGAAACCTCATATTCCAGAGACTTAAGCTCCACCCCTCTCATCTCAGCACTGTCCCTTCAAGACCCAGTTTCTTTCCAACAAGCCAGGCTGTAGAAGCTTGTCTTTTCTGCTTGTGTTTAATTTTGTTTAAATTCAATCTTTTCGTTTGTGGTTTTTGCCCTCAGGCTGCGGAGGTTCCCTGGGGGAGACAGCTCTGACTGCAGGAGATCGCAGACCTTTAGAAAAGTCTGCTTCCCTGGGGTTGGCAGCCTATTGGTGCACCCTATGGACAGCCTGCACTTCAGATCGGGGCTCATAGATTGTTCCCTTGGGAGCTTGCTCACTCCAGGGTTGTCAGTAGGGGGTCGAGCACAGGCTGCGTGTCTAAGGGTGCCAGTGGTACCCGGCCATGAATGTCCAGCCAGTGGTACAGTTTGAAGATTTTAAGTCCAGCTTGCCAGCATCCTAAGATAGAGGATCTCCCTGTAAGCTATTTCAGCTCTCGCAGCAGTGTTTTTCCAGTCAGCATATGTCACAGTGAGTACAGGCTGACAGCCTGAATCAGCAATTTGGTGGGGTCTTAAAAAGGGGAGTTTGGGAGGTTTCCCTACATGTCCTACCCCCACCCCTAAAATCATCATTTTTAAGGGCTTCTGGTATTTTTCACAGGCTATTTTTATGCAAAATTGGCACCCACAGTGGCTATCTTGGATTTTTCCAATTTTGAATTAGTTATTTTTAGCACTTCCCAAGCTTCATTTTTGCAAGAAAACCACACACATGGACTCTCCAGGGCAGGATGTGGTGGATTCATGCCTTATGGGTGAATGGTTGTCAGGTGTGCAACCATGTTACATGTTCACTGCAACCCGCAAGGGGGGGGTGAACTTTGCCCAGACCGCAAAAGCCAATGTTTTCAAAGACTCCCCCGCAACCCGGAGGCCTCGCACCTCATCGAAAAGGCGTAAAGTACAGAGCAATGGTTCTAAGAAGAGTAGAAAGAGTAGTGGAGAAAGGGGACATCCCTGGCAGGTGCCCCGAAAAATGGGAAATGAAGTAAGCCGCTGTCTAGGCCTACCTCGAAATGGAGACTCCACACACTATATACTGGTTTCAATAGGTATACATTTATTAACAAATCAGTAACAGCTTACAAGAATAAATTATTCAGCATATAATGTAACAGATGTGATCCTCAGGCCTGAGGGTCCTCTGATGTCTGTTCTCCTTACTTCTGCTTATAGGCCTGGTTTTATACATTTCTTGGTGTTCAATACCACGTTAGCCTAAATCACATGGTACATCTTTATTGGTTATTTTTCTTATACGTCAATACATAAGTAGATTCATTTATTGGCTTATCTATTTGTGTCATCTTATACGTCTGTTCAGT
The DNA here is from genome assembly GCF_902459505.1 of Geotrypetes seraphini. Classification (NCBI taxonomy): domain Eukaryota; kingdom Metazoa; phylum Chordata; class Amphibia; order Gymnophiona; family Dermophiidae; genus Geotrypetes; species Geotrypetes seraphini. Next base: position 251,858,414 of record NC_047085.1, on the reverse strand, counting down.
TTGCCGTAAGGCCTAACCTTTTCCTGCAAATGCCCTTTTCCCTTTACCATATATGCAATTCCGAGTCCAAAATTCCTTCTCTGCTGTGGTAACACATGATATATCTTGCTAAATAATGTTCCTGAGTACTCTGTTTTTCTGACCATGAGCTGTGTTCCTCTTTGCATAATATCCGGCCAGGTGCCATGCATCGGAATTTAAGTCTTGTTTCTTACAAGTTTTTGCTTACCATAGCTAACTCAGAAACAGAATATTTCTCAATCACTATAGGCCAGCTGGCAAGTGGGTTATGAAATATCTTTCACAGTTAATATACTGATTTATTAGAGCAAGAGGGAGGGGAGGGGGTTTTTCTCTTGTGAGGTCTGGTTACTTCACCTTTATCCAAAGGACTTCTCCTGCTTCACCTGTATCACACCAGGACTTCTTCTTCGTCTCATCCTCTTTTCCCTCTCATCCCCTCTTCAAAGCCCCTTCAGGTGGCTTTGACATCCGGATATTCGGTCAGAAGGTAGATTGTGTCAGTGATCATACAGCACAGGCCTAGGGCCACGTACTTGAAATTGTATATGGTAAAAATGAAAAGGACAAGTGCCCACCCATACTATACTAACCCGGAACAGAGCAGCATAACATGTCACAATAAAATTATTAATACAATGTGATAATATGCGATCAATAATTAGGATAATATGCAACGGAAAAGTCAGGTAGGCATGACTACAGAGCTTATACTAGTGTGTTAGAAATATCAGAATAAAGTACTGATGCGGTGGCGACAGGTGGAGGCTCTTGAGAGGGGAAATCAGCTGTTGGTGTTTCATAGGAAGGTACATCAAAATCAGCCAAGTCAAGATTATCAAAAATGTTGTGGATGGGTCTGTATAGGGGTCTCTATTTCAACATTTGGGATAGTTCGAGCAACTAGGCATCTGCAGGGGTTCATAATTTAATCTGATACGTTTTAATATATTCTCCTTTTATGGCTTCATCCTGTTATGAGCATACTACATCCAAAAGGGATGGAGGGATAAATTAACAAGTTAGATTATTTCCATGCTCTTCCAAAATAGCTGGGATCAGTGCAGACTCGGCTGGGTCCAGACGCCAGGGGTGAAAGTCCAGGTAACCACATCAAATCTAACGTCATCATCCTTCAGCTGGGCTCATTACTTCTTCTTCACTGCACTTCTCCTCAGCTTAGCAGCAAGAAAGGGGATGGAAAGAATCTAACTGGAAGGGAAAATAACTAGGGAGCTATTGTGGGAGTCAAAACAGGATGAAAATGCATAAAGTCACAATCAAGAAAAACACACAAATCTTGCAATAGGGCTGTTAGAAATAATTATCAACACATGAAAAAATATATATACTAATACTGCATGAGTCCATAAAAGAGTTAAAGTGCAAATTAATAAGTCCATAATTAAAGCTGTAGAAGTTCAAGATCATAAAGGTCATCCTGTCTTTGGTAGCAACAGTCAGGAAGTCTTTGCTGGTAAGTCTAGGCGCTTTCTCTGGTAGCACGATCCTTCCTTTGGAGCTCATCCGTCATCAGGGTTTCATACGGCTGAAAATTTTTCATCGATGATATTTCAAATAGCATTAGTCCATAATTATGTAAATAAGTCATTAATTAATTAAAAGGGTGTAAACACGGATTCTCATGTAGCATACAGCTTCCTCTGATATGGCAATTGTCTTTGTGAAGTGATACACAATTAATAAGGCAGAAATATCTGTACTGTATATATCATCTAACTTGTTTCCAACAATACCTGAGCAATATTACTAACAGGATAGGTACAGCGTTAAAAGATGACATACAAAAGAAAACAAACTTATCTGCTTTAATTCAAATAGACTAAGGTCTAATATATGTAATGGCTGAATTATATTTGTCAGTCTAAGGGAGTTATAGTTACAATGGCATATGATGTTCAAAGGACAGGAGTAATATGCTAAACATAAATATGAATTAGCAAAGAGTCAAACCCAAGCAAAAGGATGGCTAAGCTATAGCCTTAGACATATTAACACATAGGTTATATTGAAACATACTAAAATAAAGAGGATAAACCCTAAAAATTAAAATAAAATAGGATTTATGGGAGAAATGTCCTTCCCATGGGATTCTATCGAATCATGGGTTCAATTTTGTTTGACTCACTAATATTGACTTTCACTAATATTCAATCAGCAAAAAGACCTAAACTACAATATTTTTGAATTCCAATCAATAGGACTGGACATTTCCTTCAGCAACTTATTAGAAAAGTTCTTAAGCAACAGTTAGAACCATTTTTTTTTTTAAATAAAGCCAAACGCTGATTGTATTGTATTAAACCAGAAAGTATTCCTGCGTGTATCAGAGAATATATAAGAAAAAGAGGAAGTAACATTTCTTTTACAAGTTCCAAGAAAAGGCAGAGAGAGAAAGACTGCTAGAAGTTTTTTCAAAACTGTTATGATAAGTAAAGGAACAATAGTTTTTCCTTTTATATTGCTAATTATATTGAGTACTCATAAATGGAAATCTAGCAAAGTCATAGTTGTTTAGCTCATAATATATTTCATTAAGGAAAAAAAACCAAACAGAACAATACACATTGCTTAAAGCTAGACAAATAATTTCTCTAACAAGAAGTGAACAACCTTTAATGGGTTAACATTATAGAATATGTTTCTTTGTTGGAACACTCAAAAACTTGGCTTGGGGCTTAAGAAATAAAAAGCAGAAGTTATTCTCACTTCGGTATGTTAGCACAACATTAATTAATATTACCATTTGGGATAGGAGTGGATCATAAGAACCCTATGCAATATGTTCCAATTATTGTAGAGACATGAATAATGAAAAAAACAAAAAGAAAATAGCTGCTGATAATTTCAAGTTAAAGAAATAGAGCACTACATTTCCCAGTGTCCCTAAATACAGACACATCAACCAGGAAGTAACTATGTATGTTTATGTAACAGAAAAAGAAGAAGCATAACTCATTTCTTAAACTTTGATCACAGACAAAGAATAAGGTTTGAAATCGTTGTGGTGAGTAGTGAAAAAAATAAATCTTCTTTCTTTATATTGGTAATTATAGTGAGCGCTCATAAATGGAAATCCACTCGTATTTCCAAAAACACTGAAGTTGACATATGACATAATACAACAAATAATAACTCATGTACTGGAAAACGGACCGACATTAATTGCTAGCAAGTATTAAGGTAGCGCCCCTCTTGTATAATTTTTTATTTATTTATTTATTTATTTTTATTTTTTAGAGTACTCAATAAAAATCATTAGGTGTTCTCTTAAAGTGCACTGTTTTTCCCCTAACTCTAGAAAACAAATAATCGTTAGTAATGGGAAAAAGCGAGGTGATGGGAAACGCCCATATTAAAAATCCTAGAAAGACAAAGGGTGCGTTTATTTTTACATTGCCAGTTATCATACTTAATGCTTGTCAGTTATTTGGTTAGACATAATCACTTGTCATGTATACTTCCTATCTACGTACACTATCTTTCTATGAACTTCAATAATCTGCTTATATATTCACTTCATTGCCAATCTAACATAACACTTTCTATTGACTTCCGGTATTTGTCTCTTATCCCTTCTTTCCAATACTCTTTGTCTTTATATATAAAAACAATAGTGATCCTAATCTTTTCTGTAATTTTGTTCTTCTCTTTCTCAAAAACAATCCTTTATAATCCAGCAAACTTATATGAAATAAATAATTGTTTTAATGAAAGCTTATGGTAACATTGAAACACAGTTAAAATATATACTTCTCCTTTCAGTCTCATTCAATCTCATCCCCCTCACCCCCCCCAGGTTTTTTTTTTTTCTCTGGTTCGCGACCACAAAAGAACAGGAAACAAGAACCACGAGAGCAACGCTTTCGCTTTCCCATAAAGTGCCATATATTACACAGGCCAGTACACAAGCGACAGCTAAAATGTAAAGCATAAACGGAAGAACAAAGGAAGCCATCAGACAGCATGACAAACTGAAAATATTACAGTAAAACGCAGACTCAGAGCTGTACTAAGGCTAGAAGACCTTCTCTTGTCATTAGCGCAAAAAAAAAAAAAAACAAACAAACCATAAAAACAGAACTAATAAGCCAAAACCCATACAAAATAGTGACCATACATGATAATACCACTTACACTAATAAAATCCAGGAAGACAACATATCAAGCGTAAATAAAGAAAGCTTGGCAAGGTAAGATGGTATGTCAGGGAAAGCAACGTCATAAGCAAGCAGTATGGTGACATCATAAGGGGCAAGGTAACACAAAGCACAATGCAGAGAAGAGGTATACTTTCAGCTCAACAATGGTAGGAAATATGGGGGCAGAAGGAGGAACAGGATTGTCTAAGCAACGGCTTAACAGAAGATCGGTGAAAAAACAACGGCAGATGGAATCAAGAGGGAACAGGCAAGAGAAAGAAAAACTAGGGCTAGAGGCACAAGACAAATAATCATGGCTAGCACTGGCAGCCAGAGAAGAATAAAACAGGGGGATTCCTAATGTCAGCAAGAGTAGCGGGAGAAATCAGACATAATGGGCATGCCTGTTCAAGATGTGGTTTTCCCTGACTCTAGGAAACAAAATAGTCATTAGTAAAAAGAAAGAAACGTAGGTGGCAATATTAAAATCCTGGACCTATAAAGACAAAAGGGTTTTTTTTTTTTGTTTTTTTTTCCTTGCATTGTCACCTTGTCTGTTAATTGGACATATATTTATTTCTTGTGCAAATACAGTTTCTGCTTTCTTCGTGCATTATCTTTCGCTGATCTCCAGTAATCTGTTTATAGTGTATGCGAAATCCGTCTGTGATCAAAAAACAAAAATAATGTCACCTTTATTCACCCCCCCTCTTCACAGCTGTTGAAATGGAGCTCAACAGTTGTGAAATAACCTAAGAGATAGCAAATGGTGTGGTTAGTTTGGCAAGCCCCCACAGTCCACCTCTCTGGGCAGCCCACCCATCTGGGTGGTCAATAATATACAAATCTACAGGGAGAGATTGTGATGGTAACAGGAACGGAGGAGCTTGTTTGTAGGTCAGACTAATAATGTATGTGTAAGAGGGGTTTATAGCCATGGGGCGCTTCCCCTCTGGATTCCCTTTAGAGGCTTATTAGACTACAGGAATAGATAAAAATTAGGATGTGGAGCAGATCACCAGTGAGACGCTGACACAGGAAGTTAGTGTATGAGTCAGTATCTGGTTGTGATCACAGACGAACAACGATGTGTGTCCCTGAACCCTTGTAGGTCATGTGCAATGACCCGGGGAAAAGATACCAGGACTCTCATGGAGAAGAGAGGCTGAGAAAGATAGATTTGAAGACATATATTTCATGGGCGTTCAGTAGAGATTACTGGCATAAAGACCGCCCTCAAAAATATGCCTGAACACCAAGTATGCACCAGCCGGTACCAGGAGGAAAATTTAGGAAGAACGAGATAAAAGAAGTCAGGCATCAGTTCCCCAACACTTATGATAATGAGGGTTCACAAAGATGCATGCTGACAGAAAATGGATATATATATAGATAACAGTAATAGGTCAGATTTAGAGATTATTTACCAAAGAGATATATATAGGTGACTGATTTCACATGGCACCAACGATGCGGATGCAGAGAAACATCAAAATGTAAGACAGTGGATTCATAGAAGCATCAAAATACAATATCACTATACAATGTAATATTACAAAATGGTTAACCTGTGGACAGAAAAATGGAAGGCCAGGCGTTATCCGAGCAGAGGAAAGAATTCAACCAGCAATTGAATCAGTGTCTGTACCAAGGAAAGAGTTTGGAGAAGAAGTAAACATAAGATTTACACAGAGATAAAGTAATAACGGCCGTAAATATTGCTCCACTATATATGCTATCCTGGCTTCTTTTCTCACCAGTCTTTATGCTATGCTGGCTATTCTAGCACCAGTCCTTATACTACGCTGGCTACTCTAGCACCAGTCCTTATACTACGCTGGCTACTCTAGCGCCAGTCCTTATACTATGCTGGCTACTCTAGCACCAGTCCTTATGCTATGCTGGCTACTCTAGCACCAGTCCTTATGCTATGCTGGCTACTCTAGCACCAGTCCTTATGCTATGCTGGCTACTCTAACACCAGTCCCTTATGCTACGCTGGCTACTCTAGCGCCAGTCCTTATACTACGCTGGCTACTCTAGCGCCAGTCCTTATACTACGCTGGCTACTCTAGCGCCAGTCCTTATACTACGCTATGCTGCGTTACCCCCTAGTTCCTGTTTTCAATAACTGCAGTGTGAAGGACCAATAGGACAATTGAGGATGGGAACCCGGTCCCGGGCAAGGCAATGCAGAAAAACCGCTCCAGGGTCCGGGACCATCCAAATTTGACACCAGTGAGTCCTACGTAAAAAAACAAAAAGAAAAAAAAAGATTAGTGCTGAAAAAGAAAATAGTGTATAAGGCAGAACATATTCAATTGCTGGTGTAAAAAGGAAATGAAGGAGAAGTGCAGCATAAAAAAAAGGGGAACAAGATAAAGAAGGCAACACAGCAACTCTGTAAAATAAGGAAGTTCAGTTGAAAACAATGCATAAGTACAGAAATAAAACCCAGAATCAAACTTTTGGCCAAAAGTAATGGAGAGGCAATCTGACAACAGATTTTTTGCCTGCAATCCAGTGAGGTCGTTTAAGGCTCGTGTCCTACACAGTCGTGGGTCACCATTGAAGTAAGCCGCTGTCTAGGCCTACCTCGAAATGGAGACTCCACACACTATATACTGGTTTCAATAGGTATACATTTATTAACAAATCAGTAACAGCTTACAAGAATAAATTATTCAGCATATAATGTAACAGATATGATCCTCAGGCCTGAGGGTCCTCTGATGTCTGTTCTCCTTACTTCTGCTTATAGGCCTGGTTTTATACATTTCTTGGTGTTCAATACCACGTTAGCCTAAATCACATGGTACATCTTTATTGGTTATTTTTCTTATACGTCAATACATAAGTAGATTCATTTATTGGCTTATTTATTTGTGTCATCTTATACGTCTGTTCAGTTTGCCGTAAGGCCTAACCTTTTCCTGCAAATGCCCTTTTCCCTTTACCATATATGCAATTCCGAGTCCAAAATTCCTTCTCTGCTGTGGTAACACATGATTTATCTTGCTAAATAATGTTCCTGAGTACTCTGTTTTTCTGACCATGAGCTGTGTTCCTCTTTGCATAATATCCGGCCAGGTGCCATGCATCGGAATTTAAGTCTTGTTTCTTACAAGTTTTTGCTTACCATAGCTAACTCAGAAACAGAATATTTCTCAATCACTATAGGCCAGCTGGCAAGTGGGTTATGAAATATCTTTCACAGTTAATATACTGAATTAGAGCAAGAGGGAGGGGAGGGGGTTTTTCTCTTGTGAGGTCTGGTTACTTCACCTTTATCCAAAGGACTTCTCCTGCTTCACCTGTATCACACCAGGACTTCTTCTTCGTCTCATCCTCTTTTCCCTCTCAGAAATGAATCCGTACAAGTGCCATTGACCAACAAGGATGCCCGTGGATTAGAATATAAAGAACGCACCGCTTGAAGATAAAGCCTTCCCAGCCCCACATACTCAAGCGTATGAAACAAAAAGGGCCAATTAACACTATCAAAAGCTTTAGAGGCATCCAGACTAACAAATAACGTGGCGATTTCAAGATCTTGACAATGTGCCAACGCGAAGAAGACCTTACGTACATTTCTGACCGATTGCTGACCCCGGACAAAGACCACTTGGTCCTCAATGATAATAGATGGGAGATGTGGAGCAAGACGATTAGCCAACATACAGGAAAACAGTTTTAAATCAACATTAAGTAAAGAAATCGGGCGATAAGAACCCGGGTCATCAGCCACTTTGCTTGGCTTCAACAATATGACGAGAGCCTCATTAGCATAATGAGGAAAGGAACCCCTAGTTATAGCCGTATTATAGTAGTTGAGCAAGGGACCACAGAGATGGGGGGAAAGAATACGGTAAAACTCACCCGAAAAGCCATCAGGGCCAGGGTCCTTACCCGTACGGAGAGACTTGATGGCCGTCTGCAATTCCAGCACATTTTTTGTTTATAACAATTGAAACCACATGATGTACGGGGCAGAGCTTATTCAGGTTTAAAACCTAGTGCTGGTCATTTATGAGTCTCTGTCTGGGGCCCTTAAAAAAGCCATTCGATAATACCCAGGCCCGTACTGAGGTGTCTCTTATTTACTTATTTATTAATTTATTTATTAATTCATCAATTTATTTTGGTCTGTGAATATTCTATGAGAATCTAATATTAGGCACTGTCAATGCTTTTTTGTTTAGTGATTTCCTGTATGACATGTTGAAGGTTTTCTCTAAGCTATACGCCTATTCCATCTCTGCTCGCAGGATGCTGTGGATTCATCAGTAGTCTTCTAAGGTACCTTGAGCCGGTTGCCCTTCAAAGGTCAACTTTTGTTTGGCCAGGGGTTGGATGACCTTATTGCCAGTGTGCTGGATCACAGACTTAAGTCTTTGCCTGTGAATAGGTCCCGCCCCTCCAGGGGTTTGGGGATCTCTAATTTTTGTCCCTTCAGGTGTTCTTGTCTGTACTCAGGACCTCTAGCTGGCCAGTGACCTCTTCATCTGCCAGACTGTGGTTTGGTGGTCCTCGATGCCAGCCACCCATGGGGAGTCATCCGGTGGGGCCTGTAAAGAAACAATTCTGATGCCAGGCCATTACCTCCCGTTCCACACAAAAGGAGTCGGTTATCGGTCTTTCTGGCCAAGTAGCAGGCCATTACTTCCGACCATTGGATCTTGGAGGTCCTCAAGGATGGCTACAAACTAGAGTTTTTCTATCCTCTGACCGAGTATTTCCTAGATTACCCGATGGGCCAGCCCAAGAAGGTGGCTCAGGTACAGGCCACATTCTGCAGATTACTGGATATTGCAGCTAAAGAACCCGTTCCAGAACAAGACTTGGGTTCTGGGAGATACTCAATATATTTCATCGTTCCAGAGACTTTGAAGATTGGAGACCAATTTTTTACCTCAAAGCGGTCTATATGGCGTTGTGAGTGCCTTGCTTCCCTTGATGATCGCCTTGGTGGCTCCAGAGGAGTTTCTAGCCTCCCTGGATCTGATGGAGGCATATCTTCACATTCCCATTTTTCTGGACTACCGGAAGTATTTGAGATTCCATGTCGTGGAGCAGCATTTCCAGTTTACAGCACTATTCTTTGGGTTGACAACAACGGTTGACAAAGTGATGGTGATAGTGACAGCCCATCTTCGCACTCTGAGTTTCTTGGTTCACCCATATCTGGACGACTGGTTGATCAGAGCTTCCTTGAAGTCCAAAGGGCTTCAAGCTGTGCATCAGGTTGTGCAGTTGCTGCAGCGCCTGAGCTAGGTGATAAACTCCAGGAAGAGTCATTTCGAGCCGACTCATGATGTGAAGTACCTGGGAGTTCGCATTCACTTGGGCCAGAACAAAGTGTTCCTGTCTGTGCCCCATCAGGAGAAGCCACTCCGGTCCCAACAGCATGGCAGTACCTCCAGATTCTGGGGACCATGGTGGTGACAATTGATGTCTATTGGGCCAGAGCCCTTTAGCTACTGCCAGATGCTTTCATTTCATTCTGGAGTCTGCAGCGGAACTGCCCTGCCCTGGACGGCAGTGTCACAGAACAGTCTTGCCTGGTGGCTGCGACCTCTCTCGCTGTCCAGGGGCTTCCCCTCCGGATTTCGGAGTGGGTGATTCTGACAACAGATGCGAGTCTCAAAGGCTGAGGGGCGGTGTGTATGACCGTCCCTGTTCAAGGCTGATGGGCACCCTCAAAGCACAAATGATCAATCAATTGCCTGAAAATTTGGACTATTTGATTGGCTCTCCTCCACTTCAAAGGTCATCTCCATCATCAAGCCGTCCAAGTCTTCTCGAACAATGCCAAAATGATGGCTTACGTCAACCAGCAGGAGGACACCAGGAGTGTCTCCCTGAGCATGGAGACTCAGCTTCTCTTCCTGTAGGCAGAGAGAAACCTAGTGGTGCTGTCAGCAGTGCATGTGGCCAGAGTGGACAACGATCAGGTGGATTTTCTCAGTTGTTAGACTCTGGACCCCAGAGAGTGGTCCCTATCTCAAAGGATGTTCGATTACATAGTGCAACCTCTGCATGTTAATCACCATTTTCCTGGCTCCCCCTCTCCCTGTTTTTTCTTGGGCTAATCTGAAAAACTAATTTATGTAGCTGATGGCTTACCTGGAGAGTGCCTGCATTCTCCCCTTGCTAGCTGCAGAGAAAGCCAAGTTGCTTACCTGTAATGGGGGTTCACAATAGACATAGGGGAAATGCAGCTACACTCACCCACCTACCTTCCCCTCAGAAGAACAAGACAATATTTTCCTTAGCTATGATGTAAACTGATGAGTCTTGCTGGACTGAGGCAATATGGAACTTCCTGTGTACACTTAGAGATGAGGTCACCTGGAGTGTGGCTGCATTCCTCTGCTGTCTACGGAGAACCCCTGTTACAGGTAAGTAACTTGGCTTTCTCAGGGAGCACAATGGCATTCCTTTGATCTGGTCCAATCTAGGTATGCCTGCATTTCTGCTTGAACTAGTTATTACTGTACTTAACACCTGTCCAAATCAGACTTCCTCTCAGTGCTGCAATGATATAGATTACTGCCAATCCTTTTTTCTGTAGTCCTAATAAGAACTTTTGCATTCATGTGGTGCTGGAGCTGCTTAGCTCCGATTAGCTCATCCAAATATAAAATGGTGTTATAAAAAAGGTTTCCCTTGGGCACTCTGCTTCCAGTATGCAGTAAACAAACAGAAGTTCTAGAATGTATGCCAGGAAAACAAAGCGTATTTCTTTTACCATAATCTCCCCTCCCTTTCCCCCTAGTCAATTTGTATTTTAGGAGACATGCCTCGAGGAGTCTTTGCAGAGCAATATAATGTCTGAGTTGCTGTGCTCAATTGCTTATGACCATCTCTGAATAAATACTAAATAAAGCTGTTGTGGCACTTGCCAGTTTTTCCCCAATGCAGATGCCTTCCAGAAAGCACTGAGGGAAGAAGAGAAGAGACGGAAGAAGGAGGAAAAAAGAAAGGAAATACGGAAGGGACCTCGCATTACACGGTCGCGGTCGGAGCTATAAAACTGGACAGGCCTTGTTGGACATAACAGCATGGTTGGGAGGGGAGCAGGTCAGGAGGAAGTATCTCCTGGAGCCAGAGACAATAATGGAAGAGGAGTGAAAAGAGAGAATGTACTCATATCCATGGTGAGGCAGAGGAAGGTGTTTCATTTGCTAGGAATATCATGGAAATTTAATAATTATTTAGATAAAGGTAAAAATCATTTTTTATTGCTGTTCATTTCTTTTGGATTAAAATGTTTTGAACCTAGAAAAAAATAAAACTACTTCAAAGATAAGTATTATCTATTGGACCGACATAAAAGTGATTTCTGAAGTATGCTCCTAAAGTGAGTGTGTAAGCATATGGGAATAATTTTATTAGAGATTTAAGTGTATAGAACACTGTTTTACACACTTGAATAGGCACTTACAAAATTCCATGAAGATACACAAGTATAAAAATACATGCTCCAAAAACAGCACTTTCCTGTGATAAATGTTTTGGCATTCCTGGGATGAAGAATGAGAATTGTAGGGGTGAGACTGGTACTTAGGCACAGACAATTGTAAAAGATAGCACCCACATTTGTATGATCTACACACAGGCATTCCCAGAAGTATATTTTGGGAGTTGCTGAGGTAGGGTTGTGGTATATTTACTTTTTGAAACAAGCACATACATGCATAAAGAACACATTTATATTTACACTTTTCTCAGAGCGGTATAAATGTGTGCATCTGAACTACAGAGGCCGGATCTGGGCGCCTATTTCATGAAAGCACCTGGGTACCTATCTTGTTTTTATACAATAGTCATAGAGGTGCTTAAAAAATGTATGTTTGGCTTTCTGTCACGAAATTATACCCCCTTTTGCGAACATAATTATCACATCCCATAGCAAGTTTGCAGTTCCACAGCTAATTTTCCAAGGGAAACATCATGTAGTGTTTTCCTTTGAAATTTTTACTATAACTAGTATCCCAGGAAAGAGGACATGCAAGAATTTAAAAATGAAATACCCACTTAAATTTTAGAAGGCCCACCCTAACCTGCCTGCAACATCACATCTCCCCCACCCCAACTTTCAAAGGGTTTTTCACATTTAAATATCTACTGTATTTGCCCATGGAAATCTCTTAGAAGGTTGTTCTCTAATCTAATCTAAACCTTAAGTTTATATGGGGTTAGCCAGTGGAAGAAATCCCATCCTCCGAAGTATCATTCTTTTTTCTTAACCTATAAACTTAATGCATTCAAAATATGTCCAAAATGTATATTTTATATATGTTAAATGAGAACTACAGAATTCCAGGCTGCAAAATTATACTAGGCTGACTCCTACCTTCTAGTGTCAGCAGTCTGGATGCTAACATAATGTTTTCCTCCCCATTGAAATTGACAAGGCCTGGATGGGGTTATGGATTGCCTACCAAATGTGATTGACTAAGTAGTTAACATCTGGTTCCTGCATTTCCCAGTTTCCAACATCTGGAGTTTCTAATATGGCTTTTCAGATAGTAAGACTACGATGTCTAGAATGCCCTAAGATCGAATTGAACCTGCCTGTCTTTTGTGACTGTAGTATACTGTTGATCCGAAAGGAATTACAGAAGCACAAATTCATTTCTTTGGTGACTTGACTTCTACTTTTATGTGTTTAGAAAAAGAAAACGACAGGAACTGTTGGACAATACTGCAGTCTTACTGCTTCCATTGCCAGGGACTGTACTTAAGTTTGCCAGGGTTTTTTGTTTTGTTTTTGTTTTTTTTTGATGATGATGATGATAAACAATTGACATTTTTTTAAAAAATATTATTAAAGCTGAATAATTGCCCTGCTTTCTGTAAATATTTGTTCATGTTGCTTGTGAATCCAAAAATCACTGGACAAGTAGCAAGATCAGCTCCCACCACCCTCAACCCCTTTTTGAGGGCATGATTTACCCAAGGGCAGAGCCAGCTTAACCATTGGACCAGGTGAAGCTCTGGCCCAGAGCGCCGTCAATTTAAGGGTCCCAAAATACCCAGCTTCTGACCTTATCTGGTTTACATGTTAGACTTTTCCTCCCCATTTCCTCGGTCTGATCCCTCTCTTCCCCCTCCCTACAGGTCTGGCACTATTTTCTCACTGTCCTGTAAAGATTATATTGTTTATCAGTAGTAGTGACAGCAGCAAAATGACAGGCTGCCTTAGGCTAGCTACTGAGTCTTCCCTCTACCACATCCTTACTCCTCTAATGCAATTTTCTATAGACAGGACATGGCAGAGGGAAGACTCAAGAATTGGCTGAAGGCAGCCTCTTCTGCTGCTGCCAGCAACTTATGTAAACTTTATAGGACTTTGAGAGAGGTGAGGGAGCAGTACTGGGTCCATGAGGAGAGGGGTGGAAGAGATGCTGGCCCTGTTGGGATAGGGGTGCCAGAAGCAAAACAATGTGACGGGGCTATTCCACCAAAGCAAGTTGGCTCAGGGCACCATTATCTCTTGAGCCAGCCCTGCTCAAGGGCTTGGAGTATGCCTCACAGGTTGCTCCTGAGGGTGGTTTCATACATTTGGGTGGCATTTCTGTAACTGGGCATCTCCAAATATAGGTGCCTCAAAGGTGGGCCATAGGAGCATGTTCTACAACAGAGTCTAACAGCAGGAGCTGGTATTGGCAAATGAGTGGGAGTTTAGCCTGTGTTCTAGCCATGTACGTATACACCTTCCCCCCGCCCCCCTTGCCAAATACCCTTTAAGCAAGATAGTTTGTGTTTAAGAATAGCGCAGAGGCAGCATACTGGTATATACTCATGTAAGATGTGCATATATGCTAGTATTCTAAACATTTACCCACACAATGGGTGTGAAATATTGGCCCTTAGTTTATGGAGTTGCCCTTTTTAAGTACTCTGCAAGGTTGGCAGCGCAACACTGTGGTTTTGCTTTGAGTGGTGGGCTTTGGTGGTTTGGGTTTTATTCTTTTGAAAATAAACATTTCCCAGTCTTACAAGGATCAGTGGATGAATGATAACTGAAGTATGATGGCACTTTTTTAAAAGCAGAGGATTTTGTCTGGTTTTTTTCCCCCTTGTCTGTTAGTGAATTAATTGTTATTTTTTGGTGGTTTTTTTTATAATATTGATTGTTGTGCTTCTACGGTACACTGTATGGGTGTGCATCAACTGCTAGGTAGCTTTGAGCTGCACGGGAGTCCTTTGCTGTCATTCCTGCTGGTAGAGAGAGGTGTGTTGATCTCATCCTTTCAATGACAAGGTACATATAGATTACAAAAGATGCCAGTGGTGGTCTCTGCTCAGCTCAAAGCTGCTTAGAAGGAATGCTTTTGTGCTCTTTTTGTTGATGGGGGTTGGAACAATTTCATTGTCGCTTAGGACACCTTTGGAAACTTCCCAAAATGATGCAGGATTTCAAGACATTTTGTTTTTAAGTAATGAAGTTGTGTGTTCTGCTATGAAAGATTTATTTAAGAAAATATGAAAACAGGAGTGCATTAGCTTGTGTTGTATGATCTTGGATGTACAGCTGCCTTTAAAATGATTACTCTGTAGAAGGCAAAACATGATATCTATTTTAACCAGAGGAAAGAAGTTCCTTTTTAATTGACCCAGAGCTATGTTTCTCAACTCGGTCCTGGAATATCCTCCTTGCCAGCCAGGTTTTCAGAATATCTACAATGAATATGCATGAAATAAATTTGCATATAATGGAGGCAGAGTATGCTAATCAAGTTTATGCATATCCATTGTGGATATCCTGAAAACCTGGCTGGCAAGGAGGGTACTCCAGGACCGAGTTGAGAAACATTGCCCTAGAGCAGGGGTCTCAAAGTCCCTCCTTGAGGGCCGCAATCCAGTTGGGTTTTCAGGATTTCCCCAATGAATATGCATGAGATCTATGTGCATGCACTGCTTTCAATGCATATTCATTGGGGAAATCCTGAAAACCCAACTGGATTGCGGCCCTCAAGTAGGGACTTTGAGATCCCTGCCCTAGAGCATGATAAAGGAATGTTTCATTCTGATTTAAATAGCGTATCGACAAAGAAAAGGGTTTGTTTTTTTCAAATAAGTATCTCATGCTTTTTGATTTGTTTCTACGTGTTTGAAGTTCTACTTCCTAATTGCCCTAACTACCTCGGTTCTCAATCCAGTCCTCAGGACACTTCTAGCCAGTCAGGTTTTCATGATCCCCTCAATAAATATGCATGAGAGAGATTTTGTTTGCAAATCTATCATGCATATTCATTATAAGTATGCATTAAAACCCCTGCTCTAATGTATTTGGGCTTCCACTAGTCAACCGGCTCAGTTGGCAGCCTGCTGAAGGATGTGTGGCAGCAAAATCCAGTTTTGTTGCACTCCAAAGCAGAAGTTTAATTCAATATGCTTTTTTAAATTTCTAAATGGTATATTATTCTGAATATGCTTTGAATATCATCTTCAGCGGAAGTTTAGATTACTGTGCCGAAAGAAGTCCATCTGGCTACCACGCTCCTCTGTGTTTTCTGCATTAGAACATTAGCTACTGCTACTTGCGCTAGTAGACATACACAGTACTGTAGAAATATATAACAGAGAGAGAGACAGTTCATGCTGCACAAGCTTGCTTTCTCTGTTGACAACTCGGAGCAAATGCAGGCACTCTTACTGGTGCTGCACCCTAGTGGACCTAACCTCCCCTGGCTTAGGATAGGAACACTTCTCATTGTCCCCTCATTGAAACATATTAGTACAATGAAGAACACGATCTTTTCTGTAAGTGCTCCTTTTCTTTGGAACAGTATCCCCAACTACTTATGGGATAATACATCACTGATCAAATTTAAGGAAATGCTAAAGACATTCTTATTCTGCGATGCCTTTGTAACCTAAACTGTCATTTTAAGGACGACTTAGTTTTTAGAAAAATATTTTAGTATTACTTCCCCAACCTTCTGTTTTTACCTGTAAGTGTTTTCTTTTTTTCTCTAATAATTGGAGTTCCTATCCCTTCTTTCCTCTTGTTCCTGTTCGTTTTTGTCCTCGAATTGTTCTTTTCCCTTGGTCTGTTTTAGATTAAATTATACTTTAACTGGTATATTATTATGATATGTTTGTACACCACCTAGAAGTCTCGAGTAGGCGGTATAGTAAATTTTAAATAAACTTGAAACTTGAATTAGCTCTTCTGAGCATGCCCTGGTGCTTCCCCCAACCCCCTTATACCTGTCCGCTTAGTCTGGGAGTCTGTTAGGTGAACTTTACACGCACAAGATCATCTTTGCTTATCAACCGCTCTCCCCCCTCCACAACTTCAGCAGGTCTCATGGGCACCAGTAGGAGCTTTTTTTTTCCCCTTGATAATGAATAAAGCCACAGACCCTCCAAGCTATCCTTTCACACAGTGAGCCCCTGCACAATAGTCAGGCAAGATAAGTAGAAAAGAAGCAGATAACTCGAGCATCAATCAAACCAGCATGTACCTGGTCTCCCATAGCGAAGACATTGGTCAAGATACCCCTAGAAAAATTATGGCACAGCTCTCATTCCAATGCTGTCTACAGGTCTATCCTTGTGCCTGAAACAAGTAAAGGACAGACTTGCTTCATATGCCCTGGGTTAAATCCAGCCCAAGCAGGAACATTGCAGTCTTAAAGGGATGCACCCTCGGGAACGAGAGCCAGCACCAAAATCTAGCTCCCACTCGAGACACCTCAGGACAGCTACTCATGCCCTCGTTGCAGCTAAAATATAGGACACTAAACCTAGGCAGTAAACTGATGGATACAAGCATGCTTCTGTTACAGTTTCTGCAAAAATCAATCCAAGATGACATGATGCTCTACCCTGCTGCAGACCTGCCAACACACCAGCCATTGTGGAAAACACACAGGATCTCATACTAAATCAGTGTCCTGAGAGAACTTCTAACCTACCTATCCATCATGACTTTGAGGACCTACAGTGAAAAATTTGGCAGAACTTGATCCCTGTAGTGGCCATGTCACTATGTAGACTTTATGCTTAAAGTGTTCCTTGCTCTAGCACACTAACATTTTTAGCTGTCACATCAGTCAAAGTGCAGCTGCATTTCCCTGTTGTCCAGTTGAAAACTGTGATTATAGGTAGGCAGCTGTACTATCAAATTCAAGCATAAGAATTGCCATACTGGGACATCCTGTTTCCAACAGTGGCCAACCCAGGTCCTAAAGAGTAAACAGATTTTATGCTGCTTATCCTAGGAATAAGCAGTGGATTTCCCCATGCCATCTCAATAATGGCCTATGGACTTCTCTTTTGGGAAATTATCCAAACCGTTTTTAAACCCTGCTAAGCAGGCACATATAGAAGACAAGTAATTTCTAATACACACTTATAATGACAGATCCCAGAATAACGGAAGCCTGCCCACAGGGATACAAAATAACAGTGGTCTGCAGAGAGAAAAAAGAGGAGGAGGACTAGCAATCCTAATCAAAGACACCCTAACCCTAAATGTAATTGAAAAAACATCCACCCCATACATGGACCTTCTAGCATGTCAACTCTCAGGCACCACACTAAAAGACACACTAAACTGCATGCTCTGTTACATAACACTGGGAAACTGGACTACAGCAAAACCTGAATTTGAAGACTTCATTTACCAAAACTCGCTAACATCAACCTTATCCTAGGAGATCTAAACCTACATCTTGAAGACCATTCATCTAAACAAGTAGATAACTTTCTCTCATTTCTCAACGCCTTATCCTTCCAAATGTTAAATCCACAAACCACTCATGAGAAAGGTCACCAACTTGATATCGGAGCCTTCATGACCCATCAACCTTCTCTAACAGAAATTCATACATCTAATGGAACATGGACACGATCCCTCTGGTCAGACCACTACACATACACCTTCAACATCAACTGTACCAAAAACAAAACCTTACTAAAATAAAAAAAAATAACTTACACCTCACGCAAACACATTGAACCCTCCAAATTCTGGTCTAAAATAGATGAAACAATCCAAGAAAGCAACCCCCTAGACTTCATTTCACAATGGGATAAATTGAGCACCAACACCCTTGATGAACTAGCATCAGTACAAACCAAAACCAGAATCAGCAGACAATCAGACAAATGGTTTGACAACGATCTACTACTACTCAAAAGACAATGTAGACAACTAGAAAGAAAATGGAGAAAAACTAACCTAGATCATACAAAAACAGCCTGGAAAAAAGTTAACAATCAATACAAACTTCAACTAAAGGACAAGAGAAAAGCGCACTACACCAGCCTGATAGACACAGAAACCCAGGACACCAAAAAACTATTTCAAATACTAAAAGACCTAACAGACACCAAACCCTACCTAACCACAATCAATACCCCCCACCCTCAGCCACCCTATTAGCAGAACACTTCCAGAACAAAATTAAAAATGCCAGATCTACCCTCAATGATTCCCCAACCCACATTATGGAATTCACAATACATCCCAAAGATAAAGACTCAACTGCAGCAGACAGAACATGGTCCCAATTCCCCAACATACAATGGCCCAAATTCAACAAACTCTACAAAAAGTACAGCCATGTTTCATGTGATCTCAATCACTGTCTTCCATATCTCTTTAAAAACCTCCAGCACTAAATACCTAGCTCTTCTCCTACATTGGATACAAACCACGCTCACAAACGGCATCTTCCCAATTGAACTCAGCGAAATCATCATCACCCTGATCCTAAAAGACCCTAAAGAACCAATTGACCAACCATCCAACTACAGACCCATTGCCTCCATACCGCTATATGTCAAAATAATAGAAGGGCTAGTAGCCAAACTCCTCTCCAATTATCTAGAAGACCACAACATATGCCACCCCACACAATCCAGTTTCAGAACCAACTTCAGCACAGAGACACTACTAGGATCCCTCATGGACACTGCTACACAACACCTCAGTACAGGGAAAAAAATGATGCTCATACAACTGGACCTGACCGCTGCATTCGACCTAGTGGACCATAACACCCTACTACAAATTTTGGACACAATAGGTATCGCAGATAAAGAATACTCATGGTTCGAAGGATTCCTAAAATCCAGATAAAGAAAAATCAGAAACTTGGTCAAACCCTGTGGCATACCCTAAGGATCGCCACTATCCCCCTACTCTTTTCAATCTCTACACTGCCTCCCTCGGTGCCCACCTGGACAAACTAGGTCTATCTTCCTACAGTTATGCAGATGACATCACCATTCTCATACCTTTTGATCAACCAAAGCCCTCCATGATAGTCGCACTTCACCAAACACTTGAAACAGTAGCGACTTGGATGAAAGATCACAAACTGAAACTGAACCCAGACAAAACAAAATTCATCCTCCTCGAAAATAACAAAACTCCAACCATAACCAACATAGCAATTAACAACCCCATACAATCCACCGGAAAACTACTAGGAATAGCAATAGACAGATGCCGCACCATGCAACTGCAAATCAATAAAACAATACAGAAATCATTCGCAGTTATGAGAAACTTAAGACAAGTCAGAAAATTCTTCAAGAAAATACAATTTTTGCTCATAGTACAATCACTAATACTAGGACTACTAGACTATTGCAACATCCTCTATCTCCCGTGCCCTGCTACAATAACAAAGCAACTACAAACAATTCAAAACACAGCTCATCTTCTCATTGAGGAAACACGACCACATCACAGAGGCTTGCTTCAACTGTCACTGGCTTCCAATTCCAGCAAGAATACTATTCAAATTCTACCGTCTACTATTTAAAACTTTAAACGGAGATAGCCCAACCTTCTTGAACAACCGCTTCATCCAAACCACCTCAACCAGACATAGGAAAACTCACACCCCATTCACACACCCGCCAATCAAAGAAGTTAAACGGAAAAAAAACTATATGATGGCCTTCTAGCCACTCAAGCAGCAAAAATAGACAACCAAATCGCCAACCTTCTGATAACGACCCCAGATTACAAAACTTTCAAAAAAGAAATAAAGACTATACTTTTCAAAAAATCCCTGAAAAAGGCCTAATCTCTCAAGCTTCCTTCTTTCATCCCTCTAACCCAAGGGTAGGGAACTTCGGTCCTCGAGAGCCATATTCCAGTCGGGTTTTCAGGATTTCCCTAATGAATATGCATTGAAAGCAGTGCATGCAAATAGATTTCATGCATATTCATTGGAGAAATCCTGAAAACCCGACTGGAATACGGCTCATGAGTTCCCTACCCCTGTTCTAACCCCCCAAACCAACCTGCTCTACTCTTTTTTTTTTTTCCCCAAAAAGGACTAGAAATCTTTTTGTAAAACATCCTCTAACTCTTTTGTAATCCGTCTTGAACTGCAAGATAATGGCGGAATAGAAATCCCTAATATACTGCTCATGCCAGAGAAGTTTATAAGGTATGGGGAAAGGGAAGGGGAAATGTGCATGCCCAGGAAGAAGGCGAGGAGGGGCGCCACCATCCTAGGCACTGCTCGCCCTTACTACTCCACTGATGGAGAACCTATATATTACCTTGACTACAATGAAGCAGCTGTATAGTACCAATGAAGCTCCTTAAATAATAGGGACTAATTTGCTCTTAACTGGAAACTAACATACTTTCGAGTGCAATAAGTGAAACATTCTAGACCAGGGTTCCCCAAAGTCCCTCCTTGAGGGCTGAATCCAGTTGGGTTTTTAGGATTTCCCCAATAAATATGCATTGAAAGCAGTGCATGCACATAGATCTCATGCATATTCATTAGGGAAATCCTGAAAACCCGACTGGATTCGACCCTCAAGGAGGGACTTTGGGGAACCCTGTTCTAGAAGTAGGTTATCTCCCAATGGCCGCATGCCATATGCAGAAGGAATCCACTCCGGATTTTTTTCTGACTCTCCTCTAGTTCACTGGGAGCTCTAGCACTGCCTGTAGTTTTTCCCTTCTGCACTCTGCAGTCTCTTTCCATAGGCATGCCACTGCGGATTGCTTCCTGGGTCATTGGGATGACGGATGCCAGCCTTCGGGGCTGGGGAGCCCATTTCAATCATTGTCCCATTCAGGGGAGTTGGACCCTTTCTCAGAAGAAATGGATGATCAACCGTTTGGAGCTGAGGGCCATTTGTTTGGTTCTGGTGCGATTGCAGAAGACTTTGGAGGGCCAAGCGGTCAGAATCTTCTCTGACATGACGGCAGTGGCCTAAGTCAATCTCCAAGGAGGTACAAAGAATGTGCTCACTGGGCAGAGTGCCACCTGAGGATTGGCACTCGCTCGTGGGCTGTAGGGGGCGCTAATGTGTTAATGGAATGGATAGTGTGCAGGACAATGGTGCAAGTATTTTGTGGATTTGGTCTTGAGGGTCGGCGCAGTCAGCCCGCCCTAGCTCTTTGGGACTGCTTTTGTACGTCCCACATGTTTAGAATGTCTCACTTATCTACTGGAAAAGATATTATCAAGGTAAGAACATAAGCTTTTTTCCCAGTGCAATAAGTGAGATATTCTAGACTCTTAGCCTGCCCTTCCTGCATCTGCCTACTGTCTCATTCTTTTTATGCTTCTCCAAGTTGTTCTTGGATGCCAGTCAGTCCTTCAGGGTTTTGAAGAATTCTGTATACAGTATATGTATATGTGCTTGTAGGGATCTGTGTTGGGGCTACTGCTTTTTAACATATTTTGGTAATAAATGACCTTTGGAGTTGGAAGTAGTCCTTTGGGTGGGTGGGAAAATAGGAGGAGGTTACTTTCTCAGCTTTATAAATGTTTGGGCCAAATCATTCTCCTCACAGGGTTGCATGGGTGGAATGGTTACCTTGCTCGTTACAAGAGGAAGACTGGAATGCAGTTTTCCAGGGTGTTGAGCAATGATCAGTATCTGTTACATGTTGACAAATGATGATTAAGATTTCTCTACTCTGGAAGAGGCGGCAGAATCTTTTGGAAGCCTGGGGTAGTCATGAAGGGTGGACTGTAGTGCAGTAGGAAATTCCTTTTATATGTGGTGAGGGTGTGGATTGAATGTCTTATTTGAGCACGTTGCAGGATTGAGATGGAACCTGTGTGTTTTTTCTTGTGCATTGGCAAATGGGAGTGGGGGAGGGAAGGACATTTGTTCATGATAGCCCAGGTGGTTATGGCCTGATCTTGGAGAGAAGCTGCTGATCCATAGATTAAGGAATGCCTGGAGAGTGATGGCAGTGATGGATTGTAGTAATCTTACCTATGTATATGCTGTGTAACAGATGGATGGTCTTGGATGAGATTTGGGCCCCCTTTGTTCAATATAATCACCAATTTTTTTGTGTTCTAATCAGTGCCATCAATTATTACAGGATGTATACTTTCTGTTCTCTATAGGGGGAGACAATGAAAGGGGTAGGGGAGGAAAGTGATTTGTTATTTGGGTCAAGATTACTGTGAAATGGAAGGGGACGAGATAGGTCAGGTGTTATGTCGGGGTACGGCTTGCCATAGATTGTATTGTTTATTTCTTCTTTGAACCATTATTATATATGCAGGTGGCCCTCTTTGACAAATGTACTACTATGTTATGTTCCCTGTTTAGAGAAAACTAAAGTTAAAAAATTGAATGAATGACCTGGAAACAGGACTAATGAGTGAAGTGATCAAATCTGCTTATGAGACAAAGTTATTCAAAGTTGTTAAATCACAGGATGATTGTGAAAAATTGCAAGAGGACTTACAAGACTGGGCATCCAGTTGGCAGACAAAATGTCATGTGAGCAAGTGCAAAGTGATGTGGGTAGGAAAGAGTAACCCAAATTGTAGTTACATGCTCCAACATAAGGAGTAACCATCCAGGAAACGGCCCCAGGTGTCATTGATAATAGGATAATATCCTCTGCTCAGTGTTTGGCAGCCAAGAAAGCAAATATGTTAGGAACCATTATGCAAGAAATGGAGAATCAAAGAATATTATAATGCCTGTGTATTGCTCTATGGTGTGACTACATCTCGAATATTGTGTGCAGTTCTGCATAAAAAAAGGATATTGCTGAATTAGATAAGGGGAAACCAAAATTATATGCAAAACAGTTTATATATATCTATTTACAGGAACTTATATTTGTGCCTGGGGCAATGGAGGATTAAGTGACTTGCACAGGGTTACAAGGAGCAGCATTGGGTCAGTCTAGAGGAGGTGTGTAGGCAGATTGATAGGCTTAAAAGTGATAAATCTCCGGGGCCGGATGGCATCCATCTGAGAGTCATCAAGGAACTGAAAGGGACCATAGCTGAACTGCTTCAACTAATAGCCAATCTGTCGATCAAATCGGGAAAGATTCCAGAAGACTAGAAGGTGGCGAATGTTACGCCAATCTTCAAGAAAGTTTAGAGGGGAGATCCAGGAAACTGACCTTAGTACCGGGAAAGATGGCAGAGGTGCTGATAAAGGATCGCATCATTGATCACCTTGATGGACACGATCTGATGAGGACCAGCCAGCACGGTTTCAGTAAAATCAGATCTTGCCTGACAAACTTGCTGTACTTCTTCGAGGGAGTAAACAGGCGGATAGACAAGGGTGACCCAGTCGACATTGTATAACTGGATTTTCAGAAGGCGTTCGACAAAGTTCCACATGAACGACTACTTCGGAAAATTGCATACCATGGAATCAAGGATTAAAAACTGGCTGGGGCATAGGAAACAGAGAGTGGGGGTAAATGGACAATTCTCAGACTGGAAGAGCATCACCAGCAGGGTGCTGCAGGGCTCGGTGCTTGGACCTGTGCTCCTCAACATCTTTATAAATGATCTGGACATTGGTACGACGAGTGAGGTAATTAAATTTGCGGATGATACAAAATTATACAGAGTAGTGAAGACACAGGGGGATTGCGAAGATCTGCAACATGACATAATCAAGCTCGAGAAATGGGCATCAATATGGCAAATGAGGTTCAATGTGGATAAGTGCAAAGTGAAGCATGTCAGGAACAAAAATCTCATGCATGAATACAGGATGTCTGGGGCGGTACTAGGAGAGACCTCCAAGGAAAGGGACTTGGGAGTTCTGATCGACAAGTCCATGAAGCCATCTGTACAATGTGCTGTGGTGGCAATGGCGGCGGCGAAAAGGGCAAACAGAATGCTAGGAATGATCAAGAAGGGGATCAAGAACAGATCAGAGAAGGTTATCATGCCACTGTACCGGGCCATGGTGCGCCCTCACCTGGAGTACTGAGGAGTGTGTGGTGCAGTGGTTGGATCTACAGCATCAGCACCCTGGGGTTGTGGGTTCAAACCCCGCGCTGCTCCTTGTGATCCTGGGCAAGTCACTTAATCCTCCATAGCCCCAGGTAAGTTAGATAGATTGTGAGCCCACCGCGACAGAGAGGGAAAAATGCTTGAGTACCTGATTGTAAAAACCGCTTAGATAACCTTGATAGGCGGTATATAAAATCCTAATAAACTTGTATACTCAACACGGTACTACTCGAAAGGGTCCAGAGAAGAGCGACTAAAATGGTTAAGGGGATGGAGGAGTTGCCGTACAGTGAGAGATTGGAGAAGCTGGGCTTCTTCTCCCTTGAAAAGAGGAGACTGCGAGGCGACATGATCGAAACATTCAAAATACTGAAGGGAATAGACTTAGAGAAAGACAGACTGTTCACCCTCTCCAAGGTAGAGAGAACGAGAGGACACTCTCTAAAGTTGAAAGGGGGATAGATTCCGTACAAACGTAAGGCAATTCTTCACCCAGAGAGTGGTAGAAAATTGGAACACTCTTCCGGAGTCTGTTATAGGGGAAAACACCCTCCAGGGTTTCAAGACAAAGTTGGACCTGTTCATGCTAAAGTGGGGAGACTCAGTTACCGACAGGTCTGCAGTAGTCAAGTTTGTCACTTCCCTCTTTCCCCTCCCTTGCCCTTTCTCCCCATTGTTCCCCACATCCCTTAAGTTAATTCAACTTGTACGTCAACTCAACTTGTACTCCACTAATCTTTTGTAAACCGCATAGAACTTAACGGTATTGCGGTATATAAACTGTTATTATTATTATTAAAACTCGACTCAAAATAGCCAAGCAATTGTTAGTAAAGCAATCGCTTGGCTATTTTGCATGGGGTTTTACTAATTTGCATGGGAGGATTGGGATCGGATCGCTATAGGCCTTAAGGCTTAAGGAATGGTGCAGGAGGGAAATTTGGTTGCAAAGGACTAGCAAACTCATCGGTTTGCTTAGTGAATCCTGGCCTATCTCTCTTCACTTCTCTCCCCCCTCCCCTGAGCTCTGCTCAATTAGTAAATCCCTCCTATCTGTGCCCTTATCTTCCTCTGCCACCTCCAGACTCTGTCCTTTCTGTCTTCTGTGCCATATGCCTGGAAGAAACTGCCTGAATCCCTACAGTGGGTTCAGTCTCTGGCAGTGTTTAAGTCCAAGTTAAAAGCCCACCTAACTCCTCTCACTTTGGACTCTGCATTAGAGAATGACACGGGGACAAATTTGTCCCTGCAGGAACTCAATCGCCTGCGAGTTTTGTCGCTGTCTGTATCTCTGCCCCATTCCTGTAAGCTCTGCTTTTTAACCGCACAGGCTTCAAACACTTATGGTTTTAAAGTGTTTGAGGCTTGTGCAGATGAGGACAGAGCTTGCAGGAATGGGTCAGGGACAGGAAAAGAACTTGCGGGGATGGGATGGGAAAATGAGTTCCCGCGGGGACGGGGAAAAATTTGTTCCCGTGTCAATCTCTACTCTGCATTCCTAACCCTATATGACAAGACTGTCTGTCCAAGTTAGACTGTAAGTTCTTCCAAGCAAGGACTGTCTATTTAATGTCAAATTGTACAGCACTGCGTATATCCTTTAGCGCTATACCGTAGAAGTATTAAATAGTAGTAGTGGTAGTAGTGATCTTAAGCCGCGCCTCTAATTCATCGCTTCCGACTCTCCCATTGATTCAGTCGAGGATCGAGGCGGGGCGCTATGCAAACCTCCCTAGCTGCTGATCAGTGACGTATCATCACACCACGAGCGACTGCGCGATCTGATTGGACGGCGAGAACTGGTCTCACTGAAAACAAAACAAGAACCATGCGACCGAGGGAGGTTCGCGTCGGCAGGAAGGCGTTAACTACGGTCCGTCATGCGTTTCAAGCCTCATTCTATCTCGAATATCCGTGAAATTCATTGGCTGGCTAGAAGCCGTGGGGTGTAGGCGTCAAAAGAGAGCGAGCGCTACTGAGTGGGTGACGTCATCGAACGAAAGAAGCGTGCGATAAACCAAGATGGCGGTGGCGATGGAAGTACGGGCTGTGGGACTGTGAGCAGCAAAGAGGTGCAGGATGCAGTGATGCGCGGCTAATTTCTTTTCGTATTCCCGAGTTCAGCCATGGAGACCTCGGCGGAGCTGAATGTGGAGAGCATGGAGACTCTGACGGAGTTGGGAGACGAGCTCACGCTGGGCGACATCGACGGTGAGAGATCTCCGTCATCCCCCTCAGCCCTCGAGCGGTGGGATGTCACCGGCACTGCCCGAACCCCGGCTTCAAACTCACTGCCCGAGGGGGAAGGGGGATGGCTTTGACCCCTCTAGTGCCTCAGTTCAGGGGAAAAGGGTGGGAGTGGGAATGTGCAGCTGCTTGTAGTAGAGACACCAGAGGTTTTTTTGATGATCTGAAGATCACAGAGCAAAGGAATGCTATGAATGCATAGAAAGAGGCATAAACTGTGTAATAAAAATTGGTGATAATGCTTCTGTACAAATGGGTTTTACCGCTCTCTTAGACTATTATGTTCAATACTGGAATCCTGACTGATATGGAGAAGATAGAGCTAAACCACAGTAGCGCTACCAAGACTACTATGAGATGAGGCTTAAGTCTTTATAACTAAAGAAGAGATAGGACTTATTCTCTAGTTTTGTGGTTTACCGGTAATTACTTTTGAAAACCTGCGTTCAAGGCAAGTTATATATTCAGGTAGGGTAGGTATTTCCCAGCCCCAGCGGTGGTGAAGGATTGGGTAACTTGTCCAAGGCAACAAACAATTATCATTTGAGAAGCAGGATTTACCCTGTTTTCCCTTGTTCTTTGGCTACTACAGTATTTTAGAAACATTTAAGCAAATGCATTAGAAGCAAGCCTGTGTTTAGGAGACTATGCTCTGGGTTAAGATAAGAGGTCATAGCATAAAAGGTTGGATGGGACAGAATTTTAGAGCAGCATTAAGAAATTTCTTTATGGACATTGTAGTTGATAGTCTATGTTTCTGTGAAAGCAATGTTTATGACATAATGATGATTATATCAGTGGAAAGTTCCTTATTAATAGTTCTTTGTTAAACCATCAGTGAGTATTCACCACTGTGTGTCATACCTTAGTCTTGCAGTAGCCAGGTAACCTTGTATTACCTTTAATGACTTCTTACATGGAAAAGATCTAATCTAATTTAGTTTTCGATTTATATACTGGGTCATCTCCCAGCAGAGCTCGACTTTTTAAAAAGTAATTAAAGACCAGCAAAAAAAGCGAACAAGAGCATAAAAGGAAATAAGTGTTGTAGATCTATCAATTCATTGAATCTTTAGGTAATCTGTTAAGTATTGTGTAAATAATAAAGTTTTTAGGACTTTATGAAATTATTGTAACTGACCTATCAATCTGACAGTCAGAAAGCCCATTCCACATTTCTACCAGTTTATAAGCGAAAGATTGACTGAGTTTCCCAACCGATTTAATTCCTCTGAAGGAAGGGAACAGTAGTTTATATCGGTGTTCTTACCACTGGTCCATGGACCAGTGCCGGTCCACAGAAATTTCCTGCTGGTCCACAGGGCCAGCATTTGCATCAGGCCCAAAACAGTGCTCTTCAACCGTCGGTCCACGGTGCGATAGATGCGGCATTATCTTTGAGCCAGCTCCCTCTTCCTCACTGATTCAGTACACAAAGCCATGGGCAGTGGCTCCTATGCGTGTCCTGCGCCTGAACAGGAAGCCTTCTCTCTGACATTGCAACATCAGAGAGAAGGCTTCCAGATGAGGCACGGGACGCGCAAGGAGCCGCTGCCCACAGTTTTGTGCACTGAATCAGTGAGGAAGAGGGAGCTGGCCTGAAGATAACACTGGGGGCGGCATAAAATGGCCAAGCGGGAGCAGGCCAGAAGGTAAGGCATAGCATGGAGGGAGGGAGACAACAAAGGTAGGGGGAAATGATTTTATTTTTGAATTTAGTGATTGAATTATGTCAATTTTGAGAATTTACATCTGCTGTCTGTGTGCTTTGTGTAGTTTAATGTTGTGGTTGATCATTATGTGTTGTTAATAAGTTTATATTGTGTATCTGTGAAAAATGAATGGAAAAAAATAGTGAGTGTTACAATTAGTACTATTGTGGGGGTAGGATCTGGGGTGGGGATTGGGTAGAGATGGGTGGGGTCTGGCCCACGACTTAGCCCAGTGTTCTTTAACCGCCGGTCCACGGACTGATGCCGGTCCACAGAATAATTCTTTTATTTCTGCCGGTCCATAGGTGTACAAAGGTTGAAAAACACTGATCTCTATGTATTCATCGAATGGCAAGATCTAAGGGTATTCCAGTATAAAGGGACCAAAGGACCAAATATTCCATAGAGAAGCTTAAAAATGACGCAGGCATATTTAAACTGGATCCTAAAATGGTTTGGGAGCCAATGAAGCTTTCTCAACAGAGGGGAGACATGATCGTACTTTCTCTTCCAAAGATTAGTTTAGCTGCCGTATTCTGTATTAACTGAAGTCTTCTTAAACTACCCTGTTTGATACCTAGATATACAGAATTACAATAATCCAACTGGGCAAGTACAATAGATTGTACCAGCACTGAAAAATGATCTTGATGAAATAACAATCTAACTTTCCTTAACATACGTAAACTAAAAAAACACTTTTTTACCAGAGAGTTTATCTGTTCATGAAATGTGAGTGATGAGTCTAGGACAATATCCAAAACACTGGAAGAAAAATCTATCTGTAATAAAATACCTTTGTGATTTGGCATTGAATAGCTGTATTATGCCCATGATGTAACATAGCAGATGACATCAGAAAGAAAACAACTTACTCATCTTGTTGGCCTACTAATCTCTGTCTACACTACAAGAATATATTTAGGATTCTTCGTTAGCAGTTGAGAATAAGGCCTATCAGCAAGGTCTTTTATTTAAAACATTTGTAATCTGCTCCATATACAACTTGGGCCAGAGTACAGGAGAGTATATATAAAAATGAATAATAACAAAAATCAGACCAGACAACTTTCATAGGTTGGCCTGCAAAATATCTTGCATTAACATTATTAATCACATTAGAATTTTTAAACTAAAATACTTGTAAATTGATTATTGGCATCAACATTTTGAATTGAATATGTTAATTACCTCAATGAAGCTAGAAAAGCCTTTTGAAATAACAGTTTTTGGATTCTTTTAAAATACATTCAAAGTTCTTTTCCTATGCCCTCCCCCAAGCCATATGAATGATCCTCTGTACCACATGAATGAAGGCTTTGAAATTATTACTTCAGCATAGTCCAAGTGCTGTGCCTCAGTCCACAGCATCTAAAGTGCCAGCTACCACCACTGAACCTATATATAGCTTTCTGCCTCTAAAGCTAGAGCAGGCTGCAGCACAGATATTAGTATTTGCTTGAAGTAGTGCAGCTGATGTGTTTCAGATAGCTCACTTGTGTGCTCTGGCCTCCCGAAATATTTGCTGCTGCATCAGCCCCTCAGCTTGCAAGGCTATCCTAACTCTGGAGCAGCTTGACATGCTACTTTTCTAGGAGCACCCTTTCTCAACTTCCTTTCCTGCTAAAAATATAAAGTGATGGTAATGAATAAAATAAAAATTATTATTCTGAAACAGGCTAGGAAAGAAAAAGGGGAGATGGGTTGGGAGAGGTGATAATGGAGACACTGGAGAAGAAAGAGAGAGATGCTGGGGAGAATGGAGGAAGAGAGGAAGGAATTATTGGGAGACAGGAGGAGGGAAGAAAGTGGGAACAGAAATGTTAGTGTGCTGGGTGAAGAGGTCATTAAAATCTAGCTTTAAAAAAAACACAAAAATCTAAATTAAAAAAAAAATTCCCTCCTCCCCATTCTGGGATCCTAACTTAAGAACATAAGAATAGCCTTACTGGGGAAAACCAATGGTCTATCAAGGCCAGTAGCCCATTCTCATGGCGGCCAATCCAGGTCACTAGTAACTGGCCAAAACCCAAACAGTAACAACATTCCATGCTACCGATCCAGGGCAAGCAGAGGTTTCCCCCATCCATAATAATAAAACCCTTAGCGTATCTGTGTGCCTCCGCATGTGCAGTGCACTGCTGAGCAGGGAAGCATCTCGGCGCAGTGACAGTAGTCCTGACCTACCAATCCCCCATTCCTTACTCAAAGCAGCAGTGGCAGCACTGTAAACAGGCTGCTCGCGGCAAACCCTGGCAGGGCCTTTCTTCTTATGTGGTAGAAGAAAGGCCCTGTTGGGGCTGGCTGTGAACAGCCTGTTTACAGCGCTGCCACTGCTGCTTTGGGTAAGGAATGGGGTTTGACAGGTCAAGACTACTGCCACTGTTACTGCTTTGGGGCTGGAGCGAGGGAAGAAGGTTGGCGGATCAGGACCGCTGATGCTTTGGGGCACAGATGGAGGAGGAGTTGGTAGGTCAGGACTGCTGCTGCTGCCTCGGGTAAGTAATGGAGGTCCAGGAGGCCTGAACCACGTGGAGGGAGGGAGGGAGGGAAGACCTGTGGGGGAGGTGGACCAGGTGTATGTGTGTGTGTGGAGGGTCTATCAGGGTGAAGGGGAGGGGAGATGGATGGATGTTGGACCCATAGTTGTGGAGGGGAAGGATTGAGAAGTGGGGGATATAAAGTGACAGACCAGAAATGAGGGTGGGTAGGAACAGATACTGGCCCTCCAAATGGGGGTGGGGGTGATAGGGAGAGGAAGAGGAAGAGATTGAGATGGGAAGGGAGACAAAACTATTTTTATAGTAACCCTCAAGCAACCAAAAATTATGGTACAGTTATCCAGTATCTACCAATCC
The DNA here is from genome assembly GCF_902459505.1 of Geotrypetes seraphini. Lineage (NCBI taxonomy): Eukaryota > Metazoa > Chordata > Amphibia > Gymnophiona > Dermophiidae > Geotrypetes > Geotrypetes seraphini. The sequence continues at coordinate 251,827,167 of NC_047085.1, read as the reverse complement.
CCATGGATTCCGGATAACTGAGAGTCTAGTGGATTTAGGAATATTCAAGGTGTTTTTTTCAGCTTTTGGGGCAAGCCGCTGCAAGCTTGCCCAAATATTCAGTACAGTGGCTGGGGAGGAGATAGGTGGGAGATTCAGGAGCTAGAGAGAGTGGTTGAGGATACCATTGGCTTGAGGTTTGAATTGGTGCAGGCTCTGGTGTTGGAGTGTGGTTGGGTGAAGAGGGTTAAAGTGGCAAATATTAGAATGGGGAGGAAGACGGTTGCAGTACCGTGGGAAGGGGAAGGGGAGAGACAACAGAGAAATTGGTGCTGGGGTGGGGTATAAGAGAGAGGGTAAAAAAGGAAGAGAAGCTGGGTGAGGGTGGAATACAAGGGACAGGAAGAATGGCCTTGGAGGCAATGGAAGGAAGGATAGATAGGAATTGAGCTGGGACTGAAAGGGTGATAAATGCAGTGGAGGATTGATGAGGGTCAAAAGGGTACAGAGGACAAAGGAAATGATGAAAGGTCAGTTGGAACTGGGATCAGTGGAAGGCAGGGTCTGGGCATGGTAGAGGCATGGGTGGGGTCAGGGTATAGGTGGGGCTATTTTAGCACCCGTTATTGTATTGAATGTAACAGGCTAAAACACTAACTAGTGTCTTAATAACAGACTGGACTTTTCTTCCAGGAATTTGTCAAAACCTTTCTTAAAACCAACTATGCTATCCCCTTTTTTCCACAATCTTTGGCAACACTTTCCAGACCTTTACTATTCTCTGAGTGAAAAAATATTTCCTCCAATTGATTTTAAAAGTATTTCCCTGCAGTTTCATCGAGTGTCCCCTAGTCTTTGTAAATTGATCCACTTGTACCTGTTCTACTCCACTTAGGATTTTGTAGACTTCAATCATATCCCCCCACAGCCTTCTCTTTTCCAAGCTGAAGAGCCCTAACCTTTTGCCAAAGTGCTCAAATCCTGTTTTTTGAGGGGTTGTCTTTATTTTATTTTTTTAAAGTGAAGACTCACTTTTATTTTCACCGATAGTCTCCGGTTTTGTTTTTGTTATAATAATACCTCCTGACTAATCTAGAGGGAAAAAATTAAAATATAATGAAAACTGAAAAAGAAGGTCCCTAAATATTTTTTTAGTTTCAGTTGTAGAGTGCGACCATCTGCGGTATATCTCCTTATCAGAACAGTTTTAGTGCTTTTTCTCATTTTATTCAATTGTTTTGGGAGATGAACATCAAAATCCCCCATTTAGTTCACACCCGTATGCCTCCCCCGTTTACTGCAACTTATTATTTCTATATCACTAGAAGGTGTGCAGTGCTGTGCACATAAAAGGCAGTCCTATAACCTATTCAAGGCAAAGAGGGCAAATAAAAGAATTACAGAAATGCTTAAAAAACGTGAGTATGAACAGAATAATGGATTAGTATTTAAAATTGCTCTTAAAAGGGTGGTCTCGGGAGCAGGATTTGAAAAAGGCCCGAGAGGGATTCTGATAAATTTGCAAAGCTTTGGATTAATACTTTCTGGTGGATGATGCGTTTTGAATACTGCTTCAGAAATGTTACTATGACTCCTGCATTATCTTTAGGTTTTATTTCTCTCAGCTGGTAATAATCTAAAAAACTACCAATATAAACATCATGGTTTAAACTGGTCTCCTAAGTGCCCCTCATAGTCTCTCAGACTTGCCTGTGTGTGTGCTTGCATTTGCACTAAGCCAGGGGTACCCACACTTTTTTGGCTTAAGAGCTACTTTTAAAAATGACCAAGTCAAAATGATCTACCAACAATAAAATTTTTTAAAACCCCACAAAGCATACTGTATGCAGAGAAAATGTTAATTATCATTTATATTCGGGGTTTTTTTCAAGGAGATCAAGGCAGATGACTTTATGCAATGTCACCTCAGTAACAACTATACAAAAATAGTCAAATATACTCCCTCCTTTTTACTAAACCATGATAGTGGTTTTTAGCACAGGGAGCTGCGCTGAATGCCCGCACTGCTCTCGATGCTCATAGGCTCCCTGCGCTAAAATCCACTACTGCGGTTTAGTAAAAGGGTGTCGTAGTGCAAAATATAGACAGCAGATAATTCTCAAAACTGACACATTTTAATCACTAAATTGAAAATAAAATAATTTTTCCTATCTTTTGTCTGGTGATTTCATGAGTCTCTGGTTGCACTTTCTTCTTCTGACTGCATCCAATATTTCTTCCTTTCTGCCTCTTCCAGACCTCATTCCATTCCCCAACCAACATCTGTGTCCTTCCATGAGTCCAACTTTTTCTTTCTGTCTCCCTGCCCCCCTTTCTTTCTCCCCAAGCCACTGCTGGGGCTGCCGTCTGGGAACAGTCCCCCATGCCACCGTTGCCACCGAGTTCTTCTTGTTGCCTGATGCTGCAACAGGCCAGCAGCAACTGCAAAAGCACCGGGCGCACCAGCCATCCCCCCCCACCCTGACGTCAATTCTGATTGGCTGGCCTGGAACTTCCTCTCCGATGTCAGAATTGACATTGGGGGAGGGGGGGAGGAAATCTGGTGGGCCCAGCGCCTCTGCAGTCGCTTCTGGCCTGTTAAATATCAGGGAACAGGGAGAATGCAAAGGCAATGCGAGTCGACATCCCTCTTGCCATTTGTTTTTTTTTTGGAGGGGGGGAGTTGGCATGAAGGTAGGAGGGAGTCAGCATACCTCCTGCCATAGTTTTTTTTTGGGGGGGCTTTATTTATTTTAATCGGGAAGTTATTTTGCGAGTGTAATACATGCAAAATATCTGCCTGAATAAAAATAAACCCCCCCTCCCCCGTGCTTCTCGTTTGCATGTAAAAAAGATATTGAATCAATTGCTGTTTTAAAATCGGCCAACAGCAATTAAATTGCTATCTTTAGTGAATCAGGACCATAGTCAGATAAGGCAAGATCTGGTGTTTTCCAGCCTTGTGAGCAGATGTATTGTCTTGCAAAAAGAGAACTCCTTTCTGCAGCTTCCCTCTCCATTTTCTTTCAATGCCTCCTTTTAATCGGCACAGTAAGTTACAGTAGTATTCTGCATTAATTGTTTGGCCCCGTGAAAGATAGTCATTAAAATACCTTCCTGATTCCAGAAAACTGTGGCTTGAACTTCCTTGGCCTTGGAGAACTTGAGTACCTCAATTGCATGGACTGTTTTGTCTCAGGATCATAGTGGCGTAACTATGTTTCATCAACAGCAACTAGTCATTCCAAAAAGTTGACACTAGCTTACTGAAAATACTGCAAAATCAACTTGGAAGTGTCCACTTGATGTTGTTTCATGTCAGCATTTAAACATTTGGGCATCCACTTGGCTGACAGCTTCTGCATACCCAGCTGCTTGTGGATTGTACACCCAACACATTCCCTGGATATCTATAGTATCTCAGCAATTGTTTTAGCTAATATTTGCCGATTTTCCAAAATCAGGTCATGAACATGGTCAACAATATCAGGAGTTGACACCATTTGAGGCCTCCCAGACCTTGCTGCATCTTCGCTCTCAAAATCTCCACGCTGAAAGTTTACACACCAACCACTTCTTCACTGTGGTGTATGATGGACATTTGTCGCTCAATGTTTGCATTGCTTTGTATTTTAAGGATTTATTGGCATTGCACTATATTTAACTGGGTCTGTTTCCAGTAGATAATTTATTGTGATCCACCATGAAATCATAAGAGCTTTGGTGGAATACAAATTGTAAAGTAATGTATATTCATGGATTTTTCTTTTGCAGAAATAGGGACTTAATGACGACTTGGAGTTCCACACTTGAAGATTCCACATGTTTTATTGACATGGTTCAATCACTGATCTGAAACATTGTCAAAACATAGCATTACGATTCTGCAAATCGGCACTTTGCAAAATAAAATAACACTCTTCAGCTACAGTGGCAAAATAATGCTCAGAATTTAGGAAGTTGGTTGGGCTGAGAACTTTTCTGCACCCCTTTGTATACATTTCCTTAAAATTACATCCATTTAAAACGGTGACGGGACAATCGCGCGCCAGACACCAATGCGCCAACAATCGAGCGCTGACAATTCGGCGCAAGACACCAGTGCGCCACGGGAAAACTTAGTTTTAAAGAACTCCGGGGGGGGAGTGTGGGGGGAATCCCCCCCACTTTACTGCATACTGTTTGCGCTGCCGTTGGGGTGTGGGGAGTGCAACCTCCCACATTATAGAGAAAATGGAACTTTTCTTGAAAAAAATCAGAAAAAATTCTGTTTTCTCTATAATGGAGGGTTCCAAACCCCCACCAACAGCAGCGTGAACACTATGCAGTAAAGTGGGGGGGGGTTTCCCCACTGATACCCCGCTTTGAGCTCTTTAAAACTAAGTTTTCCCGCGGTGCGCTGGTATCTTGCGCTGAATTGTCTGCTCTCCATTGTCGGCGTGCTGATGTCTTGCGCATGACTGACTATGAACCATTTAAAACATATCTCCTTCAACTGGTCTATCAAGAGGAAATGACCTGTGAAGGAAGCGGTGGGGCCGTTGGATGACCATGGATTAAAGGGAATACTAAAGGAGGACAAAGCCATCGCCGATAAACTGAACACAATTTTTTGCGTCTGTATGTACCAAAGAGGATATACACAATATACCAGAAGCCGACAGGCTATAAGCAGAAAATGAAGATGGGAAACTGACAAGGTTGATGGTCAGTCTAGAAGAGGTGTGTAGGCAGAATTGATAGGCTTAAAAGCGATAAATCCCCGGGACGGGACGGCATCCATCCAAGGATAATCAAGGAACTGAAAGGGATTATAGCTGAACTGTTCCAGCTAATAGCCAATCTGTCGATCAAATCGGGAAGGATTCCGGAAGACTGGAAAGTGGCAAATATTACACCGATCTTCAAGAAAGGTTCAAGGAGAGATCCGGGAAACTACAGACCAGTGAGTCTGACCTCGGTACTGGGAAAGATGGTAGAGGCACTGATAAAGGATCGCATCATTGATCACCTTGACAGATACAATCCGATGAGGACCAGCCAACATAGCTTCAGCAAGGAAGATCTAGCTTGACGAACTTACCACACTTCTTCGAGTGAGTAAACAGGCAGATAGACAAGGATGACCCGGTCGACATTGTGTATCTGGATTTTCAAAAGGATGAATGACTACTTTGAAAAATTGTGAGCCATGGAATTGAAAATAAAATACTCACGTGGATTGAAAACTGCTTGGCGGATAGGAAATAGAGAGTGGGGGTAAATAGACAATACTCGGACTGGAAAAGCATCAGAGTAGAATGCCGCAGGGTTCGTTGCTTGGACCTGTGCTCTTTATCATATTTATAAATGACCTGGAAATTAGTACAACGAGTGAGGTGATTAAATTTGCAGATGATACAAAGTTATTCAGAGTAGTGAAGACACAGAAGGATTGCGAAGACCTGCAACATGACATAAACATGCTTGAGAAATGGGCTGCGACATGGCAAATGAAGTTTAATGTGGATAAATATAAGGTGATGCATGTTGGTAACCAAAATCTTATACATGAATACAGGATGTCCGATGCGGTACTCGGAGAGACCCCCCAGGAAAGAGACTTGGGAGTACTGGTAGACAAGTCAATGAAGCTGTCCACGCAATGTGCGGTGGTGGCGAAAAGGGCAAACATAATGCTAGGAATGATTAAGAAGGGAATCGCAAACAGATCGGAGAAGGTTATCATGCCGCTGTACTGGGCCATGGTACATCCCCACCTGGAATACTGCATCCAGGACATAGTACTACTCGAAAGGGTCCAGAGAAGAGCAACTAAAATGATTAAGGGGCTGGAGGAGTTTCCGTACAGTGAGAGATTAGAGAAACTGGGCCTCTTCTCCCTTGAAAAGAGTAGACTGAGAGGGGACATGATTGAAACATTCAAGATAATGAAGGGAATAGACTTAGTAGATAAAGACAAGTTGTTCACCCTCTCCAAGGTAGAGAGAACGAGAGGGCACTCTCTAAAGTTAAAAGGGGATAGATTCTGTATAAATGTAAGGAAGAACTTCACCCAGAGAGTGGTAGAAATCTGGAACGCTGTTCCGGAGGCTATTATAGGGGAAAACACCCTCCAGGGATTCAAGACAAAGACAAGTTCCTGCTGAACCAAAATGTATGCAGGTAAGGCTAGACTCAGTTAGGGCACTGGTGTTTGATCTAAGGGCCGCTGCGGGAGCGGACTGTTGGGCACGATGGACCACTGGTCTGACCCAGCAGCAGAAATTCTTATGTTCTTATCTCTTTCTTTCAAATTTCACATGCTTAGAAATAATTATAGCAATAGATACAAGAAAACAATACAAAAAAACCCCCTTAATGCAATAATGATTATAACTAGCAAACTAAGATTAGTCCTTAATTTCAAGAAAACTATAAAGCTTTTACTGTTCAGTTTTTTAAAACTGTTGCATTTGTAGAATGGCCATTCTGACGACAGACAAGTCTGCAGCATGATGAGACAGTTCTGATGCTGTAAATCATGTGCATCCTTGTTAGGGCTTCTCTGCAAGGCTGCAGTGAAGATGTGCATTGTGGCACCTTACACGTAGCTTGGTCTTTCATCCCTGGGAAGATTATGAATGGAAGGCTTCAACAAGTGTTAAATGGAGGTTTTGTTTAAAACAGTAAATCAGTTAAAACACATCAGTCACTTCATCATTGTTTGGATTATGGGCCTCAGATTTGTTTAGGCTATAGTTCAGTCAGTATCTGCATAACTTCTAGCAAGCCAATGCTTTAATGGAGTGTATCACAAAATGTGTGCCGCGGCGAGATTCCGGGTGTGCTATGAGGCACGTTGTGTAGGGAAATCAGCCAACGCCTCTCCTGGTCTTCGCACCTTCCCACCAACATAGTCATTTTAGGGTTAACAAGCTCAGGGCCCCATCTGGGAGGGGCCTTAATCATCTGAGCCAATCTGCTCGGTGCATCCTAGGATATACTGGGAGGAGCCTAAGACCCTGATTGGCTCAGACACCTAAGACCCCTGAGCCAATCAGAGCCTTAAGCCCCTCCCCTTGCATCCCAGGTTGCACTGGGAAGGGGAAGGCCTGCCATTTTGGAGCGGTGTGCAGGAGTAACGGCATCTCTCCTGCTGTCTTCAGGAAAGAGGTATGGGGCGATTTTGGCGGATCCGTGGGGCTGAGGCAGAAGGGAGTGGGCATCCTTCCTGCTAATTTTTATTCAAAGTAAGGGGAGTGGGACATGGGGGACTTCCACGAGGGGGGGAACACCCAGTGGCAGAAGGGAGTGGGCTATGTCAATCGTCATGGGGCACCAAGAGTCATCTAGTGGTGCTGAAGATCTCCCTCCTCTTGGAATGGGCGGAGGCTCATGTTCTGGACATCACGGCCTCCCACATAGCCAGAGTGGACAATGTCCAGGCAGACTTTCTCAGTCGTCATGCTCTGGATCCTGGCGCGTGGTGTCTTGGGTTGGAAGCCTTCGAGTTGATTGTTCAGGTCTGGGGTCGGCCAATCAGGCACCTCATGGCCACGAGTGTCAACGGCAAATCGCCGAGGTTCTTTAGTCGGCACAGGGATTGTCAGGCCGAGGGACTGGACGTTCTGATTCTGGCTTGGTCAGCGATGGGCCTGCTATATGTTTTTCCACCATGGTGTCTGGTGGGCAGAGTTCTTCGAAATGCCTGACACACAGGCTGTGTGATTCTCATGGCTTTGGATTGGCCCAGGCACCTGTGGTATGCAGATCTGGTTCATCTGCTCATGGCAGATCCTCTTCCACTGCCCTTGTCCGATATCCTGTCTAAGGGTCCCTTAAAAATGTTCGATCTGAGTCCCTTTTGTCTTATGGCTTGACTCTTGAAAAGGCTCGCCTAAGAATGAAGGGATATTCGGATAAGGTGATCTCCACTCTTTTAGGGTCTCTGAGATTTTTGACCTCTCGAGCTTATTTGGTATCTCTTTTGAGAAGTGGTGCTCCACCGGGGGGGGGGAGGGGAGGGGGGTTGTCTTCCTTTCGTGGGCTCTTGCATGGTCTGCTGTTGGCCTCTTCTCCGGATGTGATTAGATTCCTGATAGTTGCTAAAACATCGGTTCCTGCCTGGGACCTCAATTTGGTTTTCTCGATGCTTGTTCGTCCTCCATTTGAGCCTCTCGGTTCCTGTACGTTGAAGGACCTTACTCTTAAAGCTGTCTTCCTAGTGGCCATTAGTTCCTCGAGATGCATGTCTGAACTGCAGGCTTTCTCTTGTAGGCCACCTTTCCTGGAGTTCTCTCAGGGGTGGGTTGTGCTGCGGCTGGCTCCCTCCTTTCTGCCGAAGGTGGTTTCGCCTTTTCATGTCAACCAGTCCATAGTCCTCAAGGTCTTGGGGTAGTCAGGAGGGCTCGTTGGCACAGAGACAGTTGTGCAAATTGGATGTCCGTAGGGTCTCTTGTTTGTATGTTCAGAGGACCCAGGATTTTCAGAAATCTAATCGTCTTTTGTCCTCTTTGCAGGTCCTTGTAAGGGGGACGATGCTTCCAAGGCTACCATTGCGCGATGGATCACAGAGGCAGTGGCAGTAACATTTGACGCTCATAGAATTCCTATGAGCATCTAAGAAGTTGCCGGCGCTAAAACCCACGCTGTGTGTTAGTAAAGGAGGGGGTTTCTTTGGTGATTTCATGAGTCTCTGGTTGCACTTCTTCTGACTGCATCCAATATTTCTTTTTTTCTGCCTCCTGCACGCTTACTCTCCTCTGGACCTCATTCCCTTCCCCAGCCATCATCTCTCTCCCTCTCCCTCCATGAGTCCTACCTACTTTTCTTCCTCTCTCCTTCGCCCCTATTGGCAACATGTCTCGCTCTCTGTCTCACTGTTAATGTCTTTCTTTCATTCCCTCCCTTGCTGCAAAGGGAGTGGGGAAAAAGAGAGAGAGATCCAGGGTGTCCCTCTTCTGCCACATCCATTTCTCCCTCTCTCATCCCCTGGATCATGTGCATCATTTTTCACCACTGCCCACCAGCCCCATTTCTCCTTCTATCACCCCTCTTTAGCACCATGCCACATCTCTCCCTCCATTACTATGTCAAACATTCCTCCCCTTCATTCTGTTCCCTCTCCACCACTATATCCAACATTTCTCCTTCTCATCCTTCTGTTCCCCATTCATCTCTTCCTCACTCCTCTTTCTCTTTGCCCAACTGTTTTCCTTTCTTCCTTTCCCTATGTGCACCATCTCTTTCCCTGTCATACACTCCCTCCTATGTCCCAAGTTAGTGCCCCTTCCTCCCTTCTATGTTCCATGTTCATGCCTGCTCCCTGCCTTCCAGTCTTTGTCCTAAATTTGTGTGAGCAGATTGCTGGGCACGATGGACCACTGGTCTGACCCAGCAGCGGCAATTCTTATGTTATGTTCTTATAGGTCTGATGTGAACTCCCCCGCTCACTAGACCACCAGGATTTTGTGGGAAGGGTTGGAGTGATCAGAAGAGGGGGGGGGGTGCACTTGGTGTCGGAGGGAAGGCAAGGCATGTGCTCGGCAAGGGGTCAGAGAAGAGGAGAGGTGCCGGAGCCCCTCCCACCCACCCCACTCCTCTTACTACGCCACTGCTAATACAATAAACTTCTTGATTTAGCTTTCAAGAGTCATCACCTTATTTTGTTTGTTGCTCTTTATTTCTGTTCACTAAAATAAATTGATTAGGATCTAATTTGGGGGCAAGGTGCTTCAGTTTTGAAATAGGAGCTGGTACTGCTCAAAAGGCCTTTTACATATAGGTTATTACAAAAATCCATTGTCGTTATTCGAAACAAGAAAAGTTCACAGAATATGCAACCTGAATGAAAAGTAATTTTTAAATTCCTTCTTAGTTAGTGCTTGAGTAAATTGAAAGAGAAGATAGTCACAGAGGAACTGCAGTCGGATAAGTTTTGGTAATGTTTTCCCATGTAAAGTGTATCATCACACTGGAAGGTCAAGACAAATTTTGTTCCCTGGAAAGCTTTCAAGCCTGTTTGGCCTGCAGCTTGAAGTTAGCTTGGATAGCTGGACCACTTGGAAGTTGAAGACCTTATTTTGCATACTGAATAAGCTTAATCTTTTTCTAGTGTAATTGGTTCTTTGTCTCTTACCTAGTGCCAGTGTTTTTTAAAAAGACAATTTTGTTGGGTGTGAGAGAGTTCCTTGGCCCACAATGTACATAAGCGTTAACTCTTTCTGGATGGAAGATATGGGACTGGACAGTTGCTCAGTAACTATGTACAGCTGCTTTCAACAGTTCAGTGGGCAACAGTATATTATGTTTGAGACAAAACGGGGCTCGTACATTTTATTTTCTGCCAGCTTTGATCATGACTGTCTCTTCTGTTTTCTTTTGTGCCTGTTCCAGAAATGCTCCAGTTTGTCAGTAATCAGGTTGGTGAATTTCCTGATCTCTTTGATGATCAGCTGTACCAAAGCACGAATGGTTTGGAGCAGACTCTGCAGAGAACTTATAACCAGGTGTCATCGCAGCCCCACCAGTCCTCTCTCCAGTCTCTACCAGTGAAAGTATCCCAGGCTTCCACTCCACCAACGCCTCAGAGAGTTGCCCCCATTCTTCAGCCTCGACCCCCAATCCAGCTCCAGCAACAGACAGTGATGATTACGCCCACCTTCAGCACTACACCCCAAACCCGCATCATTCAGCAACCCGTCATATACCAGAACGCCACCACTAGCTTTCAAGGTATGTCTGAAACATTTTACTCTCTTACTGCTTGAGCATGAAAGCTGTTGAGCTGCCCAAGGTATTCAGCCATGTATGCTGAGATTATTTATTTTATTTAATGGGGGGAGGGGGGGTTAGTGGAAATGTGTTGAAGCAAACAAAATAGGGATTGTGGATTAAGCAAAAGCATATTACAATGCCTGCCCTCAGGATGACTTGTTACTTTGAGAAATATCATCTAGGCCCTGGAAATGTTTTTCCACTGTAAGATTGCAGGGAAATAATTTTTTTTAAAAAAAATTCTTTATTCATTTTTACATAGTACAACAAGTGCAACATAAAAACACAGTTGACCTTATACAACATCACTTGATTAACTTACATATATCACATAAATATAAAGAAAATACCACCCCCCAACCCTAATAATGCATACTTTAGAGTTCATGATATATAGAGTCCATTATATTAATAATATTCCTAATTACAACTCTTACTACCAAATCTGAGATCCTTTCCCTCCCTCCCTATCTTTACCTATGTCCAACCCTAACACTCCAACCATATTCATATATTTATACATCAAACTATTTTCTAAAATATTACCCACACATTCGCATCCCATCATTACAATTATTTTATCTTTGGGAAAATGTTCATTACTCATTACAAAAATCTGTTAATGGTCCCCACACCTCCTGAAATTTACCAAAATATCCTCTCTGTGTTGCTATTGTTCTTTCCATTTTGTATATATGACAAACTGAATTCCACCAGAAACTATAATTTAATCTGCTATGATTTTTCCAATTGAATGTAATCTGTTGGATGGCAACTCCAGTCAAAATAATAAAAGCTTATTGTTTTTTTGAAGTAATCTGACTCTTTGCTCTCATTATTGTGCCAAATAAAATAGTATCATATGTCAAGGCCACTGGATTTTCCAACATCCTATTTATTTGAGGCCAAATTGATTTCCAAAATAATAATATAAATGGACAATAGAATAAAAGATGATTTAATGTCCCAGGCTCAAGATGACAATGCCAGCATCTATTAGGCTTAGAGCTATCTAATTTTTGCAAACGAACAGAGGTCCAAAAATCTCTATGAAGAAGAAAAAACCAAGTTTGTCTCATAGATGCAGACACTGTACAACTCATCCTCCAAGACCAAATTCGTGACCATTGAGAGGCATTAATTTGATGCCTAATCTCAATGCTCCAAATGTCTCGAAAACCAGTTTTTGGTTTTTTATTCACAAATCCAGAAAACTGTGCGGTCTGGTGTCCCATGAAATCTACCTGAAAGCATAAGAATTCCAAACTAAATTGATTATTTAGATTTTTCCATTCAGGGAACCCCTTCTTTGGGAGGTGCAATGCTTTAAAAATTATCCTTATTGTTAGGGATTCAATAATTTCTCCCAGGGTTTACTTGTCAGGGAAGAAATGAACTTTCCATCAGGGTTGGGTTGTAAAGAAGTACAGTTATTTCCTTGTCACCAGCAGTAGATGATGAATCCGGAGACAAGTGGGATATGACCATCCACCAGGAGGTGGAAATAAAGAACACAAAGGTTGTACTCTGTTTTTTGTCTCTCACAAGCTCCTGATTTTCTTGTCTACTTTGCTTCTGAGTTTCTCAGTTTAGTGAAGCAAGGGGGATGGTGGTGTTTAGGCTAAACAGTTCCTACTTTAGGGGAGTACATCTGATGGTACCAGATCCCTCCTTCCATTTTCTGCCCCATTCTCCCTCACAAAAAAGGCACTTTTTGGCATCTTCTAAGTCAGGGCTGCCCAAGTTCGGTCCTCGAGATCTACTGGCAGGCCAGGTTTTCAGGATATCCACAATGAATATGCATAAGAGAGATTTACGTGCACTGCCTTCTTGGTATGCAAATTCCTCTCATGCATGTTCATTGTGGATATCCTGAAAACCTGGCCTGCCAGTAGATCTCAAGGACCGGACTTGGGCAGCCCTTTTCTAAGTGCTTGCGGCTACAGTTTGAAGGAATCTGAATTAGTTCTGAGCCACTGCAAACTGCTTCAGGTCTTTCAGAACCTTTACAATGGTGAGTATACCTTTTAAGTTTCTTATTCTTTTCTATCTCGGCTGGAACTATAACGTGCTGCTCTCTTGCTGGGATATGAAGAGCAATAGCAGAGCATGGTTTGGGATTTCCTTCAAGGTCTCCAGAATCTCCAGATTTTGCGTTGGTGTTAGCAGAGCCATTAGGTTCCTGCACAAACTTATAGCTCAGTCACGCTCAGTCACTGTCACCCATGGTCATTTTGAAACCCTTGTTTCAGGCTCTGCTGGTGAGAGGACTCCTTATTTTATCAGCTAGCTAATTTCAGTGTCTACACAGTTTGCTGTACTGTATTTCTTTCTCCTATGGCTGCTATTACTTCTATCTTGAGTTTGTTTTCTTGGTTCAAGCTGATTCATTTTTGGATAATTTCACTCCTTTCCAGAACTTTCTGAAGGGGCATTCTGCGATTCCTGTTGGCATTTCTGTCAGCTGGTATTTGCAGTGCAAATAGGTGTGTTGTTCTGGACAAATGGGTAATCTCCCTATGGCTGCAAGCCTTTGCAGAAGGAATCCACTCTGGATTTTTTATGTAACCCTCCTACTTCACTGAGAGCTCTACTGCTACCTTTACAGTTTTTTCCTTATGCATGCGATCCTGAAGGAGCATTTCTGTTCTGCGGAGTGTCTCTGTTCTCTGCTTTTTTCTTTTCTTTTAGTTGGTTTTTTTAATTTTTTTTTTTTGCCTCTTTTTCTTCAGTTTTCGGTGTTCAGAGCTTCCCAATTCCAGGGTTCAGTTCTGCTTGCATAGAGAAGAAGCATACTGTGGTCTGCAGCTAACGGCCCAATCCCTTGTGGTACCTATTATCCAGCCTGTAGAAGTGTTTTTGGAACTCGTGGCCGTCCCCAGTTAGCGTTGCTCACCTACTGCTTGACAGGGGTTTGTGCACAGGCCTTCGGGCATTCGTACGAGGCTCAACAGTGTCTCGCAGAGTGCTCACAGGGGCTTGGGAGATCTTTCTGAAGGGGATACAGATGATGATGGGACTCTCGCAATTCCCTTACTGACTTAAGATGCACCCTCCATGTCTGGGGATGCAGGGCTGCAGTCTGGCGCTTGGGATCCCATAGTTGCTCTGGATCCTGGATATGATCTTGGTTCGACACCTATTCAAACCTTCTGTTTTGCTGGATCTCATTTCTGAGTCCCTCCAAGATCTAAATTTGAATTCCCAGGTGGTCCCCTCTATTTCCTCCTACCTTATGAATGGAGCGAGGGTTCAGTCTTCTACATTTCCCAGGCATCCTGATGTTAATAGCCTAGTCACGGAACAGTGGGATTCTCCAGAGGAGTCTCTCAAAGTAGTGAGAGTCATGTCTCAGCTGTAACCTATGGCACAGGAATGCCAGTAGCTGTTTATTCAGCTTCGGGTGGATTCCTGGGTTGCACAGATTACTAAATGCACTTCTCTTCCGTGTGAGGGTGGTTCTCAAAGATAAAATGCTGAGGCTAAAGGTAAAATAGGCATGGGCTGAGAGGAGAGTTGAGAAACGTTTAATGTTCCGATTCGCATGGGGGGGAAGGGGGGCTGCTGGAAGGACTCATGGAGATGCTGACCTGGGTGCAACTTTTAAAAAAAAATTTAACAGGTGAGCAAGATCTTTTACCATACCTTGTTTCTGTATTGGTGATAAGACAGTCCAATTTTTTTCCCATCCACCGCGGTGTTTAGTTACCGTGTCAAGGGCAAAGAGCCCATACCTCAGCTCCTCTTGTCTAGACTTGATTATGTGGCAGATGCTTTTCATGACATTATTTGTTCCATGAGTACAGCTTCAACTTATTTAGTCTTGTAAAGTATATATGTGTAGTTGCTTGTTTTTATTGGATAATTGTGTATAGTGGAACAGCTTTATCAATTAAATAGGCCACTGGCTACAGACTACCACTATTTCTTAAATATGATTTCTATTTCTTCCTATGGCCTAGCTTTTGTCCTTTTCATGTCACCTAATTTTTATTTCTTTTTTGTTTCTTTGTGTGTGTACAGTGCTTCAGCCTCAGGTTCAAAACTTGGTAACTTCGCCCTCAGTTCAACCAGTCACAATTCAGCAGCAACAGGTGCAGAGTATTCAGCAGCAACAGGTGCAGAGGTTACTGACACAGACTGCCAGCAGCGCCATCCAGACGCTGACACCTACAGCGGCAGGCACTATCCAGACGCTAGGCCCCACCACAGTGCAGACAATAGCTCCCCAAGTCCAGGTCCCGGTAAGCATTGAGAGTGAATTACCATTGAAGAGGGCCCAAGGCGGGAGTGCAGCATGCTTTTTTTCTGACTTAAGTTAGAATTTCACTTCCTACCCAACTGCTGTCTGCTTGCCACTTTTCTGTCATGGTACAGAGTATTTCATTTTTAAATTCTTGAATCTTGGATAAGTACTGTACTGGTCCTTCTGGAACTGAGAAGCAGGTAGATAGACATCACTAATAAGTGTCTAACAGAGCAGCACTGGGTTACGGTATTGATTTGCTTGACAGGTACTCCTGTATACTACCTGTTTCCAAGATTATTAGTTACTTTTATACCGCTTATCAATGGAGGTTGTCTAGGTGGTTTTTACATTCAGGTACTCAAGCATTTTTTCCTGGCAGGTTCACAATCTACCTAGTGTAATAATAATAATAACAGTTTATATACCGCAGGACTGTGAAATTCTATGCGGTTTACAATTTTTAGAAATGTTACAGATTGAATGGAATAAACAAAGTACAGACTTAATTATTGGTAGTTCTAGCGATCATTTGTTGAGGATTGAGATTGTATAGGTTGGTTTCCTAAGTATTTCAGGAACAGATGTGTTTTTAGGCGTTTCCTGAATTCCACATAGGTAGTGGGCACAAGCAATTGTTCGAGGTAGTGTACCTGGGGCAATGGAGGATTAAGTGACTTGCCCAGGGTCACAGAGTGCAGTGCTGGGTTCAAACTCACAACCTCAGGGTGCTATGGCTGTAGCTCTAACCACTAGGCCACTCCTCCCTCTCTCTGTCTCATCCTGGGAAAGATGACATTGGAGGTGAAAAGTGTGTATTTAGGCCCCATTAGGGCTAGATCAGCCATTTCTGGTTATCAGTCTGATTTTATAGTTTCTTTGCTAACATGGGCAGACATTTAGAAATTGTAAATTCTGGTTTCGAATGAGATTTTCTGTAACTGACTGATCCTAGTTTGCGTTTTAGTAGGTAAATAAGGCTATGGATGTGTTTGATTTTACTAGCCATTTAATATCTCAAAATTTTCTTTTCTGACTTCTCCAGGTGCTGGTACAGCCTCAGATAATAAAGACAGACTCCCTGGTTTTAACCACATTAAAGGCAGATGGCAGCCCAGTGATGGCTGCAGTACCAAATCCAGGAATAACAACCCTGACCACACCAATCCAGACTACAGCCCTGCAAGTACCTGTATGTACCTTACTCTGGCTTTTTTTTCTTAAGTTTTATAAGCATTATGGGGTCCTTTTACTAAGGCGCGCTGGCCGTTTTAACACGTGTTAACGCTAACGCGTCCATTATAGTCTATGAACGTGTTAGTGTTTAGTGTATGCTAAAACAGCTAGCACGCCTTAGTGAAAGGACCCCGATGTTCTTGTAGTTAGTTATCCTAGTGGTGATATCCTAGCAGCAGGAAAAGCAGAGTATGCAAGGACCGTATCCCCTTCTTTCTCACTGGTCAGGAAGAGGGATTGTCTAAGAAATTAGGGAAGCACTGTTGATGTTTATTTTGTGGCTGGTTTTAATACTGCAAATCCTAAGCTCTTATTTGTGCAGAAAGAAAGGGTACAGCATGGGGTGGCAGAGGTGCTGTCTTACATTACATTACAAATATTCTTGTATTCTGCAAATACTGCAAAGTTCTAGGTGGATAACGATGCAAGAAAATCAGATAAAACCTTAGTAATACATAATCAGTATTAAATTTTTTAAAAAATTGTAACATCAAACCTGTAGGTATTTATTTAGAAGGTTTTAAAAACATTTCCCTAGCAACAGCAGCAGATGAATCCAGAGACCAATGGGTATAGCCCACATCTACCAGCAGGCGGAGATAGAGAAACTGATTAACAGGTGGTCCTATTGGCTGGCACTCCTCCTTATCCACTTATCCAGTATTCTCTATCTCCCAGCAGGAAAAGGTCACTATTCAACTAGCTCCTAAATTCTGGCTGTGACTGGAACTTTATTTTCTCCTGTTGAGGTTTCTCTTCAGTGAGACTGCCATTCTGTTTCTCCTGTTGAGGTTTCTCTTCAGTAAGCTGGCAATGCTATTTCTCCTGTTGAGATTTTCTCTTCAGTGAGACAGGGGTGTCCGGCTGAACGGTGCCGGCTTTAGGGGTTACACCTGTGCCCCCCCAGGTCTCTGCCTCACCCTCCCTCCATTGCTAGAGGGTCTGACTGGGTCTCAATTTTTTTCTTCTTTCCCTTCTCTGTAAAAAAAAAAAAAAAAAAAAAGACCACAGTTGCTACATTCTGCCATGCTTCATTTGCACTATTTTGGGAAAAATAATTCTTACTCATTACAATAAGTTGTTAATGGCCCCCACACATCTTGAAATTTATTGAAATTTACTTTCTGAATAGATATTGCTCTTTCCATCTTATAAATATGACAATGAATTCCACCAAAAACTATAATTCAATCTACTCCAATTCTTCCAGTTAATGTTATTTATTGTATGGCAACTCCTGTTAGGATAAGTAAAAGCTTATTATTGTTGGCAGAAATTTGTCTCTTTGCCCTCAATTTAATGTTACACTTACTGTAAGTTTTGAAAATAATAAAGAATTGGAAGAACATTGTAGCCTGTGGCATTTATGCTGGATTCAGACAGATAATCAAGAAGTGAAAAACTAGCCTTTGACAGTTCTTTTCCTTATACAGATTTCTGGACTTCAGAGTCAATACCAAATGCCTAAGAATGGTCAGATTTCTGGGACTGCCAGGCTGTGTCATTAGGTTACTGGTTTGCAGTAGTTCCTTTCTGTTTACAATATTATTTCCTTTGTATCTTTCAGACTTTGGTTGGCAGTACCGGTACCATTTTGACAACCATGCCAGTGATGATGGGACAGGAGAAAATGCCTATCAAACAGGTTTCTGGAAGTCTGAAACAACTAGAGGTCCCAAAGGAAGGCGAGAGAAGAACAACTCATAACATTATTGAGAAGCGATACCGATCGTCTATTAATGACAAGATTCTTGAGCTAAAAGACTTGGTTATGGGAACAGATTCCAAGGTAAAAAAGATTTGAGGAAGGGGGCATGTTTTAGAGACCAGCAAGAGACATGGCTTTCTTCAGCCAAAGCTGGAATGTTGCATTTCTGTTAATTTTCAATATTTGTGAGTAGGTGTGAGCCAGCACGATATGGCAGCTTAACCGCGGCGCTCCTGAGTCCCAGGCAACAACTGAATAAAAATAAAACTCTTTACTTCACTTGCCCGATTTAAAAATAATAAAAATCAACGTCGGAGATGGCAGCGATAAGGCAAGGAAAGAATGAAAAACCTTGTACATCGGGAGTGTCGGCGAAAAGGTCGAAGGTAACTCCCGTATCGCCGTCCAGTGTACCAATCCCGCTGGAAGCTGAGGAACTTAATGAAAAATCGGACATCATGGCGGAATTATTTAAAATCAAAATAATGTTGACTGATAATGCCAACAAAATATCAGAAGTTAAGGAAGAGCTGATCAATCTGAAACAGGAGATCCAAACTGACAGGCAGAGAATGTCTGTAATAGAGGAAAGAATCTGGCAGTTGGAAACTTTCACACAAAAGTGTGAAGAGGAAAAGAAAGATGTTACAGCCTTAAAAAATCAACTAATTGATATGGAGAATCGAGGAAAAAGAAAGAATATTAGAATCCTTGGCTTAGCTGAAAATATTGAAGGAGAAAACCCTATACAGTTTTTGGAAAATCTTTTGCCTAAACTGCTGCAGCTAAATTCTAAATGGCCGTTGGAGATAGAACGTGCCCACAGAATCCCCACAAGAAAACCAACAAACCAGACAGCTCCTAGACCTCTGATCTTCAAAGTATTAAGATACCAACAAGCATTTGAAATCTTAAAAGTGGCAAAAGCAAATAAAAACCTAAACTATAAAGGATCTAAATTGATTTTCGTTCCTGACTTTGCTAAATATACTGCAAATATAAGGAAACAATTCCTCACATTCAGACAACAATTAAAAGAAAAGGGCTACATATATGGTCTATACTATCCGTCTACAATGAGAATTTCTACTGGGAATAAATCTATGTATTTTCAAGATCCAGCAAAACTGAAAGAATTTTTGACACAAGAAGAACCAATGTCTACATGATAAAACAGAATAAGTAAATGGAAACAAAAAAGGGAAAAAAAGAAGAGGAACCAATGTCTACATAAAATAAGAATAAAATGAAAGTTTCATCTGAAGATAGGATTTAGAAAATGCAAGATAAAATAAGGAAAAAGAAGATGGTTAAAAAGAAAGAAGAAGACAATGACTACTAACAGAACAAGTTATTTTTTTTTTTTTAATGTTGACAATCTTTGATTCAAATATTATTATAATATATTATAATATATTGAATGTTATGATTTTAATTAATTATTGATTTTATTCCATCCATTTAAAAAAAAAAAACATTTTATAATTTTTGATTAAATTATTATTAATATATATATTGGACGTTATGATATAATTATATTATAATAGAAATTAATACTATTTATAAAATTATTGCATCTATATTTAATACTGATAATATTAATTGAAAAAAAATAAAATTTGAATTGATTAAATGAATGGGAAATTATTATAAATTGATATTAATTATATAATCTTCTTGATATAAAAATATATTTTATTTAATTACCTATACATATTAGGTTACTATAAATGATGATATATAAAAATGTTTAAAATAATTTATTAAAATTTGATATATGGAATTAGAAATATATTTGAAATATATTGAATTTAATGTAGGGATAATATATTAGTTATATCTAAGACTTGAAAATATTAATATGATTTATCCAATTATAATTGATACGAATTATTGCATCTATATTTAATACTGCTATTATTAATGAGGAAATTTTTTGGAATAGGTTAAATGAATGGGAAATTACTATAATATAGATATTAATTATAGAATCTTTTTGATATAAAATGATTTTATTAAAATATTTATTATTATCTTTATAGGAATAAATATATCTAATTTATATATATGAGAATTTGATATATGGAATTAGAGCTATATTTGAAATATATTTAATTTATTCTATGAAGGTTTAAATGAATATATAGGATGGGTAAAGAAATATGGAATATATTGAATTAGAAGTTATTTTTAAAATAATTTATGAATGATTTGTTGCCTGGGGAAGGGGAATTAGGTTTTGCATGACCAATGTGTGTTTCAAGTCAAACATTGATAATGGGAGGGTGGGGAGGGAAAATAGAGGGTGGGAATGGGGATCAATATATATTAATTGTGCTAAGATCTAATCATGTATATTATCATAGAATATTGGTTAAAATTTAATGATAAATAAGATGGATATAAAAATTTATTCTATGAATGTCAATGGTTTAAATCATCCTATTAAGAAGAAGAAAATATTATCGTTCCTTAAAAATCAAAATGTGGACATCTACTTCATTCAAGAAACGCATCTTTCTGAAATTGAATCTAAAAAATTATTTGGGGGTTGGATCTCTAATTGTTTATTTGCACCGGCTTTAAAGAAAAAAGCTGGAGTGGCTATTCTGATAAACAAAAAATGTAATGCGAATTTCAAATTAATAAATTATGACCCCTTAGGTAGATGGGTGCATGTCAAAATGGATCTGGGAAATACAACCATGGATTTATTCAATTTATATGCTCCTAATACGAATCAAATGGAGTTTTTCAAACAAATTCAACAGTTACTTTTACCACTGGCTACATCTAATTTAATAGTAGCAGGGGATTTCAATGCTGTAATGGATCCAATTTTGGATAAAAAACCAAGTAGAATTATGAAATCATTAGGCTTAGATAATTTGATTCAATCTTGTGATTTAATAGATATATGGCATATTCTTCACTTTAATGATCAGGAATTTTCTTTTTGTTCTCAGGTCCATAAATCCTTTTCACGAATTGATTATATATTTGTTTCTAATAACCTAGCGCAGCGTGTATTAAAAGCAGTAATAGATCCTATTATAATTTCGGATCATGCTGGTGTGTGGATTAATCTTCAAAATTATGATATTGAACATTTCAATTCAATTTGGAGATTTAATAATAATTTTTTAGCAGATTCAAATTTCCTCGAAGAATTTAAATTAAAAATACAAGAATTTTTTCAAATTAATGATTCAGATAATATTAATGCTGAGATTTTATGGGATGCTTTTAAAGCAACAATGAGAGGAAATATTATTTCATATTCAGCATATATTAATAAACAACATAAAAAACAGTTTCTTGAATTAGGAAAACAAATTAAATTATTAGAAAATAAATTAATTGAAAAATGGGAAAATAATACATTACAAGATTTATTAAAACTAAAAGTTAAATATAATGAGATTTCTTCTCAATTTGTGAGGAAAGATTTATTTAATAGACAAGTTCAATTTTATGGAAATTCAAATAAAGCTGGAAAATTATTGGCCAATTTTATGGAAATTCAAATAAAGCTGGAAAATTATTGGCAAATTTTCTTAAAGCAAAAAAAAGAAAATCCAAGATTATTGCAATAAAAGATATACAAGGTAATACACACACTAACAATAAAGACATTTTAATACAGTTTCTTGATTTTTATAAAGATTTATATTCTTCTGAATCTTATGAAAATAAAGAACCAGATGGACTTAATTTTTTAAATTCATTTATTGGACCAAATGTTCCAGATCATATAAAAGGAAGTTTAGAAGAACCTATATCTATAAAGGAAATAGAATCAGCATTGAAGTCTCTTAGAGTTGGATCCGCTCCAGGTGGTGATGGTTATACGGTTGAATTTTATAAATCATTTCAAAACATTATTTTACCATATCTATTAAAATTATATCAGTATCAAATGAATAATGGAAATATATCAGGTACTATGGCTGATTCATTAATTATTGTCTTACCAAAACCAAACAAAGATCCTACTTTGGTTTCAAATTACAGGCCTATTTCTTTATTAAATGTAGATGGTAAATTAATTTCTAAAGTACTAGCAATAAGATTAGCAAAAGCTCTTCCTTTCATTATTGATGTGCATCAAACAGGATTTATTGCTAAAAGACATTCATCACACAACACTAGATTAGCATTCCATTCTTTAAACCTAGCAAAAACTATAAATGATCCTGCATTTATGATATCTTTAGATGCAGAAAAAGCATTTGATAGAGTAGAATGGAAATTTATGTATCAAGCTCTAGAATGGTTTGGAGTAGGCCCCGGCTTTATTAAAATGATTCAAACCTTGTATAGCTCTCCTGGTGCAAGATTATATATAAATAACAATTTATCAGATAGATTTAACTTGCAAAGAGGAGTTAGACAGGGATGTCCTTTGTCCCCCTTACTTTTTGATGTTGTTTTAGAACCCTTGTTAATTGCAATTAATCAAACTAAGGAGATAAAAGGAATACCATTTTCTAACTGGGAATATAAACTTTCTGCATATGCAGATGATATTTTATTATATTTAAGAGAACCGGGGAATACTATTCCAAGTTTACTTAATCTTCTAGAGGAATTTGGAAAATTTTCTGGATATAAAATTAATTGGAGTAAATCAGAAATTCTTCCTATTAATGTTCATTGTACCAAAGGATTATTTGATTCATATTCATTTATTTGGAAAGAGGAAGGTTTAAAATATTTAGGAATTATGATTAAAAATACAATTGATGATACAGTCAAAGAAAATGAAAAACTTTTATTGAAAAAAATTACAGAAATGTGTGAACAATGGAATCCTTTACATCTTTCATGGTGGGGAAGAGTTCAAACAATTAAAATGATGATATTGCCTGTGGTTTGTTATCAAATGAGTATGATACCAATATTTTTTCAGGGGTCCTTTTATAAAAAATTAAACAATATTATTACAAAATTTGTTTGGTTTGGGAAAAGATCCAGAATAGCTTTAGTATCTTTACAAAGACCAATTGTGGAGGGAGGGGTAAATTTTCCAAATTTTTATAGGTACCATCAAGCCTATATTCTAAGACAGGGTATGTATTGGATCCTCCCAGATCTCATGGAGAATGTACCAGATTGGCTATATTTAGAATGGCGGCTCCTGTTCCCATTACATTTAGATCATTTAATTAGTATAACAATGCCTAGAAAATACAAAGATAATAGAATTTTAATAGACACTTGGAAAACATTAAGATATATTAATAACCTATCACCAGATCCAATTAGTAAATCACTAAATCAATCTATTTGGGTAAACTCCAGGATCAAAATTGGCGGATTTAAGATCGTCTGGAAACAATGGATAAGTGCAGGAATACGAACATTAAATGATGTCATTTCAGAAGGTTCACTGCTTAGTTTTTCACAATTGCAAAATAAATTTGGCTTAAATAAAACACAATATTTTAAATGGATGCAATTGAAGCAGGCCATTCAGGTAGGGTTCTCTGAATGGAAAAATCTTAATACTCAATATAGTATGCCGGTTTTATGTTTCCAGGCGGATTTCTTGGGACACCAAGCCGCAAAATGGTACAAATTGATATATGGATTTTTAAATAAAAAGAAGAAAACTGGTCTTAGAGATATTTGGAGTATTGAGATTGGACAGACAATTTCTGCATCTTAATGGCCACGATTTTGGTCCTGGAGACTAAGATCTACAAAGTCAGCATCTATGAGTCAAACATGGATGTTTTTATTACATAGAGTGTTATGGACCCCTACGCGCCTGCAAAAAATAGATAATACTAGATCCAATAGATGCTGGCATTGTAAAATAGAAATAGGGACGTTAGATCACTTAATTTTTTTTTGTCCCTGTGTAAATGCCTTTTGGAATCTGATTTGGCCCCAAATTAACAAATTACTAGAAAATCATGTAGGACTCTCATATGACACCGTATTATTTGGAACTGCAATGAGAACTCAGAGTCCGATCTCAGTAAACAATAATAAGCTGCTATTAATATTGACAGGAGTCGCCATGCAACAAATCACTCAAAATTGGAAAGACTATACCAAATTAAATTATACGTTCTGGTGGAACTCTGTCTGTCATATCTACAAAATGGAAAAAGTATTAGCATTACAACATGGGAATTTTCATAATTTCAAAAAAATTTGGCAACCATTGACTAATTATTCTAATGATTAGACTTCTTAGCACAATTATAATACTTATATAGGAATGGGGTGGGATATGTATAATTTTTAGAATCATTAATTGTAAAAAGGGGAGGGATTTATAACTTTTGATTATATATAATTTATAATATATACTGTTTATAAATTAAGTTGTATTAATGATAGATACAATGATATATAGTAATTAATTATATTACTTGAGATTCAATTATTGTAAAAAATTGAAAAATTTAATAAATAAAATTAAAAAAAAAAAAAAAAAAAAATATTTGTGAGTAGGTGTGAGCCAGCATTTAACATTGGACGTGTCTCTGGGAGTGTTTGCCCTGTACTCTCAGATTCAGGCTGCCTTTGCAGTCTTTGAGAAGGAGAAAAAAAACAGGACTAATACATCAACGCACACAGTTTAGGAAACAAGATCCTGGAATTGGAAACAGAAATAAGGAATGCCGACCTGGATGTGGTGGCGATATCCGAAACCTGGCTCACAGACTCCCACGGGTGGGACATGGTCATACCGGGTTACAACTTGCTTCGCCGGGACAGAGAGGGTAGGAAGGGAGGGGGTGTAGCATTATATACTAAAGATGACATTAAGGTCACGAAAATCTCAGATGTCCAGTATACTGGGGAATCCCTTTGGGTTAATTTGGCCAGAGGGAAGGACAAATGCTTGTATCTTGGCGTAATTTACAGACCCCCAAGACAACAGGATGACCTGGATATGGAAATAATCGAAGATATAGAAAATATCACCTTGCGTGGGGACACAGTATTGCTAGGTGACTTCAACATGCCTGATGTGGATTGGGTTACACTTGCCTCTGCTTCCGGCAGCAGCAGGAGGCTATTAAACTCTATGAAAGGAGCAAGCCTCAGGCAACTGGTGTTGGAACCGACAAGGGATCAGGCAATACTGGACCTGATACTTACCAATGGAGAAAGTGTCACAGAGGTCTCGGTGGGCGACACATTGGCCTCCAGTGACCACAACATGGTATGGTTCAATATCAGGAAAGGTTTCACTAAATCTACTACACTAACCAATGTCCTCAAATTCAAGGACACAAATTTCAAAGAAATGGGAGACTTCGTTCACCAGGCGCTACAAAGCCAAGAAGAAACCGATAACGTGGAAGACATGTGGTCGACTTTGAAAGCAACCATACAAGAAGCAACAAACCGCTATGTAAAATCAGTAAGTAAACGGCGAAGGAACAATAAGCCACAGTGGTTTACTGCGGAGATCTCAGACCTGATCAAGGAGAAGAAAAAAGCATTCATCTCTTACAAACAATCAGGGAAGCAGGACTCTAGAGCAGACTACCTGGCCAAATCAAAAGCCGTCAAAACAGCAGTCAGGGAGACTAAATTCCTCATGGAGGAGTCTCTAGCAAAGAACATCCAGAAGGGAGATAAATCCTTCTTCAGGTATATCAGTGATAGAAGAAAAAACTCAGGCGGGATTGTACGTCTTAGGAAATCAGACGGAGACTATGTGGAAAAGGATTCGGAAAAAGCCCAACTATTAAATGAATACTTCTGCTCAGTCTTCACCCGAGAAGCGCCAGGGCTCGGCCCTCAGCTACAGACAAGGGTTGGCTCAGTTGACCCGTTTAGTAACTTTGAGTTTACGCCCAGCAATGTCTACGGTGAGCTGTCAAAGCTCAAGGTTAACAAAGCAATGGGGCCGGACAACCTGCACCCCAGGGTGCTTAGGGAGCTGAGTGATGTCTTGGCGGAGCCACTGTCCGCGCTCTTCAACCTCTCCCTTAGTACAGGCAGCGTCCCGTTGGACTGGAGGACGGCTAACGTCATTCCACTCCACAAGAAAGGCTCAAAGATGGAGACAGCAAACTACAGACCAGTGAGTCTAACATCGATAGTGAGCAAACTAATGGAAACTCTAATCAAACACCAATTAGATAAGATCCTGGATGAGGAGAATCTACGGGATCCCCGACAACATGGATTTACTAAGGGGAGATCCTGCCAGTCCAACCTGATCAGCTTCTTTGACTGGGTAACGGGGAAGCTGGATATTGGGGAGTCCCTGGACATTGTGTACCTGGACTTTAGCAAAGCATTCGATAGCGTACCACACCGCAGGTTACTGAGCAAGATGAGTTCTATAGGATTAGGTAACACATTGACGAAATGGGTTGGGAGCTGGCTTGGAGGTAGGCTCCAAAGGGTGGTGGTGAACGGCACCCCCTACGAAATGACGGAGGTGATTAGTGGAGTACCACAGGGCTCAGTCTTGGGCCCAATCCTATTCAACATCTTTATAAGAGACTTGGCAGAAGGGCTTCGAGGTAAAATAACATTATTCGCCGATGACGCCAAACTGAGTAATGTAGTGGGCAAATGCACAACAGACGAAGATTCAGTGCCCGACAACATGATGCACAACCTACTCCTACTGGAGCGATGGTCTAGGACATGGCAACTCAACTTCAATGCCAAAAAATGCAAAGTTATGCACCTGGGCAGCCAGAATCCGTGCAAGTCTTATACCCTTAATGGCGAGATCCTAGCAAAAACGGTAGCAGAACGAGACTTGGGGGTAATCGTCAGTGAGGACATGAAGTCTGCCAATCAAGTGGAGCAGGCTTCGTCCAAGGCAAGACAAATCATGGGCTGCATACGAAGGGGTTTCGTCAGTCGTAAGGCGGAAGTCATTATGCCATTGTATAGATCCATGGTGAGGCCCCACCTGGAATACTGTGTGCAATTCTGGAGGCCGCATTATCGCAAGGATGTGCTGAGACTGGAGTCGGTGCAAAGAATGGCCACCCGGATGGTCTCGGGACTCAAGGATCTACCATACGAAAAACGGCTTGACAAATTACAGCTATACTCACTCGAGGAGCGCAGAGAGAGGGGGGACATGATCGAGACGTTCAAGTATCTTACGGGCCGCATCGAGGCGGAGGAAGATATCTTCTTTTTCAAGGGTCCCACGACAACAAGAGGGCATCCGTTGAAAATCAGGGGCGGGAAACTACGAGATGACACCAGGAAATTCTTTTTCACTGAAAGAGTGGTTGATCGCTGGAATAGTCTTCCACTACAGGTGATTGAGGCCAGCAGCGTGCCTGATTTTAAGGCCAAATGGGATCGGCACATGGGATCTATTCACAGGGCAAAGGTAGGGGAGGGACATTAAGGTGGGCAGACTAGATGGGCCGTAGGCCCTTATCTGCCATCTATTTCTATGTTTCTATATATGATATTTTGACTACAATATCTGTGGAAAGGGTGGGGGGTGGAGGAAATAAATTTATGTATGTAAGATGATAATATTAAGAATTTCAAGTGATGTGTATAAGTTCAATTGAAATAATATTTGTGCACTTGATATAAGATGAAAAAAATGAATAAAGAATTGGAAAAAAAAAAGTCCCTTATGACAGTGTTTTCCTAAGATATCCACAATGAATATGAATGAGGTTGCTTTGCATATCCTGCTTACATTGTATGTAGATCTTTCATACATCTTCATTGTGGATATCTTGGAAAACATTACCATAAGGGACTTATATTTATGTTTAAATCTTTTTATTAAATTTTTAAGAAAATAAGTGCAATAGACAATATCACAGCAGAAAAGTTAAAAATACAACAGAGACAAACCCCCTCCCTCCCCCCTTGGGAACAGCTTCCAATTGGTCCCAAACCATGATGAGCATATCAGTTCAATAGTCTGCTTCTGGCAGTTGAAGTTAGAGTAGAACAAAAGGGTAACCAGCAGCAAAGAAACATTGCATCAGGTTTAGAGTCCATATCAGAGATAGCTTGGCGCTCAAACCCTGCCAATTGAATTATCTGGGTTCACCAATGCGCCAGCGTGGGAGTATGTGGGGACAGCCAGCATTGTAGGATTTTTTTTGAGTCCCATAAAAATAACTTTCTGGACAAAGGCAGCTGTGCCCGGTGGTACCAGCGAGAGTTTGAAAGTAAAAAGAAACTTGTCCGTGGGTATCCAGGTACAGTTCCACACGGATTTAATCAAGAAAAAGAGGCATCTCCAATAGGCCTGAATGCCAGGACAGGAACAAAACATATGGCCTAAAGTGGATTGGGAAGCAGCACATTTTGGTCAACAATCCATGGCACTGATATACCCCCTATAGGCTCTGTTAGGTGCAAAGTAAACCCGAACCACAAATTTATAATAGTGCTCTCATTCCATAGAAACATAGAAGATGACGGCAGAAAAGGGCTACAGCCCATCAAGTCTGCCCACTCTGCTTACCCACCCCCTGTCTATGCCCTAATGACCCAATTTCCTTATCTTGACCCTCGTAGGGATCCCACATGGGTATCCCATTTATTCTTAAAGTCTGGCATGCTGTCTGCCTCGATCACCTGCACTGGAAGCTTGTTCCAATGATCAACCACTCTCTCTGTGAAGAAATACTTTCTGGTGTCGCCATGAAATTTTCCACCCCTGAGTTTGAACAGGTGCCCTCTTGTGGCTGAGGGTCCCTTGAGAAAGAAAATATCATCTTCCACTTCGACATGTCCCGTGAGGTACTTAAATGTTTCGATCATGTCTCCCCTCTCCCTACGTTCCTCAAGAGTGTAGAGCTGCAATTTATTCGGTCTCTCTTCGTACGAGAGACCCTTCAGCCCCGAGATCATCCTGGTGGCTGTCCGCTGAACCGATTCAATTCTGCGCACATCTTTACTGTAATGTGGCTCCAGAATTGCACACAGTACTCCAGATGAGGTCTCACCATGGCCCTGTACAACGGCATTATAACTTCAGGCTTTCGGCTGACGAAACTTCTATTGATACACTGCTGAGATCAATAGTTGCGCATCAAACTTGACACTCCGCTTGATCAAATCTGCAGAAATCTGTATGTTGAGATCATGAGACCAATTAGTTGCCAGAGCCTCATAATTCAAATCACCGGCCAACTCCTGTAGGAAGCGGTGATGAAAGCGTAGTGGTATCGGTACTTGTGCAGTCAAACAAAGGGATTCAGACAACTTCTCCTGAATGTCTTCCAACCAAGCCACTTTAGGACGAGAGTGGACATAATGTTGCAGAGGTTGTAGAGTACCATCAGACTGTAACACCTGGGATAAATATAACAAACCCTTCAGAGACCACTGATGAAATGTCTCTTGACTCATCCCAGGAATAGGAATAAAGTCCCATTTCCCCAATGGGCAAACACAGGGTCACATCTGGCCTAATAGTTAACTGTGCATATAGACGTTTCCAAGTTTTATGTACTAGAAACAGATACATAGCCCCATAAGAATAAGCATGCTCAGGCAAGCGTTTAGTATGGAGCAAGTAACTAAAATGATAAGGTAGGTATGCTTGACATTCTGTCCCTGTTGCTGAAAAGTAATCTATCTTAAAGAACCAATCATTCACATGTCTACTTGGGAAAATGACTGCCTTATGGGAACTGCATGAGAAGCAAATTTATAATTGGGAACTTAAACCTGTGAGATTTTCTAAGTTTCCTTTCTTTTTTTTTTTTTTTTTCAAAATATTTATTCATTTTTCATCTTACATCAAGTGCACAATATTACAACATTTAAATTTATACACATCACTTGAATTTCTTTCTATTATTATCTTAAATACATAAATTTATTTCCTCCCCACCCATCCTTCCCACAAATATTTTAATCATAAAATTTGTATAAATATTACATTCTTATCTACTGATTAAACCTTAAAAAGAACTTTATACCACCTCCCCCATATTATAAATGCACTTTCAATGAAAAATGGCGTCTAATCATTGCAATAAGTTGTTAATGCCCCCAGATCTTTTAAAAATTATTATAATTTCCTTTTTGTATGGCAATTGTTCTTTCCATTTTGTAAATATGGCATAATGAGTTCCACCAGAATGTATAGTTAAGTCTACTACAATTTTTCCAATTCCTGGTGATATATTGTATGGTGACTCCTGTCATCTATAATAATAAAACGCTAGGCGCGCATGCGCACTCACGCTGCGTGTTCCCTGATCCCTGATCTGTCGGGATGTGGCGGCACGAGTGCGCATGTGCGCTTACTACGTATCCGAAGGTGCGCTAGAGACGCAACAGGCGTGTTCGGCAGCGGGACATTTAGAAGCAGCCACAGAGGGGGAAAATAAAAGTGTACCATAGTCGTCAGAAGGCGCGGGGCAGCGGTCCGTGAGTGACAGAAAAGGAAAAGCAAGAGTTGGTGTCACTCGGAGACGGCCTCCACAGCCCCTGTCACAGCCTAGGCCTCCCGGCTACTCACACGCACCCTCCGAAGGGCTGGGGCACAAAGAGCGCCTCCTGCCCCTCCCCCCGGGACGAACCGAGAAACAGAGCTGGCCCGGCCTCCGCGACAGACCCGAGGAGCCCAGCAACTTTCCGCCCCGGCTCTTGTGCTGACCCCGCCGCCAGGGACCCGAGTCCTTTGCTGCCCCCCCTTCCCGCCCCGCAGTCCCGACTATGAACCTGGTGATTCCAGACCCTTCCCACGGTCTGTCCGGCTCCCTTAGTCCCTTACCACCCCCCCCCTTTCTTTCCCTTCCTGCGGTCCCGACTACGAACCTGGCAATTCCAGCAGCGTGTGCAGCAGTCTTCACACGCTGCTTCGGGTCCTTCTACTGCCCTGATTTGCTCTGCCGCGTCTCTGATGATGTCATTTGAAATAACATCATCTAAAATCCGTATACCAGCAATAATCCAATGCTTCCATACGATTTTAAATCCGCCAGTTTGAATCTAAGTTTCCTTTCTGATATTGACCCTATGACAACATTCTTGTTGTTTTTTGTTTGCAGATGCACAAGTCTGGGGTATTGAGGAAAGCAATTGATTATATTAAGTATCTGCAGCAGGTGAACCACAAGCTGAGGCAGGAAAACATGACCCTAAAACTAACCAACCAAAAAAACAGTAAGTATTTGTGTACTTGATACCTTAAGACATCACCATAAAAATATGTTTCACAAAAAGAAAGCCATTGGAAGTGATAAATACCTGTGTAGCTCTTTATATCCATTACATGTTTTACTGTAACTTTTTTATAGCAGGGTTTTCTGTTTCCAAGGAATATGGGTACCTATTGGGCAGAGCCCCCACCCTGCAGCCTTATGCATCACCATGAGGGAGGCCCTATATTGAGGCCAACTGAGGCGGCAACCTCAGGCGGCGCAGTTGAGGGAGTGAAATCTTGCTACAGGCCAGCCTACCTGCTGGTTGGCTTTCTCTGCCGCTCCCCTTCCCAGCATCTAATGCTTTCACTCTTGTGCCATGTGCTGCACAGCATGTGAAAGAGAGGTGGGAGCATTGGTTTTAGCCTCCCCTTTGGTCTCTAGGGCTGAGGAACCTCGGGGGGGGGGGGGGGGCTGTCTGCTACCAACAACAATTTATTATTTCTATAGCATACCAGGTGCATACAGCACTGTACCTTGTATATGCAAGAGATGATCCCTGCTCAGAAGAGCTTATAATCTAATGGGCAGACACACAGAGGGGGCTAAAAGTTGTAGGGGACTATTAAGGGAATGACTGACAGATATGTTGGCTAGGTCAGTATTTAAATGCAGCTTCAAATAAGTGGGCTTTTAGTCTGGCTTTGAATACCACCAAAGATGGAGCCTGACATAGTGAGCCAGGCAGGTTGTTCCAAGCATGAGGCGCAACAAGGTAGAAGGGATGGAGAAGGGAGTTGGCGATAGAGAAAAAGGGTACCAACAGGAGAGACTTGTCTAATGAGTGGAGTTCCCAGAGAGAAGTATAGAAAAGTAATGAGAGGAGAGATACTGAGTAGCAGCAGAGCAAGTACACTTGAACATCAGTGAGGAGTTTGAATTGTATGTGGAGACGGACTGGGAGCCAGTGAAGCAACCTGAGGAGAGGTGTAATGTGGGTAATAACGACTGTTGGAATATGAGGCGCACAGCAGCGTTTTGAAAAGATTGAAGTTGAGTGATATGGCTTAGCGGTAGACTGGTGAGAAATATTGCAATAATCCAGACAAAGGGTGGCGAGGGCATGGATGAGGCTCAGAAAGGAAAGGATGGATTTTAGCAATATTATAAGAGAAAGAAACAACAAATTTTGGCAGTCTGTTGGATATGAGAGGAGAAGGAGAGCGACGAGTCCAAGATGACCTCAAGCTTATGAGCTGTCAAGACAGTGTATGAGAAAATCTCTCCCAGAGCCCTAGAACAGCGGTGTACCTAAGTATAAGAGTGTGGAAGCTGCGGAACTCAAGAGACATAAGATGGAGTTACCTAAAGAGGACTCTGTGATGCCTAGTAAGACTTTTTCTCTTGAATTTGTTAATTTGATGTGGGGAGCTTATTTGGATAGCCAGGATCCTCATATGAAGTCTGGCATTGAACCAGGGGTTGCTCAAGGGGGCTTAAGTTCCCATGGTGCATCAGAGTCATTAACCGTAGCTGCCCAAGATCCTGTGGATTTTTCTGACAGAGACTCAGTCTGTATGCCCTTGCTGTTACAGTCTTCCCTGCTATAGGGGAGATAAAGGGGCACAAATAGGATATAGGGGCACAAATAGGAGGAAGTACACAGGAAGCAGTGGTGGTCCTTGATCAAGGAGAGGATTTCACAGTTCACTGACTGTTCAAACCTTCGGTGCTATTAGAGCTCATTATGGACTCCCTGTGGGAATTACAGTTAGATTCCCTCTACATCAAACCCGTCATCGATATAGCGCAAAAATATAAAATCAAAATCCACTCTTATGCAGATGACATCCAGCTGCTCCTCCCCTTAGGCGAAAACCGGCCATCCCAAATTGCTAACCTCGAACTCTGCCTCACCGACATGAAAACTTGGATGTCAAACAACAAGCTTCAACTTAACGCCTCCAAAACCGAACTCCTATGGATCAGAAACAAAAACACCAAATACCTACGACCTACACTAACATGGGATTCCACTCTACTAACGGCAGCAGATCAAGTTCGCAGCCTGGGAGTAACCCTAGACGGACACCTATCCCTATCTAACCACATATCCCAAGTAGTCTCCACCTCCTTCTACTACCTTCGCCAACTGAAAAGGATCAAACCCTACATCTCCACACCAGACCTTGCCCAACTCCTATACGCAAATGTCCTCTCCAGAATGGATTATTGTAACTCCCTATTTAATGGACTAACCAAAAATAATATCAAACGCCTCCAACGGGTCCAAAATGCAGCCATCCGCCTCCTACACAACCTCAACTACCACGATTCCATCTCCCCGGCACTCCATGCTGAACACTGGCTCCCAATTAGCCAACGCTGTACCTTCAAAGCCCTGGCAATTGCTCACAAGAGAATCTACTCCACCACCCCCTCCTACATAAAATCCAAGCTTCCCATCTACAACCCCACTCGCACCCTCCGCTCAAAGATACGCCTATGCACCCCCCCCCCGGAAGATCCCTGCTCACAGAAACTGCCCATAAACGATCCTACAGCCACTTCATCCCACACCTCTGGAACCAACTCCCCCCCCAACTTAGACAACAGAACTCATTATTAACATTCCGTAAATCGATAAAGACCCTCCTCTTCAACTAAAGATCTCCTCTGTCTTCTCCCCCCCTTAGGCCCCTCCCTCCACTCTCCTATCACCTTCCCGAAATTCCAGTATGACCCTCTCTTACTCTATCCACTAACAAATTGTACCAAAACGCTTATAACTTTCCTTAAACTAAACTACTGTATTTCCCCCTTCTCTCTTTCTGCCTACTCTCCCTGTATTTAATTCTCTCCAAAAACTATAAATCTAGTCCCTAAACCTGTTGTACTACTTATATGTCTAGTTACCCTCCACTGTGTATGTTCATTTGTAAACCGTTCTGAGCTATTGGGAGGACGGGATAAAAATCTAAATAAATAAATAAATAAATTCCCAGCAAAATTCTTCCACTCTGTGTTCTATCCTTAGCGGAGTGAGAGTGCAGCCCACGTCTTTTTTTCCTGGCATCCTGATATGAGTGTTTTAGACAGAGCACTGGGATGCTTCTGAGGGTTCCTTGAAGGTTAGCAAAATAATGTCTAGGCTGTATCCTATGAAACAGGAGTGTCAACAGATGTTCACTCGGCCTAAGATGGATTCCTTGGTTGCTCAGGTAACTAAGTGCACATCCCTGCCAAGTGAGGGTGGCGTAGTACTAAAGAATATGCAGGATCGTAGAGTGGATGTGGTCCTAAAGAGGCAGTTCAAAACTTTGGCCTTAGAAATCAAAGCAGCTGCAGCAACTTCTTTTGTGACACGCGCTTGTCATACCAAGACACATGGGCTCACCCTAGCAGAGGACGAGCCTTTGCCTCAGTTTATGCTAGAAGGGGTGAATTATGTAGCCGATGCTCTCTACGACGTCTTTTCAGCCTGCAGAATGCTCTGGATAAGGCAGTGGGTGGGAGATTCCACTTCCAAGACTACTCAGCAGATTCCCTTTCAAGGGACAGATGTAGTTCAGAAAGGGTCTGATGGCCAGTGTGGCCAAAATCTCTGCTGGACAGCAGACCACGAACCTCTAGAGGTTCAGGGAAGTCTAATTTTCATTATTCCAGGTGCTTTCATCAGTACTCAGGAGGAATCTCGTCTCGGAGATTCACAGGACCCAGGTGAAGCCAAGCCACGAGTACTCGTCCCTCTTTAACCTTCAAGAAGGCACAATGATGTTAGGGCCGAGGTCTTCTCCCTGGGGGGAAGGCTCTCAGCGTATGCAGAGGTCTGGGAACAGATCTCATCACACCACTGAGTGCTAGAGATCATTTAGGGAGGGCACGAGCTTGAGTTCACCCATCCCTTAACAGACTGGTTTGTAGACTCTTTCTGGTGAGGTGCCTAGAAAAGTCATACAGAGTCCTAGCAACAGTAAGAGACTTGTAGAAATTGAGGCCATAGAGCCAGTTCCGCCAGAATAACTGGATTCTGGTAGATACTCCATATACTTCATAGTGTTCAAAAAGGCTCAGAAGACTAGAGACTTATTCTGGATCTTACGCATGGCAACAAGGCCCCGAAGGTTCTACGCTTTTTCATGAAAACCATGCAGTCAGTCATCACAGCGGTGGTTCCAGGGGAATTTCTAGCTTCCATAGAGTTGACAGAAGCCGACCTGCATATCCACATATTTCCAGAACACAGGAGATTCCCGAGATTCCATGTGCTGGAGAGACATTATCAGCTCTCAGTGCTTCCCTTTAGATTTGTAACAGCGCCCTGCATGTTCACCAAGGTGATGATGGTGGTAGCAGGGCAGGATTGCAAGTGCATCCATATTTGATTAGAACTCCATCATTATTGGAAGGGGAACAAGCAGTGACTCAAGTGGTTCAGGTCTTGCAGACCTGGACTGAATAGTGATTTTCGAAAGAACCAAATGATTCTGTCCCAGTACCTGGGAGTACTATTCAACATGGGAGTAGGCTGGGTCTGTCTTCCAGAGGCAAGCAGACAGAAGCTCTGCATTCAAATAACAGTCATGATAGCCAAGCCAACTCCATCTGCATAGCACTATTATCAAGTACTAGTCTCCATGGCAGACATAATAGATGTAGTTCCTTGGGTGAAGGCTCGCATGTGTCCTCTCCAGAATGCCCTACGCTTTGTAGACTCCAGAATCTCACCGCAGTGTGAGTTAATGGCTCCATCCACAGTTGTTATTGCAGGGCATGCTCCTCAGAATAACTTCGTAGGTGATTCTCACAGCAGATGCTAGCCTGTTCGGCTGGCAAGGCCATTGCAAAGGATGCCCAGTTCGAGGGATGTGGCTGGCCTCCCAGAGAAAATGGTCCATCAACAGACTGGAGCTTTGGGCCATTTAATTGGCCCAAAGCTCCAGTCTGTACGTCCAGTCCAGTACGTCCAGGTGCTGATGAAAGGACCTGGAATTACAGAAGCTTGAGAAGATTCTGGAAGGACTGGTGGTCCGTGTCTTCTCAGATAGTGCTTAGTGGTGGCATATGCCAGTCGCCAAGGAGGCATCAAGAGTGTGCAGCTGAGCCTGGAAACCCATTTATTGTTCCGGTGGGCAGAGCTATACTTGCAGGTGATCTCTGTGATACATATAGTGGGAGTGGACAATGTCCAGGCTGATTGGCTCAGCAGGCAGACCTTACATAGACCGGAGAATGGACATTATCTGCAGCAGCATTCCAGTCCACCATTCTTCAATAGGGTCAGCCAACTTTCAGTCTGATGGCTATGATGAGGAACAAGAAGGCGGACAGTTTTCTCAGTCTAAAATCTGAGCCCAGAAGCAAAGGCTTGGACACCCTAGTCCAGCCATGGTCAAAGAACAAGCTCTTGTACATTTTCCTTCCATGGCCCATGATAGGGCAAATACTTCACATAATAGCGAACCACCCAGGAAGAGTTGTTCTCATAGTACCTGATTAACCGTGCAGGCCTTGGTACGCAGACCGTGTGTCTTCAGAGGGACAAGGGTCTCAGACTGCAGCTATAGCCTGATCTTCTATCTCAGGAACCAATGGTCATAGAAGATGTGGATTGCTTAAGTCTTGCGGCATGGATTTTGAGCACATACTGTCCAGAATGATATACCTATGTACTAGAAAAGTTATTTGCAAGGTAAGAGCCTTATCTCTTTTTAAATATGCATCCTATTTCTGATCCCTAAAAGAGGAGAATCCAGTTTAAACATAGGGAAAAGGGTTTCCTACTAGCCTGGAGACTCAGAATTAGTCAATATTACACTAGTAGCTAACATTGGTGTCTTGTGTTTACCAGGGATGAAAGGTGGTGCTGCCACATGGGTAGGAAATATGTGAGGGAGTGAAGAGTAGAAATAGAGGGCAGTTATTTGCTATTAAGAAGAGGTCCCCCAAAGAAACTTGGGATCTGAGTCTCTTTGTCCTTGTAGTCAGTAATGTTGAGCCTTAACTGAGCATCAATAACTAGAAAAGAGGTGACAGAAGTAGATATCTGAGGCAGCTGTAGGATCATTTCATCCAATGCCAATATATGGTGTTGTGTTATACCTCTGAACAGTTCTTGGTGGTGGTGTTCTATTATCAATTGTAAATTGTCTCTCCGTGGTCTATCATAATGAATACCCAGTTGATAAGAATTTTGCCTGTTTTTGCCAGTTTGTACATGGCAGATTTTGAAGACACTTTGAAGACACATCCTTTTGAAAATGATATAATTCTGTGGGTGTGGAGAACAGTGTCCCCGGAACAATTCATCTCAACCTGTGTTCTGTTATCTCTTACAGAGCTCCTCAAGGGCATTGACCTCAGCAGCTTGGTGGACACAGAGATGGATATGAAGATGAATGAATTCCATCAGAACGTCCTTATCATGTCTCCTCCTTCATCAGACCCTGGATCCCCAGCAGGCTTCTCCCCCTACTCCATTGATTCTGAGCCAGCAAGCCCCCTGTTAGAG
Source organism: Geotrypetes seraphini (assembly GCF_902459505.1). Classification (NCBI taxonomy): domain Eukaryota; kingdom Metazoa; phylum Chordata; class Amphibia; order Gymnophiona; family Dermophiidae; genus Geotrypetes; species Geotrypetes seraphini. The sequence continues at coordinate 251,789,647 of NC_047085.1, read as the reverse complement.
GACGAGAAGGTATGAATTCTGTTTCCATGAACCAAGATCTAAGTACAGCCTAAGCCTGAGCCATTAATAACATTCTTCTATTTTGTGTTTATGGGAGAAGCCCTAGATAAATCATAGCCTCTATTGTATTGGTTGATGAAAGGTGGAAGGAGCTGTTTCAAGGCAGCAGCATTGTTTGGGGGAAGGGGGTATGGAGGGGATTGGGAGTATTCTTAATGGGATTAAGGAAACTTCACTAGGATAGAGAAGTTGTAGGAGAAGGGGTATTTCTTTTTCTGTCAGGAAGAAGGACTGAGATATTTATTGCTCCTCTTAGCATAGCAGAGTGCTGAAAACCGTGAAATCTTGACATACCGTATTTTTTTGCTCCATAAAACGCACTTTTTCCACCCCCAAAAAGGGTGGAAAAGTGGGTGCGTCATATGGAGCGAGGATGACTACCCCCTCCTCCCAGTACCTTTTTAAAGCACCATTCGCCCTTTAAAAACACGGCCTGCCCGCGGGACTCACAAGAACCAATGCAGCCATTCAGAAAGCGGGGCGGGCCCAGGCAACAGCACAGAAAGCACACTCCTGCTGTCCCATACACTGCTGGCCCACCAGGCTTAAGGGGCGTTTAAAAAGGCACTGTGGGGAAGAAGAAGGAGTTGACTTCCATGCTCAATGGATGAAAACTAGCACGTCCATCTTAGATAAAATTGCCCCAATACGAAAGAGCAAAAGCTGCTCAAACAAATACAACAAATGGTTTGACGTCGAACTCCTAACAATGAAACAATCAGTAAGACGATTAGAGAGAATCTGGAAAAAAACGGGAAAAATGTCAGACCGAAACATCTGGAGATCCAATATAAAACTCTACAAACAAATAAAAGAAAAACGTAAAACATTTTACTCGTCCAAAATCAACTCATCTAATACTGGCTCAAAAGGAGCCAATACAAAAGAACTGTTCAACATAGTTACAAATTTATTCAACACCACACGCCACACTCAACCCATGCATAATGCCAAACTACCCTCAGCAAACGAACTAGCACAACATTTCGACTCAAAAATCAAAAACCTAAGAAACAACTACTCGACAATTCCTGCATACGAACATCAATCAATTGATATACCAAGAAATGAAAAACCAGCGGATATGATCTGGAGTTCCACAACTCAGATTGGAATAACTACATCAAATTATATAACAAATACTCTAATACATACTGTGTCTTGGACTCATGTCCCCCAGAGATTATGAAAACAGCTCCATTAGGCTTTAAATTATCCCTATTGAATTATCTAACCAATAACCTATACAATGGAAATTTCCTCACCAACAATGGTCATATTATAATAACCCCAATCCCAAAAAATTGTAAAGAACCAGCAACATCAATAACCAACTATAGACTTGTAGAATCTATTCCATTTATGGTAAAAATCATGGAAGGATTGGTACACACCCAACTAATGGAATACTTGACCAATTCTCCCTCCTGCACGAAACTCAATCTGGTTTTAGGCCTCTATTTAGCACTGAAACAGTAATTGCGGCCATTCTGGACAATTTGCGCTACTTGTTCAGTAAGGGCCTCAACGCCCTAATCATGCAATTTGACATGAGTTCTGCCTTTGACTTGATGGACTATGGAAAACTGTTATAATGCCTAGACGCAATTGGAATCAGAGGAGAAGTACTGAACTGGTTTCGAGGTTTCCTTATATCACGCACATACCAAGTCCGTTTTAATCACGATCTCTCAGATACATGGAGCAATCCATCTAGCGTGCCACAAGGATCACCGCTATCCCCTTTGCTCTTCAATGTTTACATGTCCTCATTGGGTGCACAACTATCCCAGCTGGGGATAAAACTATTTAGCTATGCTGACAACTTCACAATAATTATCCCATTTACCAACTCTGTCTCAGAATTCACCCCCAAAGCAACAGAAGTATTAAATCGGATGGAGCAATGGATGACCGAATTCAGACTAAAACTAAACTCAGAGAAAACAAAATTTTTCATAGCAGCACCATACCCACTCGACACTAAAGCACCAATGTGTATCAACAACCTTAGTTATCCAATTCAACCCACTATGAAGATATTGGGTGTAACACTGGACCAGAATCTGACCATGAAAGACCAGGTAGACTCCTTGATCAGAAAAATCTTTCACACCCTCTGGAAACTTCGGTCCATCAGAGCTTACTTCGATGCCTCATCATTTCAAATTCTAGTACAATCCCTTATTCTGAGTCAACTCGATTATTGTAACATCGCCTACTTGGCACTCCCCCAGAAGTACATGTGGCGATTGCAACTAGTTCAAATTACAGCGGTTAGACTACTTTGTGGACTGAAGAAGTTTGATCATGTGACACCTTCCTATCGACTTTTACACTGGCTACCGATGGAGGCACGTGTGAAATTCAAGTTTGGTTGTTTTTGCTTCAAGGTACTCTATGGCTTAGCCCCTAAATACATAACAAACCTTTTTTCTTTCTCAACCAATAGACACAAGCGAAGCTCACACCTGAACTTCGTTTCTCCACCGGTTAGAGGTTGTAAATTTAAAAGTCATCATCAACATCTTCTCGCACATCAAGCAGCAATATGGGGTAAAGACCTTGAACAATTGCTTGTGCCTACTACCTATGGAGAATTCAGGAAACGCCTGAAAACACATCTATTCCTGAAATACTTAGGAAACCAACCTATTCAATCTTAGTCCTTAACAACCGAGCGCAAGAACCACCTGTCGCTAAATCTGTACTTTGTTTATTCATTCAATCTATAACTTTGTTTATTCACTCAATCTGTAACATCCCTTATTCTGAGTCACTCAATCTGTAACATTTCTAATCATTGTAAACCGCATAGAACTTCACGGTCCTGCGGTATATAAACTGTTATTATTATTATTATTATTGCATGCAATCGCTGCTGCTGGAGTAATAAGGAGGAACACGGGGATGGGGAAGAGCAGTGGAGAGGAAAGAAAGGGATTGCATTGGGGGAGGGAAACAGAGGGAAAGTTTCCAGCATCAGGGGGGGGGGGGGAGCAGGCCAGAAAGATATGTGGCCTTGAGGTGAGGTGAGATGGGGGAAGGGATCTATAGAAGAAGGTAAGAGATGGGAAGAAGCTGAATATGGGGAGAGATAAGAACATAGAAGAGAGATGCTGGGCAAGGAGGGATCGCAGGGTCAGAGATGTAGACTCAATGGTAGATAGAGAGAGGGTAGGAACAGTGGAACATAAAGGCAATGCTGGAAAATGGAGGAGATTAGGACACTGAGGGACAATGCTGGAAAAGGGGCAGATGGAGACATGGAGGTAGGATAGGGGCAGGGACAGAGAAGGAAGATACTAGGTATGGCAAATAGAGGTGCAGAAGGAACAAGGATGGTGGACCTGGGAATAGAAGAAATGTCAGGGACAGGAGACCCTGCACAAACAGAAGAAACAGATAAAAACAGAAAAGAGACGCATGGAGTCAAAGTAAATTACTGAAAAAACCCAAAATGTGTTCAAACAACAAAGGTAGAAAAAAGTATTTTATTTTGCATTTATTAATTTAAATTAGCTTTTGGAAATCTCTGATATCTTGTATTTCCAAATAAAACAAAAACAGCCTACCACTAGACCACCAGAGGTGAGGGAGGGCAGGTTACATTTCAGGGCAGTGGGACAGGGTACAGAGCCTGGCAGGGAGTGAGGGAGGTTGGATGCACAATTTGGTTCAGAATGTTTTTTTTCTTGTTTTCCTCCTCTAAATCAGGATGCATCTTATGGTCCGGTGCATCTTATGGAGCGAAAAATACGGTATATTCCAGTCTTACCCTCAGCAATTAATCTTGGTTTAACTACATGCACTCATACTTAGGTTGTGAGTTCTAGGAGTCCTTGTATTTTGTGCACTGGTTTATGACAAAATTATATAGTTTAATTCCACTGTGGAATCCTTATGGGTAGAAATTCCATGGATGATGGAGAAAAATATTGAGTATGGTTCTTTATCTTCATTATTCCTCTGTCCTGACAATTTTTGGAGTTCCTTTCTCCTTACTTGGGTTTGATTTGTTTTGAAAAGCAATATATCAAGCAATGAATAAACTGAACTAAGCATTGCTATACTGGGATAGACCAAAGGTCCATCAAGCCCAGTATCCTGTTTTCAACTGTGGCAAATCCAGGTCCAAGAAATTGGCAATATCCCAAAAGAGTAAAACAGATTTTATGCTGTTGCTGCTTATCCTAGGAATAAGCAGTGGATTTTCCCAAGGCTGTTTTAGTAATGGCTTATAGACTTTTCCTGTAGGACCTTTTACAAACCCTTTTTAAATCTCTCTTAGCTAACTGCTTTAATCATGTTCGCTGGCAATGAATTCTGAAGTTTAATTACATGTTGAGTAAAGAAATATTTTCTCAGATTTGTTTTAAATTTATTATTTAGTAGCTTCTAAGTCCCTTGGAAAGAATAAACAAGTGATTCATGTCTACTCATTCCACTCCACTTGGTAAAGCTAACAAATTTAGCCACAGTCACCCTGGTCTTAACTGAGTAAATACCTCACTAGAACACACTATAGGGAGGTCATATTTCTAACTGCTATTGATGACTGTTTTATGGAGCAGAACGACCTAGAATCTATGAGAAAGGAGCTTCTCTAGATTTAGTCCTTGCTACAATGCTGGATCTGGTGCGGGAATAATGGTGGTGAGATTGCCTGGCAATAATGATCCTAGTATGATCAAAGTTTAATATAATTACTGGAGAAAGGGCATTAAAGAGAACTGTTGAAGTTTCAACTTTTATATGGTGTGGACATTATTTAAAAATATTATGTTGAAAGCCTAGATCAAATGCATTCCATGCATTAGATAATATCAAAATGCCAGTTTGGTTAATGAGGTAACCCCCCACCACCACCACAAAAAAGGCTTTCAAAAAATGGAAAGTGGATCCAAATGAATAAGATAGCAAAGATCACAAAAAATGAGGAAGTTTGACATAAGTTTAATAAAGCAGGCTAAAAAAGATTTTGAGGTGGTGGAGAGGAAAATGGTGATGGAATACAAAAAAGCGTGTGATGAACACAGAGGATCTAGAATCAGAAAATAATAGTAAATATTGAAGAACTAAGGCCAGTACTGGGCAGCCTTGCACAGTCTGTGTCTGTATATGGTCGTTTGGGGAAGGATGGGCTGGGGAGGACTTCAATGGCTGAGAGGGTGTAGATGGACTGGAGTGAACTTTGACGGAGACTTCAGTAGTTGGAACCTAAGAACAGTACTGGGCAGAGTTTTAGATTCTTGCCCAGAAATAACTAAGGAGAAGAAGAACAAACCCCCCCCCCCCCCAAAAAAAAAAAAAAAACCCCAACAAATTTTTAGATTGAATGAGGTTGGGCAGACTAGCTGGACCATTCGGATCTTTACTTGCCATCATCTACTATGTTACTATATAAAAGGTCAGTATAGAGGCAAATGCTAATAACTGATTTATTAATGTTTTGAATATTATAAACTAAAACAGAGAAACAGATGGCACATAAAGGCCAAATGGCCCATCCACTATCTCCTCTCCCTAAGAGATCCCACATGCCTGTCCCATGCTTTCTTGAATTCAGACAGTCTTTGTCCTCACCACCTCTACTGGGAGACTATTTTACACATCTACCACCCTTTCTGTTAAAAAAAAAAAAAGTACTGGTTTGAAGAGCAGCATAACCAGGCTAGATTTGATTTAAATCTAATTTAAATCACTAGTCAGAAAGACTTCATTTAAATCATGGCTTTTTACAGAAACACTCATTCTTGCTGGTATCTAATATAATAAAATGCTAGGCCGCGCATGCGCACTAAAAAAAACGTGTTCCCTGATCCGTCCCGAAAACACGAGTGCGCATGCGCGCGTTTTACGTCATCACCTGCTCTCTACCTCGCGCCACCGATCACTCCTCCTGCACTATGCCACGCCAGGCATGTCCGCAACCGGCCTCGAGCTCCTGGGGGCCGGCGGCGTGAGCCGCCCGGCGGTGCAGTGCTGAGGTCCCGCCTCCGCCCTACACGGCGCCGCCAGACCCGGCCCTACACTGAGATCCGCGATCGGGTTGCCATGGAAACCCCGCCGCAGCCTCGCAGCTAGGTAGGGGGACAACAATCGCGCTTATGTTCAAGCCGCCGCCACGACTCCTCTCTCGAACCGCACCAGGATCGAGAGAGGAGCTGCGGCGGGGGCTTGAGCATAAGCGCCATTGTTGTCCCCCTACCTAGCAGGCGGCCTTCCTCACCCGGCCCCACCGTTCCTTCCCTTCAGTTCAGCTCCGCCTATGTTAAAAGGAGCTGCTTTGAAATTGGAGCCCTGCCGCCACCGTAACACGTTCCCTTTGCCGCGGTCCCATATGTCAGAGAAGGAGCGGGACCAAGGCAGAGGGGAATGTGCTACGGCAGTGGCAGGCCTCCGATTTCGACGCGGCTCCTTTTAACATTGGTGGAGCTGCACTGCACTTGATGGAGGGAGGGAAGGAAAGGTGGTTGTGCGCTGTTGAGCCCCTCTTTGCCCTCAGACCCTCTCCTAACTGCTCCCTCCTGTCTCAGACCACTGGGGGGAGGTGCCTGTCTTCAGCTGCCGGGATGGAGGGAGGGAAGAAGAAAGAAGGGGCCCTGGCAAGCGAGTTATCAAAAGCCAACCATAGCCTGGGACCCCTACATGATATGAATAATGACCAGACAACAAAAGGTAAGAAAAATAATTTTATTTTCTGTTTTGTGATTACAATATGTCAGATTTGAAATGTGTCTTGAGGGAGGCTGCTGCCACGGCTTTGGACAGAGGGGTACCATTTTCGTGGGAGCCGGTCTTCGGAGAGGCTTGGGACGTGGGGACGGATGCGGGAGGGGCTGCCGCTGCGAAGGGCTTTGGTGGGGGAGCCAGCCAGACCGCAAGTGTGGGGACGTTGTAAGCGCGGATTGGTCAAGGAGCCGCCGTTGCTGAGGCTTTGAAATTGCTCTCCCACCGTCACTCCCTCCCGCCCCGGCTCTGCCTCTGCCCCTGCCCAAGTTCAAAAGCAGGAGACATCTAGCACCCGTTAATCTAACGGGCTTAAACACTAGTGATCTTAATATTTACAATCAGATGATTTCATTTTCTGAAAAATAACTTTTCAAAAAATTACTGAGTTGGTTAAACTGTTAGAAATACATAAATAATTATGAGTTATTGCTGTACTTAATTGAAAGGAGAAAAATAATCGTTACCTTAATAACAATTTAAATAGTTTTTATTTAACCAAAACAGTAGCATTATAGCATATGTATTCTTGTATTTGATTAAACATCCTTATGTGACTAAGCAAAATGTCTTAAAGAAATTACAGTGCAAAAGGACAGAAGTCTTGACCAGTTTTTCAGCTCTGTGTCTTTGTGTCAGTGGGTAGTGCCCCATCTCCTCAGTTTTTTCTTCTGAAAGCGAAAGTTGAGAAGATGTCTTCTTTTTCTGCTCTGCTCAGAGATCATGTCCTGGGAGGTAGGCTATCTGCCTGGTGCCAAAATTCAAGATGTTATGGAGCAGTTGCCGATATTCATCAAGGCTAATGACTATTATCCAATGCTGCTCATCCATGTTGGCACTAATGATACTGTGAGGTACTCCTCTAAATGTATCAAAAATGACTTTGTGGCCCTGGGAGAGAAGAGATAATAATAATAATAACTTTATTTTTGTATATCGCCATACCGAGGGAGTTCTAGGCGGTTCACATCAATTAAACAAAACTTAATAAGAAATTACAATGAACTATATTTACAAGTAATGAAGATATTGGAACAAAAATTAACAAGAAATTACAATTGATCATAGTTAAAATTGATCAAAATGAGTAGGTCATTGGAGTTAGTGAGATGGGGGAGATCAAAAAGAGGGGGGAGGGGACCGGGAGAGTTGGGTCGTTTGAGGGGGGGGAGAAGGAAATGGAAGAGAGGGGATTAGGGATATTGAGCGTGGAATAAATGAGTTTTAGTATTTTTCGGAAATCAAGGTAGGTGTGGGCCTTGAGCAGAATTTGGGCTAGCCAAGGGTTCTGTTTGGCTGCCTGGAAGGCGAAGGTTTTGTCGAAGAACCTTTTGAGGTGGCATAGTTTTAGGGAGGGGAAGGCGAAAAGATTGATTCTGCGGGAGTTCTTTTTGTTGCAGTTCAGGTTGAAATGAGGGGTGAGGTAGCTCGGAGATAGCCCAAAGACAGTTTTGTAGCAGAAGCACGCGAACTTGAATAGGATTCTAGATTCAAGGGGTAGCCAATGTAGTTTGTGGTAAAAAGGGGTGATGTGTTCCCATTTGTTTAAGCCAAATATAAGGCGAACGGCGGTGTTCTGGATAAGTTTCAGTCTCCTGATGGTTTTCTTCGTAGAGGCCAGATAAATGATGTTGCAGTAGTCTAGGATGCTGAGAATGGAGGATTGTGTCAACAGGTGGAATGAGGTGTCGTCGAAGTATTTTTTTATGGTGCGTAGTTTCCAAAGAACTGAAATGCATTTCCTGACCGTAATGTCAGTATGTTTTTCCAGGGATAGATGTTTGTCTAGGGTGACTCCCAATACTTTTAAGGTTTGTTCGAGAGGGAAGGCAGTTAGGTGCGTGCAGGTAGTATTCTCACTGATCCTTTCTGTCAAGAGTAAAGGTCAAGGCAGAGAAGCTCGCATCTTGGAAATGAATGCTTCATGGATGGTGTTGTCATAAATGTTTTGGCTTCTTGGACCATGGGATGATTTTCCAAGGACTGTTGAGCAGGAATTGGTTGCATCTATTAAAGAAGGGAAGAAATGTCTTTAGCAGCAGACTGAAGACGGCTTTAAACTAAAATTGTCGGGGCAGAGTGATCAAAGCCCCCAGTTAAGTATAAGCCCTCAAGAAAGCGAATTACTAAATACTTGGTTACATAAATGAGGAAAAGGAGCATTTTCTGGAAAGCAGTGTATGCTACTGTAATGCTCAACATATGGGAAACAAGGTTCTTGATCTAGAGGCTGTGATGGAAGAGGCTGAGTTGGATTTAGTGGTGATCACAGAGACTTGGATTATGGAGAATCATGACTGGGCTATAATCTGTGTAGGAAAGATAGGGTAGGAAGAAAAGGAGGGGAAGTGGCATTATATGTAAAAGATCATATTAAAGCCACATAATTGCAGGATCTACAGGATAAGAAAGATGCACTGTGGGTCAAACTGGCAAGAGGAAATGGAAAATATTTATATTGGTGTGATATACAGACCTCCTTCATAGATGGAAGTAGTGGACAGAGATTTAATAGAAGACATTCAAAATTTAGCTGTAAAAGGTGAAGTACTACTAATAGGAGATTTTAATGTGGCAGATGTTGATTGGGGTATCCCTGTTGCAGAATCTCCTGCAAGAACTGTTCCAGCAGTTGATGGGATGGGGCCATACTGAACTTAGTGCTTACAAATGGGGACAGTGTTCCTGATGTTATGGTGAATGATTATTTGACATCCAGTTATCACTGCATGTTGTGATTTGATATTAAGACAGGTGTAGAGAAGGCTTATTCAAAAGTGAATATTCTAGACTTAAAAAAACAACTAACTTTGTTTAGATGGGGATTATGTCAAGGAATTGTTTGGGGGAAAACATCTGGAAGCAGTGGGCAGAACTGAAAGGAGCTATTTGTAAGGGCAACAAGCCATCTTGCAAGAAAAGTAAGAGAAGAAGAAGACCGCTTTGGTTTTCAAAAGTAGTAGTTGAGAAGGTAAGAAAAAGAAATTAGCTTTCATAAACTACAAAAGATTACAGAAAGACAGGCAAAAATAACTGGAAAAGTTAAGGGAGGCTGTTCGAGTAGTCAGGAAAGCAAAGATGCAAATGGAAGAAAAAATAGATAGTAAAATGGGGGGACAAGACATTTTTTTTAGATATATTAATAATAGGAAGAAATGCAAAAATGGCAAATCTCATGTTGTAGAGAAATTTATATGCCAACATTAGGACTTTGAAAATGCAGTGTTTGGTTATGAGCAGCTAATGGGCTGATATCAGTGCTGGAGAGACTGGGTCATGGGCTTGTAGGTTTTTCAGTAGTCTTATTGCTGCATTTTGAACTCGCTGTAGTCATTTCGTGTTTTTTTTTTTTTTTGTTTTAAGACCATTGAATAAAGTGTTGCAGTAATCCAGGCATATAAGGACAAAGGCATAGAATAATTGGGTTAAATCTTGTTCCATGAAGTAGTTTTTTATCTTTCGGAGCTGGCAGAGGTAATAGAAGGATGAAGAGACTACTTGTGAGATGTGTTTGGAGAGTGATTGGTTTGAGTCGAGAATAATTCCTAGGCCCCTTACTTCGTCTTTTGCCATCAAGGTAGTTGATTCCCAGGTTAAGAAGGGCAGGAGTTGGAGCATTTTTCTTTCCTAATCTATAGTAGTTCAGTTTTAGAGGCATTGTTGAAGTTTGTTTGAGGTCATCCAATGTTTAATTTCAGTTAAGCAGTAGTGTAAGGTTTAGATCTGGGTGTTGCGATTTGCTCCTAGTGGTAGGAATACAGTACTCCTCTGAAATTCATGGGGGTTCCGTTCCAGGAACCCCCGCAAATTTTGAAAAACCGCAAATGTGGTTTTTCACCTGTCAAAAGGCAAGGTAGGCTGAAGAGGCAGTAGAGTGCAGTTGGAGTGCTGGCGGGTGAAGAAAATCACTCTCGGTCTGCTCTGACTGCCTCTTCCTGTAGTAAAGTTGGGCTACACCAATCAGGAGCTGCTTTGACACGCAGCTCCTGATTGGTGTAGCCTGACTTAACTACAGGAAGAGGCAGTCGGGGCAGACCACGAATGAGTGAGTTCGTGAACCGCGAATTCGTGGGGAAACACTGTAGTTGAATTTCGTCAACAAAGGAGTGATTTTGATTTGGTATTTTTGGGCTATGTCAAGTACTGATTTGATGTAGAGATTGAAAAGAAGAGGGGATAATAGGGCCCCCTGTAATACTCCATATTTGATTTGTTTCAGTTTGGATAGATTAGTACCGAGTAGTACTCTTTGGGAAAGGGTATGACGTCCTTCAGATGCTCCTTTGATGCTGTTAACCTCACTTAAGTTGGATCCCTTCTTTTGCTAAGGTAGTTTAGAAGATGGAATTGGTTTCTTTTTTCTGCTTTATTACATGAATACTGAGCTTTTATAGGGCTGAACTCACAGCTTAAGAATCTCTTGACTCCCATCCGCTAGCTGTTATAACCCATCACTTCTGGTCTGATCTGGTTTGGAAGGGCTCAAAGAAAGAAAATACAGGTAAAACTTAATTTTTTTTCCTTAGGTTCCTGGAAGAAAAGTTCATAAACATTAGCCATAAAGGCTTCAAAAATCCACCGCTTATCTCTAGGTATGAATTTACTCTTTGGGATCTTGTCGGGTACCTGTGTTTTGCATTGAACACTGTTTGGGCTTGATGAACCCAGTACAGCATGTCTTATCCTTGAAAGACTAACAATGGCAGTACTTGTGGAATCGGCATAATAAAGGGGAATACCTTGATAAAGCCTTTTTTGGCGAAACATAGCCTATGTTGGTGAAGAACCCCTGCTATGCTTTGATAAAGAGATGAGTATCTTTCTTAAACTATTTGAAAAATAAATAAGATAAACTTATATATAGAAAATTTGACCGATGAAGACTTTAGTGCATTTTATGCTGTGAATGAAATCTTCTCACAGTTTGCACCGCTGAGGTCCTAAACGGATAAAACATTAACTCTAGCTAAGGCTATATGGTTTAGATGTTTGATATTTAGCCTTGGAAAAATATATATTATTGCCTTATATACTTGTTTATCCTTGTAAGCACTTCTTATCACTGAAAGCACATCTTATCCTTGAAAGAGGTTTTGTGTGTTTATTTTATGGCCATTTTGACTTATTCCCTCCTCCCTTTGTATGAAGGTGAAAGATGAGCCGGATTCACCTGCAACGTTAGGAATGCTGGACCGCTCACGAATACTGCTATGTTTCCTCACATTCCTCTGCCTCTCCTTCAACCCCTTAACCTCTCTCGTGCAGAGGGGATGGGCCTCCTACCCTGAGAAATCTGCCCGGCATGGCTCTGGGAGGACAATACTAGGAATCGAGATGCCAGGTATGACATCTGCTGAAATACGTCATGGGAGTAGGTGCTTGACTTTGAGATGGGGGCTCGGTCAAAGGTGTTGTAGGACACTGAAGCTGATTGTACATTGTTAGGTAAAACTTGAAAGCCTTACTTTTTGAATCTGATCTTTTAAGAAATGTCAAAAAGATTTGGTTCTCGTAACTACAAGGATGCCCATCATGAATGTCAGGAATTGAGAATATGAAGGTTTCTTGGTGTAATAGGGTGCACAGCTCATTCTCTAACACTAGCAAGATCTACTCCAAGGGGTACTCATAGTTCAAAAGATGGTAAGACTTGCTTTTCTACCTCCCCCCACCCAAATAGACTGGGGGTGGGGTGGAGTGGGAAATAGAAAAGTCCTAGCCAAAAGTCCTAACCAGCTGATCAGTCAAAGCAAGGGACAAGCTTTTGACTTTCCAGGAGAGCATAGGTTCAATTCCCTTGTCTGTTCTGGATGATCTTCCAGTAGGAGAGAGGCTGAATTTTTTCCAAGCAAGGTATCCTCTTGGAACCTCAGACTCAGTTCTCATACTCTGGACAGGATACATTTTGCAATTGGAACATACCCTACCCACCAAAAGCATCAAAGTTGAATTTTGGCTCCAGGAATTAGGAACTCTTCCCTCTTTGTAGATTAGAGCGGTCAAAAAGGGGAAAAAGGAAAGAGATTTTATTCCAAGTACAGTACTCCCCTGAACGGAACCCCTGCAAATTTTGAAAAACTGCGAATGCGGTTTTTCGCCTGTCAAAAGGCAGGAGAGGGCACTTGGAGCGCCGGCGGGTGAAGAAAATCACTCGTGGTCTGCTCCGACCCCCCTCTTCCTGTAGTAAAGTCGGGCTACACCGGAAGAGGCGGTCGGAGCAGACCGCAGATAAGTGAGTCTGCGATTTGCGAACCGCAAATTTGCAGGGGAACACTGAATAACCTGGTCACAAAGAAGATAGGGCCCTGAACCAATACCTGGCAAAATAAGTGATTCGGGCTTCAAGATTGGCTATGCTCTCTGGACTCAGATGCCTGTACTCGCATACAAATACATACCAGTCAGTGGCATACCTAACTTGGTTGCCACCTGAGGTGGAGCACCCATCTCCTTCAGGTACGTCACCCCCTTCCCCCCTTCCCAATATGGAGGTGCATTGAGCAGTCATGGAGCTGCAGTCTACAGGTGCATCGCTATCAGCTCTGTCAGTCCCCTGCCCTGGAACAGGAAGTTGATGTCTGAGGGCCTGGCAGAGCTGACTGCTGCACACCTGTAGATTGCAACTCTGACTGCTCAATGGGCTGTTAATATTATATATAAAAGCGTGATAAATTCTCCAATGTGCATAGAATTCCTGTGAACGTCGGAGCACTTACCTTGCTGGCCCGCACTAGAAACATCTAGCGCAGCTTGATAAAAGGGGCCAATATTTTTATTTATTTATCAGTAACAACACTATTTATATATCAAAACCATAATACTACTAATACAGAATTATCAGATTTTAAACAAAATAGAGGTTATTAAAATAACTTTTAGTCTCCACCTGATCATGATGAGATCTATACCCGCTTGTAAGATCCTATACCGGTCTGGAGAGTGCTAAAGAATACAGAGATCAAGGTTCACAATGTTTTAAAACATACATAACTTATCCCCCTTTTACAAAGCTGCAGTAGAATCTGCTGTGTGGCAAACACTGATATCCCTTAAATCCCTATAGGCATTGGAGTGATTACTGCTGCTTTGTAAAAAGGACCCCTTAAATGCTAGCCTCCTAATATACAATCCAAATTCATTAGAAGTGTTTTATCCACAATTTGGAAATAGCCATAAAAATTATCTCATTAATATAATTTTTATGGCTATTTCCAAATTGTGGATAAAACACTTCTAATGAATTTGGATTGTATATTAGGAGGCTAGCATTTAAGGGGTCCTTTTTACAAAGCAGCAGTAATCACTCCAATGCCTATAGGGATTTAAGGGATATCAGTGTTTGCCACACAGCAGATTCTACTGCAGCTTTGTAAAAGGGGGATAAGTTATGTATGTTTTAAAACATTGTGAACCTTGATCTCTGTATTCTTTAGCACTCTCCAGACCGGTATAGGATCTTACAAGCGGGTATAGATCTCATCATGATCAGGTGGAGACTGAAACAAAACTGTGGAATAGTACATAATAGGTACCTTCCCCTATTCCTATCAGTCTTCTTTCAGTCTCAGCAGGTGTGAGGAGCTGTACCCATCTCCCTTGGTAGGGCTATTGGAATTTGTTTAGGGATTGAGCTTGGGTGGGCCCTGTTTGCGGGTCCATCCAACCTCGGGGGTGTCAAACCCGGTGGGTCTTGTGCTGGGTCCCTCCCCACCCTTTCTTCTACATCCCCAACATTATTTTTAGAGGTGCCTCAGCATTAAGCTTTGCCCCCTAATTCAAGCAAGGCATACAGTCTGTTCTGTGGAAAAATAAAATATTTCTAAGTAGTGCTGGTCTGAAGGGTTGCTTTCCCTTTAAATATGCTGTAAATCACTGTATTTTTTTAACTAACCAGCACTTTTCTTTTAAGCTTGGTCATGTATGGAGCAATTGAGTACTTCTCAGGGGACTTGGTGCTCGATTTGGTTCAGACATGAGGCACTTGCGGCCCAAACAGCTGTTTGGGCCGGAGCAGTCCTGGAGTTCTGTCAGCAGCGACTGCAGGCATCCAGGGCTCCCTGGCCCTAGTGCCTCATGTGTCAGCAGGGAGCAGTGGGGAAGCCTGGTCTTCCCCCACCGCCCATGGAGAGATTCCCTCTCAGCTGTTTTCTTTCACAGCTGATGCCAGCTTGCCTGCTTTAGCGGCTGGGACAGTTCAGGCTTCCCAGCTGCTACAAACCCTGGAGGGGTTATTTTTGGTGGGAACTTCACCATTTTTACAGACAGGCCCCTCCATTTTGTCTACAACCTCAGGTGACCTTCCCTCTGTATTGCAAACACAGGGGCAGGTTTCTGCTTGGTCCCCTGCTATGGCAGGGAGTCCCATGGGTCCCCCTGGTGGGTTTCCCCTTGATTTAATTTTTGCTGTGTGCAGAGCCTATTTTCAGGCAGCTGTGGGTCCCGCGTGCACCAGGGGGGTTTTGGGGGAGGGGTGGTGGTGTTTCCCTTCTTACCCCCTGTGGCTTTGCCTCCCTCTACATCTTTGGCGTTCCTCCTCCCTCATCCAAGCGCCCGAGGGTGTTCTGGGGTGAGAATTTGTGGTCGGAGGAGCGTGTAAGCCTGAATGAGGACCCGGAGTCGTTTTAGGAGTTCCCAGATCCTCTTGAGAGGACGGCCGCTGGTGGCGGGGCGTCGAGTTTCCTGCTTTTCCGGTGAAGAGGCATTCGTAGTTCGCCTTTTTTTTTTCTCCAGAGAGATGAGCTTCCAGACCTGATTCTGCAGGTCTCCTCGGTGCTGCATTTCGAAGAGGTGCCACCGGAGACCCAGCGTGTGGGGGACCCTCTTCTTAGGGGGATCCGTGCTGCTTCCCGCTCTTGTCCTATGCTTTAGGATATTTGGGATCTCATCCTGACGCAGTGGAATACCTCAGAGGTGCCGTTTCGGTTGGTGCGCATCATGGCTCATTTGTATCCCATCCCGAGGGGGATGGTGCTACCTTGAAGTCGCCAGTGGGGGACGCGGTGGTCATGGCAATTGCTAAGCAGCATGCCATACCTGTTGATGGCGGTTCTGCCCTACGGGATTCTGAAGAGCGTAAGTTGGAAACAATTCTTAAAGCACAGTTACTTACCTTAACAGGTGTTATCCAGGGACAGCAGGCATATATTCTCACATGTGGGTGACGTCATCTACGGAGCCCCGATGCGGAAGCATTTTCAAGCAAACTTGATTGAAGATTTAAGTTTGCTCTGCTGCTCCACGCATGCGTGCCTTCCTGCTCCACTAGGGGGTGCATCCCCTCGTGGTCTCCAGTTCACTTAACTAGCAAAGAAGCCAACCTCGGGGAGGTGGGCGGGTTGTGAGAATATATGCCTGCTGTCCCTGGATAACACCTGTTACGGTAAGTAACTGTGCTTTATCCCAGGACAAGCAGGCATGATATTCTCACATGTGGGTGACCTCCAAGCTAACTGAAAAGGGATGGAGGGAAGTTGGCAATTTAAGCGAATAGATTTCGTAAAACCGATTGGCCGAACCGGCCATCGCTTCTGGATAGTGAGTCCAGACAGTAGTGGGAGGTGAAGGTATGAACCGAAGACCACGTGGCAGCCTTGCAGATTTCCTCAATAGGTGTGGACCTGAGGAAAGCTACGGAGGCTGCCATCGCTCGGACTTTGTGTCCCGTTACTCGACTATGCAGCGCGAGACCAGCCTGAGCGTAGCAAAAGGAGATGCAATCGGCCAACCAGTTGGACAAGGTGCGTTTGGAAACTGGGTGACCTAACCGGTTTGGGTCGAAGGACAAAAACAGTTGTGGGACTTTCCGGTGTGACTGAGTGCATTGGAGGTAAAAGGCCAACGCTCTCTTGCAGTCGAGAGTGTGGAGCGCCACTTCTCCGGGGTGAGAGTGGGGCTTGGGAAAAAGCACAGGTAAGACAATGGACTGATTGAGATGGAAATCAGACACTATTTTAGGCAAGAACTTTGGATGGGTGCGGAGTACCACCTTGTCGTGATGGAATACCGTGAAGGGTGGGTCCGCTACCAGAGCTTGTAATTCACTAACCTGCCGGGCGGAAGTGAGCGCGAGTAGGAAAATTACCTTCCAAGTGAGGAATTTTGGATGGCATTTGTCTAGGGGCTCAAATGGAGGTTTCATTAGTTGAGCCAGAACCACGTTAAGGTCCCAAACCACCGGGGGAGGTTTGAGGGGGGGGTGGACGTTCAGAAGACCCTTCATGAAGCGAGAGACTAAGGGATGGAGCGAGAGGGCTTTCCCTTCCAGGGGCTGATGAAAGGCCGCAATCGCACTGAGGTGTACTCGAATGGAGTTGGTCTTTAGGCTGGAATGAGATAATTGAAGTAAATAGTCCAGGACCAGAGGGACGGGGACCGACACCGGGTCCTGGCTGTGGGAGGAGCACCAGGTTGAGAATCTGGTCCATTTTTGGGAATAGCAGGTTCTCGTCGAGGTCTTTCTGGAGGCCTCCAATATCAGTCAGGGGGAGAAAAACCAAGCATTCAGATGAAGAGATTGAAGATTGGGATGTAACAGCGAACCCTGACCCTGTGATAGTAGAGAGGGAAACAGAGGCAGAGGCAGTGGATCTCTGACACTGAGTTGCAGTAGAAGGGAAAACCATGGCTGGCGTGGCCAGCGAGGGGCAATCAGGATCAGGGTGGCTTGTACTGTTCTCAGGTGGACAAGCGTCCGCAGTATTAGAGGAAATGGCGGGAACGCGTACAGGAACCTTCCGTCCCAGTCGAGGAGGAAGGCGTCGGCCTCGAGCCGGTCCGGGGAGTATATCCGGGAGCAGAAGAGAGGCAGCTTGTGGTTGTGGGGGGATGCGAATAGATCTATTTGAGGCGTCCCCCACTTTTCGAACACCTGTCGTAGGGTCTGAGAGTGTAGTGACCATTCGTGTGGCTGGAGGAGGCGGCTGAGTCTGTCCGCCAGACAGTTTTGTTCTCCTTGTATGTACACCGCTGGAAGGAAGGTGTTGTTGGAGATTGCCCATTTCCAGAGGCGCAGGTCTTCCCGGAAAAGGGACCAAGACCCTGTTCCCCCCTGTTTGTTCACGTAGTACATCGCTACCTGGTTGTCGGTTCGGATGAGAACCACTCGGTTGTGGAGCAGATGTTGAAAAGCTACAGCTGCGAGATAGATGGCCCGCAGCTCTAGCACGTTGATGTGGCAGCGACGGTCCTCTGCTGACCACATCCCTTGAGTGCGTAGGCCGTCCAGATGGGCTCCCCAAGCGTACTCCGACGAGTCCGTGGTGAGTACCTTGCTGTGGGGTGGGGCGAGGAAGAGCAAACCTTTGGAAAGATTTGAAGAGTCGGCCCACCAGCGGAGCGATTGTTGCAATGAAGGAGTCACTGTCACGGGACGGTCGATCGGGTCTCGGTCTTGACGCCATTGAGAGACCAGGGTCCATTGAGGGATTCTCAGATGGAGGCGGACGAAGGGTGTGACATGGACGGTGGAGGCCATGTGGCCCAGGAGAGTCATCATCTGTCGAGCTGATACCGAGGTCAGCAGGGAGATCCTTCGACTCAGACTTACTAACGCCTCTAGGCGCGGAGGGGGGAGGAAGGAACGGAGGCGAACCGTGTCCAGCGTGGCCCCGATGAACTGTAGGGACTGCGAGGGGCGTAGTTGGGATTTTGGGAAGTTTATTTCGAACCCCAGACTTTGTAGGTAGGTAATAGTCTGTTGGGTCGCTGAGATAACCCCTTCCCTGGACGGGGCTTTGATTAGCCAGTCGTCCAGGTAGGGGAATACCTGGAGGCCCTGGGAACGTAAGGTTGCTGTGACCACCACGAGGCACTTGGTGAAGACCCGAGGTGATGATGCTAGGCCGAAGGGGAGGACTCGGTATTGTAGGTGCCAGTCCCCTACCTGAAAACGCAAGAACTTGCGGTGCGCGGGGTGTACTGGGACATGTGTGTACGCCTCCTTGAGATCGAGGGAGCAGAGCCAGTCGCCCTCGTCGATCAGGGGGTAAAGTGTCGGTAGGGAGAACATCCGAAATTTTTCCCGTACCAGAAATTTGTTGAGGCGTCTCAAGTCTAGTATTGGACGTAGGTCTCCCGTTTTTTTCGGTACCAGGAAGTAACGGGAGTAGAAGCCCTTCCCCTGTTGGTCGGGGGGAACCTTCTCCACTGCTCTCAGGCGAAGCAGGTCTCGAGCTTCGGAGAGGAGTAGGGGTAGCTGAGTCCGGTTGGGAGGGCAATTCCTTGGGGGGTTGTCCGGAGGAATGGCCCGAAAGTTGAGAGAGTACCCTGATGAGATCACGCCAAGGACCCATGCGTCCGACGTGACTTGTTCCCAGCGAGGGTAAAAGGCTTTGAGCCGGCCCCCGATGGGAAGGAGGCCTGGGACTGTGGCGGAGGGGGCCCGCCCCCTTCCGCGTATCCCATCAAAAGGACGGGGATGGTTTGGTAGTCGCAGGCGGTTGGGACTTGGGCATGGCCCGGTGGTGGGCTTGCGGACGCCTGGGTGGGGGCCGCGAGAAGGCAGGGGTGGATTTTTGTGGGTAGCGGCGTGGAGGGGCCCTATACGGCCTGGACGCGGGCGGTTTGGGCTTTTGTCGGACAAGGGAGGCAAACGAGCGTTCATGTTCGGAGAGGAGTTTTGTAGCCGCCTCGATAGTGTCATCGAACAGTTCTTTTCCCACGCAGGGGAGGTTTGCCAACCGGTCCTGTAGGTTGGGGTCCATGTCGACCAGGCGTAGCCAAGCTAGTCGGCGCATGGCGATAGCAAAGGCTGCCTCTCTGGAGGAGAGTTCGAAGCCATCGTAGGCTGCGTGGAATAGATGGAGGCGTAGGTTGGAGAGGGATTCCAAGACCAGGCTAAACGCTCCTTGGCGGGAGGCCGGTAGGTCAGACTCAAAGGCTCTCAGTAGTCCAATGAGGTGTTTGAGGTAGGATGTGAAGGTGAAAGTGTAGCTTTGCACCCTAGAGGCCATCATCGCATTTTGGTATAGTCTCCTGCCGAACTTGTCTAGGGTTCGGCCTTCTCGGGGACCGCCGCTGAGACCCGGGAGGGGTGGGCCTTTTTTAGGGAGGATTCTACTAACAGCGACTGGTGGGAGAGCTGCGGTTGTTCAAATCCCGGAAAGGGTACTGTGCGGTACTTGGCCTCCATTTTGGAGGGCACGGCTGTGACCATATAGGGGGTCTCCAGGTTCCTGAAGAGAGCCTGTTGGAGTATTGGGTTAGGCGGTAAGCGAAGGGACTCTCTGGGCAGTGATGGCATATCCAGTTCCGCTAGGTATTCTTTAGAGTATCTGGAGTCGGACTGGAGGTCTAAATTCAAAGCGTGGCCCATGTCCTGGACAAAGCGCGAGAAGGATGGTCGGGATATTCCCGAGGCCCCGTGCGGGGTCGGTGAACGAGACCTTCGTCGGGTGGAGAAGGAAGGGGAGGCTTCCCTCGAGTAGCGAGGTTCCTGTTCCGATCTAAGCTCCGAAGCCGGGGAAGCACTGTGAAAGTGTTCCGGGGTCGTGGATCTCCGACGTCTCGAGGAGCCCCTCGGAGACGATGCCGGGGTTCGGGGTACCGATCGATGTCTGATCGGTGACCTCGACCCGGACTCCCTCGGTGAAAGCCCGATACCTCGGATCGGAGCCCCGGTCCGAGGAGGAGTTCGGAGGATGCGTGGGTTGGAGAGTGATAACTCCGCCACCCTCAGTGGTCCCGTACGAGGTGTAGGTGAACGTCCTCGTAGAGTGGGAGAACCCCGGGCCTTCTTAGAGGTACGGCGGTTCGAGGTTTCTGTCGGTTTGGCCCGACGTTTTGCCCTGTGGCGGTCTGTGGAGGGAGAGCGCCTCGGGTGCCTCGGCGAGGAGTCCGAGGAGGATGAGATGCGGCGAAGTTTGCGCACTTTCCCCCGAGGTGGCTCGACGCGCTGCTCAGGCTGGTCTGGCACATGCGAGGTCGAGGCAGAGGTCGATTGTAGATGGGCCATTGCAGCGGACAGCTCCGACGAGATCATTGCTCGGAGTAGGTCCTGGAAGACGGGCACGGACACCATCGAGGGCATGTCCCCTGCCTCGGTGCACTCCACCGGGGGCGACCTCGTAGCAGAGTATTCCCGTGTGGTGGAGGCACGGCCCGAAGGCTTGGAGGGCCTTGTAAGCATGGGACTTCCGCCATGCGTCGCCGTTGTCCCCGAGGTTGGTTTCTTCACTGGTACAGAACCTGAAGAGGGAAGAGGGGACTTACCCGGAGCCGAGGCTTTCTGTTGTCCCGAGGACTTCGGAGTCGAGTCTCGAGGCGATGCCGAGGTATTCGGGGCCGAGGTCAAGGCCGAGGCCGAGGCCAGGGCCGACCTCGAGGCCGATGTGGAGGGTTGGTCTGGGGCGAAGAGATCCGCCATGCGGGCTTTCCTTCGACGGAGGGCCCGGTTTTGGAAGTTAGCGCACTGGGGGCAAGAGTCGGTTGGATGAGCGTCCCCCAGGCAGAGAATGCACCGGCGATGCGGGTCTGTGATGGAAAGAAGCCACTCGCACCGGGTGCACTTTTTAAAGCCGGTCAAAGGCCGGGACATAGAATCGAAGTGGCCGCGGCTCGAGTAGCCACGCGGCCACGGGGACCCGGAAGCCTCCGGGTCGATCAAACGAAGCAGGAATCAAGTTGAAGATGGTAAAACTTTTGCGCACAGCGATTTAAACGATGAAAAAACAAGAAAACGCGGTGCTAGAAGGCAGTTGGGGCAGAGCCTGAAAAAACACGACTTCTAGGCTCAGCGGAAAATTTTGAACTGGAGACCACGAGGGGATGCACCCCCTAGTGGAGCAGGAAGGCACGCATGCGTGGAGCAGCAGAGCAAACTTAAATCTTCAATCAAGTTTGCTTAAAAATGCTTCCGCATCGGGGCTCCTTAGATGACGTCACCCACATGTGAGAATATCATGCCTGCTTGTCCTCGGATAAACAGAATTTTGATGTCTCAGCCTTGGGGGTCCAGGCAGCTATTTGTGGTGGCTGGTGGCTCATGACGTTTTTCGGTAGGACTGAGCGTGTCCTGGATTGTGAGTCTGATGACTAGTCCTTGGTGGATCAGGAGGTGGCAAAGATTGAGATGGCTGCCTCATTCCTCTTCGATGCCCTTTATGACTTGGTGTGGACGTCTGCCAAGTCTATGGGTTTTGGAGTGGCTGCGCGTCATACCTTGTGGCTTCATGCTTGGTCGGCGGATGCTGCGTCCTAAACTAAGCTCACTGAAATTTCCCTTTCTGGGGTCCTTTTTTATTTGGAGAGGATTTGGATAAGTTGGTTCAGACTCTGATGGACTAAAGTGCCCCGCTTGTCTGAGGACCGTGCCCGCCCAGCAGCTCGGTGTGGCACTGCCCGGAGGCGTCTGCGGGAATTCTGCCGCTACCGCCCTGGGCTTGGGGCTGCTACTTTTCCAGCTTCGGGATTTTTCCCATGTTCGTTTTTATCAGCGAATGCAGTCCTTTTGGGGGCCCATCTGGGGGCTGGGACTCCCAACACCGGTTCCCCCACTGTCTGTCCTACCCAATGACTCATTGCCGGTGCCCCCTTTGGTTCTGATGGGTGCTTGGCTATGTGAGGTTTTTTCCCCCCCGAAATGGGCAGCGATCACGTCCATTTCGTGGGTCCTGGAGGTGGTGCGAGTCGGATATGCTCTGGAGTTTGCCCGCTCTCTGCCAGATTATTTTCTAGCTTCTCTGTATCAGGCGGCATGGAAGAAGCAGACCTTTCGCCAGACCTTCAATACTTGCTAGATCTCAAATCGGTTGTTACAATACCTCATCAGGAGTATGGCTCTGGCAGGTACTCAGTTTATTTTGTGGTGCCCAAGAAGGAGGAGACCTTTCGGCCCATCTTGGATTTGAAAGGGGTCAACAGGGCTCTCTAAATTCTGTCCTTCCGCATGGAAACTGTGCGGTCTATGATTCTGGTGGTTCAGTCAGGGGAGTATCTGACTGCTGTCGCTCTGCCAGAGGCCTACTTGCCTGTTTCAATTTGGGCCTCCCATCAGTGCTTCCTTCGCTTTGCGATCTTGGGTCAGCACTATCAGTTCTGTGCGTTTCCTTTTGGTCAGGCCATGACACCCTGGATGTTCACCAAGGTGATGGTGGTTGTCGCAGCGGCTTTGCGGACAGAGGGCATTCTGGTGCATCCCTACCTGGACGACTGGTTGATTCGGGCAAAGTCGTTTCAGGAGAGCACCCGGGTCACGGCTCGGGGGGTAGTGTTCCTGCAGTCGCTGGGGTGGGGTGGTCAACCTTTCCAAAAGACGGTTGGCTCCATCTCAGCATCTGGAGTACCTTGGGGTTCTATTTGACACCTCCTTGGGGAAGGTCTTCCTCCCAGAGGCCCTGGTAAGCAAATAGCAATCTCAGATTCGCCTGCTTATGGCATCCCTTTATCTGAATACCCCTTCTTACCTAGGCGTCCCCTTTCAAGAGCTGAGACGTAAGACAAAAGGGACCTGGATCGAACATGGAAATGGGGCTCCGAGTGAAAGAGGCAGAGGAAGAGGATCTGACACCAGATGCCGAACCAGATTCGCATACCACGGACGTCGGGTCAAACCGGAACCACCAGGCCCGGGTAGCGAACAATGTGGAGAAGAACTCTTCGGGTACTGGATTGCCTCCAAGTCTTGGGGTGGTTTGGTGGCTTCCCTAGACGTTGTTAGGTTGGCTCGGGCCCACATGCATCCTCTTCAGTATGCTCTGCTTCGGAGGTGATTGCCCCAGAGCTTTAATCTAGATGGCTCTGTTCCTCTGCAGGGCTTGGCTCGCTGCATTCTATGTTGGTGGCTCCAGACCTTCTCTCTTGTTCAAGGGTCGAGTCTGGCTTACCCACAGTGGATGGTGCTTCTCACAGTTTCCAGTCTCCTCGATTGGGGAGCTCGGTGTCTAGGTCACTCAGCTCAGGGCACCTAGTCCACGGAGGAGGCGTCCTAGTCGATCATTGTTCTGGCGCCCAGAGCCGTCCGTCTCGTGCTGTTAACCTTCTGCTCCTTCTTGACAGGCAAGTCAGTCAGGGTTCTGTTGGACAATGCCACAGCAGTGGCCTATGTCAGTTGTCGGGGGGCACCAAGAGCATTCAGGTGGCATAGGAGGTGGCTCTGCTCATGGTCTGGGCAGAGTCTCACCTTCAGCACATCTCGGCCTCCCTCATACCCGGAGTGGAGAATGTTCAAATGGACTTCCTCAGTCGTCGTGTGCTAGATCCTGGAGAGTGGTGTCTAAGCCACGTGGCCTTTCAGTGGATAGTGCAGTCTTAGTGCC
Organism: Geotrypetes seraphini; assembly: GCF_902459505.1. Lineage (NCBI taxonomy): Eukaryota > Metazoa > Chordata > Amphibia > Gymnophiona > Dermophiidae > Geotrypetes > Geotrypetes seraphini. The sequence continues at coordinate 251,765,603 of NC_047085.1, read as the reverse complement.
AGCCCCTCATGGACCTGATGACCATGAGTGTCAACGCCAAACCACCCTGCTTCTTCAGTTGTTGCAGAGATGGTCAGGCTGAGAGCCTGGGTGCTCTGTTTCAACCGTGGCCAATGGAGTGGCCATTAGTGGGCAGAGTTCTTCTCCGCATTGTTCGCTACCCGGGCCTGGTGGTTCTGGTGGCTCCGGTTTGACCCGACGTCCGTGGTATGCGGATCTGGTTCGGCATCTGGTGTCGGATCCTCTTCCTCTGCCTCTTTCACTCGGAGCCCCATTCCCATGTTCGATCCGGATCCCTTTTGTCTTACATCTCGGCTCTTGAAAGGGGACGCCTAGGTAAGAAGGGGTATTCAGATAAAGTGATCTCCACCCTCTTGGGGTCCCGGAGACTTTCCACATCTCAGGCTTATGTGCGGGTTTGGCAAATCTTTGAGGATTGGTGTGGGGCACGTGGAGTGGTCTTTTTTCACGCTTCCCTTCCTAATATCTTAGAATTCTTGCAGGATGGCCTGTACAGGGGCCTGGCTTGGTCTTCTCTCCAGGTTCAACTGGTGACCCTTGTCGATATTTTAAAGGTTCTTGCGAGGTCAGGGCTGACTGCCATGCCTGATGTCGTTTGCTTCTTGCAGATGGCCAAATTGCTCAAGCCTCCCGTGCGGCTGTCTGTTCCTTCTTGGAATTTGAATCTGATCTTATCCGGGCTGGTGCACCCCCCTTTTTAGCCTTTGGACACCTGCTCGTTGAAAGACCTTACTCTTACAGCGGTCTTTTTGGTGGCTATTACTTCTGCTAGACGTGTTTCGGAGCTGCAGGCTGCCTTGTAGGTCTCCCTTCCTGTAGTTTTCTAGGGAGCGGGTAGTGTTGAGGCCTGTTCTTTCTTTTCTGTCAAAGGTTTCTCCTTTTCATGTCAAATCAGGCAGTGGTCCTCCCGGTGTTGGGGAGTTGGGAAGGTTCTTCTGAGCAGGAACAGTTGCGCAAACTAGATGTCTGTTGATTCTTTGCTCTTCTGTGCAGAGGACACAGGAGTTTGGGAATTCGGATCATCTCTTTGTCCTTTTTGCGGGTTCTCGTCAGGGGGATGGCTACCATTGCGCATTGGATCAAAGAGACTGTTGCAACTGCATATCTTCTTCAGAACAAGACTGTTCTAGAATTTCTCAAGGCTCATTCCACTCGGGGTCAGGCGGCGTTTTGGGCTGAGTTTTCGCTAGTGCCTCCAATGGACATTTGTAAGGCTGCTGTTTGGTCTTCCTTGCATTTCTTTGTCAGACACTACTGTGTGGATGTTCAGGTGCGTCGGGACACGGTGTTTGGTGAGCTTGTTCTGGTGTCGGCCCTTCGGAGGTCCCACCCATGATGGGGTCTGCTTTGGTACGTCCCGCTTGTAAGATCATATACCAGTCTGAAGAGTGTTAAAGAAAGAGAAATTAGGCTCTTATTTGCTAATTTACTTTCTTTTAGATTCTCCAGACCGGTATAGGACCCTACCCTGTCTGTTGTGTTGTTCTTGTGGCTGTTGCGCGTGCAAATTTTGTTTTTTCTGCGGGTTCTAGTATTTTTCTAGGGCCGGGGAGAATTGAAGAACAGCAGCTGTGGCTCAGCTGTCATAGCTGGCGATCTTTGGGGACATTTTCTTGCTGGGATCTTTCCTTTGCATTTTCCAACAGCATTTGGATATGTTAGTTGTTACTCCTGTTTGGAGTCTTGTTTATTTCTGTTTCCAGTTCTTATTTCTGCTTGGCTATTGGGCAGACTGATAGTAATAGGGGAAGGTACTTCTTATGTACTATTCCACAGTTTTGTTTGTCTCCACCTGTTGGTCATGATGAGATATATACTGTACCATCTAGTAAGATCCTTTACTGGCCTGGAGAAACTAAAAGAAAGTAAATTAGCAGGTAAGAACCTATTTTCTCCTTGTTTTATAACAATCTCATTAATAGAACATAGAAACATAGAAACATAGAAGATGACGGCAGAAAAGGGCTACAGCCCATCAAGTCTGCCCACCCTGCTTACCCACCCCCTGTCTATGCCCTAATGACCCAACTTCCTTATCTTGACCCTCGTAGGGATCCCACATGGGTATCCCATTTATTCTTAAAGTCTGGCACGCTGTCTGCCTCGATCACCTGCACTGGAAGCTTGTTCCAATGATCAACCACTCTCTCTGTGAAGAAATACTTTCTGGTGTCGCCATGAAATTTTCCGCCCCTGAGTTTGAGCGGGTGCCCTCTTGTGGCCGAGGGTCCCTTGAGAAAGAAAATATCATCTTCCACTTCGACACGTCCCGTGAGGTACTTAAATGTTTCGATCATGTCTCCCCTCTCCCTACGTTCCTCAAGAGTGTAGAGCTGCAATTTGTTCAGTCTCTCTTCGTACGAGAGACCCTTGAGCCCCGAGATCATCCTGGTGGCCATCCGTTGAACTGATTCAATTCTGCGCACATCTTTACTGTAATGTGGCCTCCAGAATTGCACACAGTACTCCAGATGAGGTCTCACCATGGCCCTGTACAACGGCATTATGACTTCAGGCTTTCGGCTGACGAAACTTCTATTGATACAACCCAATATCTGCCTTGCCTTAGATGAAGCCTTCTCCACTTGATTGGCAGTTTTCATGTCTGCACTGATGATTACTCCTAAATCTCGTTCTGCTGAAGTCCTAGTTAAAGTTTCTCCGTTCAAGAAGTACGTCCTGCATGGATTTCCGCTTCCGAGGTGCATGACCTTACATTTCTTAGCATTGAAGCCTAGCTGCCAGGTTGAGGACCAACTTTCCAATGTAAGCAGGTCCTGCGCCATATAATTCTGTAAACTGCATTCACTTACTATATTACATAGTTTGGCGTCATCGGCGAATAGTGTTATTTTACCTTGAAGCCCTTGAGTCAGATCCCCTATGAATATGTTGAAAAGGAGTGGACCCAGGACCGAGCCCTGCGGCACTCCACTGGTCACCTCCGATGTTTTAGAGAGGGTACCATTAACCACCACCCTCTGAAGTCTGCCACTCAGCCAATCATTGACCCATGCAGTTAGTGTCTCTCCTAACCCCATCGATTCCATCTTGCTTAGCAGCCTGCGGTGTGGGACACTGTCAAAAGCTTTACTGAAGTCCAGGTACACGACGTCCAAAGACTCTCCCAAGTCCAACTTTCTTGTTACCCAGTCAAAGAAGCTGATGAGATTGAATTGGCAGGACCTACCCTTGGTGAATCCATGCTGACTGGGATCCCGAAGATTCCCTTCATTCAAGATCGTGTCCAATTTGCTTTTAATTAGTGTTTCCATGAGTTTGCACACTATTGATGTGAGACTCACCGGTCTATAATTCGCAGCCTCTGCCCTGCAACCCTTTTTATGCAGAGGAACGACATTAGCTAATTTCCAGTCCAGGGGAACTTTCCCCTTACTTAGGAAGAGATTGAATAGCTCAGCCAACGGTTTCGCCAGGACATCGCTCAATTCTCTGAACACTCTTGGGTGCAAATTGTCTGGTCCCATGGCTTTGTTCACCTTGAGTCTTGCCAGTTCACTGTAAACTTCACCTGGTGTGAACTCAAAATTCTGAAACGGGTCTTCTGTACTTTGTGTTGCCTTCAACTGCGGACCGTGTCCCGGTGCCTCACAGGTGAAGACTGAGCAGAAGTATTCATTCAGTAGTTCGGCTTTATCGGAATCTGCTTCCACGTAACTTCCGTCCGGTCTTCTAAGGCGTACTATCCCGCCTGTGTTCCTTTTTCTGTCACTAATATACCTGAAGAAGGATTTGTCCCCCTTTTTAATGTTTAGCTGTTCCATTCATGTGCATCCTTGTATCATAGGTCAAAAGCATTGCCATTAATCATAAATTCATGTACCTCTAGATGAGATACATTACTACCAAGAATAATTCATTATATCATATTCATCATCTTATTATAATTCACTCACACAACATACATATCACAGGGCTAACAGTTGTAATTTATCCTTTTACATTTTACATGCCATCATCATTCATTTATTATTTATTACTTTTTTCAATATAAATATAGTCTATCATTTTTCATTGTTGTGATCACTCCATGGTGTAAAATTCAATTTTTACAATATAAACCAGCACAGTTCATTATTTTTTATTTTTGTCCCAAAAAATCTATATACAGCACATCACCATTTACAACTCTTTTTTTGAAGTACTATACACATCCATCAAGTTTTTGATTACATCTCATCTCGTATCTTCTGGCGCAGTTCATCTATGGACACTATGTGCATACTAACCAGCCTCATTACTTCTCTTTCTCGTTATCCTTCGGGTATTAAAACTGACAGGGTCAAATTAGGTCCAAGCAATTCCAGTCTCGCAGTCACTGATAGGATGTGCCCCTCTATGCGTTCTTCTCTGTGTCCATCAAGAGTAATTCTGCACTATTATATTTCACAATTCATCATTTCTCATTTCTTTATGTTTATAATTTGTTTTATTATACAAAGTAATACAGTTCATTGTTGACATCAATGTCATTAACATATACATATTACATAATTTTCTTCATTCTCCAGTTTTCAAAAGTATATATACATTTTCTGTTGCTGTTCATATCTCCCAGCACTCATTTTAGTGCAGTGCTGGTGCAGTAGTTCTTTCATAGACATGGTGTGCAGACTAGCAAGCCTCATAACAAGCCTTTTTTTCCTTGGGGCTTTGCAACTTACTAGGACCAAACCCATCCTGCAGATGCTGACAGGATTTGCCATTGTGTACGTTCCTCATTTACATATACATCACGCACATAGGCGGTTCTTTAAAAAGCTCATCTTTGCCCATGCTCATACTTGTGGTGCTTCTTTTTGGAAGAAGAGACGCTAACACAGTAAGCACTCCTTTTTAACTTTATCCTGGTGAGAATTTTCTGTGGCATCCCAGTTTCAGAGTCATTTTTTATCCGTTTTTGATTTATTTCTGTAGTTCACATGCACTGTCCGCAATACGCTGCAAGATCAGTATAAATTTAAAGAAGGACTTTCTCATATTCAATTCTTAGCCATGCATCATAGTCACTGGCACTTTGCATGTAATGGTTTAAGCACTTTGATCTGCCTGACCATCCGCTTTCATTTACTCTCTGGTACACTTTCAAGCGATTTAAGTTCAAACACTGCAGGTACTATCATTGGACACATATATTCTTTTATTTTTCCCGCCTGCTTTAAGTGTAGAATTATCGTTCATTGTGATCTTTTCTAATTACATTCTTGCATCTGATAACGCTCTATCGAACAATGTTTCATCGGGTACACAACTTTAATAGTCACTTCACATCTGTTTTCCTCCCAAACATAAAAGAAACCAGCCATGCAAAACATAGTCATAATCAACAGACTTGGCACATTCATCATGCAGGATGCATGTAGTTATTTTTTGAAGCCTGTTTCCTTGTATATATTGAACTCAATAAAAAAATTATGTGCTATCATTATTTTACTGTTAGAGCTCACACCATATATGTTTTTAGAAGTTTTGTACCACAAATATTTTATAATAACCCTTGTTATAAAGGTTACAAGAATAAGTGTGCAATAAGGCTTTAGAAAAGTCAAGTTTAAACAGTATCAGTTTTTCATCTTTGGTTTTTATTATTAACATGGTCTCTACCACCCCCCCAACTTCAACTTCGTTGTTCACAACTTTGATCAATTCCGGTATAGAATTGCCTGTAACTCTGTTAAATTGATGTGAACCGCCTAGAACTCTTCCGGGTATGGCGGTATACAAAAATAAAGTTATTATTATTATTATTATCTTGAGGGTATTTATTCAGCATATTGGTCTTTGAAAGATATATGTATATCGTTATCCTTCATTCAGTCTGGTTCACCCTTTTTATTCAATTTTTAAAGAATTCCCTTTTTATTATTGTGTTTCATTTATGCGTATATGATCCAGTATTGCTTTTATCCATTTTTACAGCTTATATACCGCAATACCGTGAAGTTCTATGCGGTTTACAAAGATTAAGCAAAGGTACAAATTGATTGACTTTAAGAGGGGAAGAAGAAAGAGGGTTAATAGGACAGGAAATCCATTTTTGAGGAAAGAGTGATCAATAGAACAAGTTAATCGTTATAGAGGGGAGAGAGAAGAGAGAATCAGTTGTCTAGATACTTTAGGAACAGGTGTGTTTTCAGACGTTTCCTGAATTCCTCAAAAGTAGTGGGCGAAAGCAATTGTTCTAGGTCTTTACCCCATGATGATGCTTGGTGCGAGAGAAGATGTTCATGGTGTTTTTTCAGTTTACAACCTCTCACTGGGGGGGGAAACGAAGTTGGAATGTGAGCTTCTCTTGTGTCTGTTGGCTGAGAAGACAAAAAGGTCAGTTATATATTTAGGGGCAAGTCTGTATAGTGCTTTGAAGCAGAAGCAGGCAAATTTAAACTTTACGCGCGCCTCCATTGGCAGCCAATGCAGCTGCCGGTAGTAGGGTGTCACATGGTCAAACTTCCTCAGCCCAAAGATCAGTTTGACCGCTGCATTTTGCATCAGTTGTAAACGCTGCATGTTCTTTTGGTAAATTGCTAAATAGGCGATGTTACAGTAGTCAAGTAGACTCAGTATCACCATTTTTATTACTTACTTGATTTCAATGTTGCCATCATCGATGTTTGATGTGTATACATTGTGGCGGGGAATAGAGTGCTAATGCGCTGTCCTAACCCCCCACACACAGCATCTCATACTCTGGCTCTGCAGTATTATTTGTATTCTCAAACCCTTTGAATTCTGAAGACATTTCAGTATCCTGGCTTACATTTTCTTCCTCTTACTGGCAATCACAGCTGCTCTCATTAGACTCCCTCTCTAGCTGGGAATTAGCTATCTGAGCCCCTGTTTCTACACCCCTAGCAGGCAGATAAAGAATTTACCTTGCTGGTGGTTTGGGGTGCTGGCTCCTTTTAGAATAGCCTTCAGCCTGGTGAGGTTTTGGGCAACTAGGAGTCCCCACTTGCCTTGAGGCTTGCTCCTGTCTTGCCAATAGTCAAGGTATGTCTGGTCCAGAGTCTGGAATGAGTTTCCTCCCGTGTTCTCTCCAGTCTTTCTTCCCCTCTGGGAGTTTCCTTTGTGGTGATCTCCTGCTGTGTGAGTCAGCTCCCTGTGTTTCCTTACTGTGTGAATCAGCCCTGTGTGATTCCATGCTGTGTGAATCGGCTCCCTCTTAACCAGGTGAGCTGAGCCATTCAGCTCTTTGATTGGCTGCCTAGTCAATTGTTCCCTGAGGTCTGGTGTTACTTTGTATGAAATGTGCACCCCTCCCCCGTTGCTTACTGCAGCTTTGAAAGTGGGTATAAAACTTTTCCTTGCCTGTTGTGCATTGCCTTGCTTATTCAAAAGCAAATAAATCCCTGCTCCTGCCTTTTCTAAGTTTACAGGAACTGCCTCTGTATGGTCAAGGTTTGCAGTGCTAGTATTCCAACCAGTGGCAGGGTTGTCCTTGACTGGCATACTTTATGTCTTAGGGCTTGGCCCCTTCTGCCTACCACAACATAAATAATGATATATTCACAAACTTTAATTTTTATCTTGATTCGTTCTCAAGCTCTTTCCGCTTATGTTATTATCAGAACCTTGATAGAGCATTCCATGAGTTATTAAATATATTAGTTTAAATGAGTGCATTGGCAACGTGATATCATTTTCATAGTACAGTAAAACCTTGGTTGGCGAGCATAATTCGTTCCAGAAGCATGCTTGTAATCCAAAGCACTCGTTTATCAAAGCAAATTTCCCCATAAGAAATAATGGAAACTCAGATAATTCCAAAACCCAAAAACTTTAATACAAAATACTATATGCACTCGTATTGCAAGACCTCGATCATTTAGAACAGTCACTACACTCCTGCAGCGTCAGAGTGAGAAGAACCATCGGCTCAGTTGTGATGATGTGACGCGTGTATACTGTATGTACTCGTATTGCAACACTTTGCTTGTTTAGAATAGTCGCTACACACTTGCAGTGTCAGAGAAGAACCATCGGCTCAGTTGTTATGTGTGTACGAGGGCTGTTCAAACCTTTATTCATAAAAAATACTCGTATTTAGATACAACAATCTTATACTAATCTCTTTCAAAGTAGTCCCCTTGGGCTGCCACACACTTCTTCCAACAGTTCTGCCACTGTCGGAAGCAGCGCTGGAACGCCTCTTTTGAGATTGCTCTCAACTGGTCCGTCGCATTCTGCATGATGTCTTCTCTTGACTGAAATCTTGTCCTTTTCAGCTTGGGGAAAAGCCAGAAGTCACACGGAGCCATGTCGAGAGAGTAGGAATCCTGAGGAATCATAGGTGTGTTGTGTTTGGCCAGGAAACTCCGTATCAAATGTGAAGAATGGGCAGGTGCTTTATCGTGATGGAGCTACCAATTGCCCGCTGCCCACAGGTCTGGTCGTTTGCATCTCACAGCGTTACGAAGGTGACGCAGAACCTCTTGATAGTACCCCTTGGTGATGGTTGTGCCGTGTGGTGCAAACTTGTGTTGATCCATGCCACTGGAGTCAAAGAAGACGGTCAGCATAACTTTGACATTGCTGCAGACCTGCCTTGCTTTTTTTGGCCTTGGGGATGTTGAATGCTTCCATTGTGATGACATCAACTTAGTTTCTGGGTCGTACGCATAAACCCAGGACTTATCGCCAGTGATCGCTGTGCTGAGGAAGTTGGGATCACTGTTCACAGTCTCCAGCATGTCCTGTGTGATTTCCAAACGGAGTTGCTTCTGCTCGATCGTTAGCAGCTTTGGCATGAATTTGCAGAAATTATAATTGTCCCCTAAAGAAGGCGACAGAGTCGCCGAAACTTGGATCTTAGTCAGGACTTTGTCTTTTGGAACTTTGCCTGTTTAAGCATTTTTAAAGATTCTGGTACAAACTGTCAGTAAAGGATTTGTGTCCCCAGGTTGGATTTGACATCTGCAGTGCCTCTATTTGTTTGTTCTGCTTTGCCTCGAGGCTTGGTACCTTCTTTCCTTCCCCTATTTAAAACATTGTGCACCATGAACTCTGTATTGTTCAAACTCTAAAATTCAACACTGTTCTTCCTGAAGCAGTATTCTGTCAACATTTCCTCCTATCCAAGATAATTAAATCAGAGAAAGTATGATTGCATGCCACACAGTGTTCTGCCAGGGGAACAGTAATAACTTTCCTTTTGGTATTACTACTGTGTTTTAACACCCTTGTCTTAATTTTCCTGATGGTTTTGCCAGTATACAGCGGATTGCATGGACAAATGGCAATATAGACAACTTTATCTGTATTACAATTTAAATGCCCATTGCATCCATCATATGCAGATCTTTCTCATGCATATTCATTAGGGATATTCTGAAAACCTGGCCTGCTTGTAACTATTGAAGACTGAATTTGGACAAACCTGATCTAATAATGTTTTAGGAGATGATGATGACTAGTGAAAGAATATATGAACTTAATGGAAATCAGAGTTAGCACAGAGAAAGCATGTTCTGCAACTAAAGTTATCTTTTATTTTCATATATGTTGGGTATAGGTAATACCTATAGAGTTGCAATTGCTTTTAGATTTCTCTGTTGCTACTCTGTCTTTTTTTCTTTGAAACAAGTATGTCCCTCAGTTATATGTCAATGTGTGAATTCATGAGCTTTTGAATCACCAGAAAATTTTAAACTTAAGCCAGATCTTGTATGAACATTATCATTGTTCCTGTTCAGTAATTCATTTCTATCTGCTGCTTTTGATGCATACATGAATCTTTGGGGAAATTTTAAAAATAAAAGTTTGGGGATTGATTGTTGGATTTTGACTGCATTATGAATATCTGCCTGACTATTGGGTGTTTGGCTCTTCCTCATTCCAGTAGGTGTTGAGGATTGGCTCAGTTGGATGCTGCCTACAATCTTCCTTTGTCTTATGAATGGTATTATCATACTGAGTGTCTTCGTGAAGCTGCTGATCCATGGTGAGCCCATTACACGATTGCACTCGCGCTCCTCTGTGAAGTTCTGGCGACATCGCAAACAGGCAGACATGGACCTTGCTCGGGTAAAGTACCCTCCTCCTCTCCTTTTCTTTGGACTTGAACTTAATGAATACCTCTTAGTATAGTTGCTCATGTTGTTTGTTAGCAACCCTCTAGGCCTGTTGTTTTCAACCCAGTCCTTGGGACACACCAAGCCAGTCTGGTTTTTCAAGATATCCACTATGAATATGCATGAGATAAATTTGCATGCATTGCTTCTATTGCATGCAAATCTATCTTTTGCACATTCATCATAGGTTTCTTGAAAACTTGACTAGCTGATTGTATCCCAAGGACTGGGTGTGAGAACTCCTGCTGTAGACCAGTGCTGACACTTGGGTTTATACACGCCTACCATCAGATGGAGACGGAGAAATATTGACTCAAATGTGATCTTTAAGAACCCTTGGCAGCTCACATCCAGCCATTATTTGTCAATCTCCAGCAGATGGTAGATGTGGGTAAACCCATGCAGCCCAGGTCTAGAGGAGATAGTTATTAGCTAAGTCCCTTATGGAGTGTGTTGGCTACTAAAAAGAAAAGATAAAAGGTTTGACTGAGGGGCAAGGGTCAGTGCAGCTTCACAGTGTGCCCAGGGGTGTTATACTTCAGTGATCTATGTGCCTCGATTTCTCCTCCATGACTTTGGAGGGAAATCATGAGTGCCAGGCAGGGAGTTTGAATGTGACCAGATTAAGCAAAAAAAAAAAAAAAGGAGAAGGAACTGGAGAACAGCTCATTTCTAGATCTTAGTCTCTTGGTGGCCCAGTCCACAAAGGTCAGAAGTAGAGCAACATATTAGGATTACTGAGTGGACACAGATGAAGGACTGTAATTGGTCTTGCATGTTGCTAGCAATTTGTTATAGCAGCTAGGGCAGAGAAGTCATGGTCGCCAGGGTATTGAAACTATAGGCAACTGCTTTAAATTTTGTGGGCCCCAGTCAGGCGGCAGTGAGGTGGTACCGTATTTGAGCTTGGCAGAGGAAGACAGTTCTAGCCCAAGGACTTGGGCAGCTGAGGCAGGAGCAGTTCACCAGCAGGCCTGTCTGGTGGGAATGGCCACCTTCTTGGGCACTGTGTGTGTCGCAGCACCACTGCAATTGAGGCCCCTGAAGCCCCTAAGAACATGTGTGGTTTGGAGCATGGAGATTTAGACACCTTTAGGGAGGGGGAGTTTTCTCCTTGAGTTTTTTTTTTTGTGGCCACATATCAAGCATTTTGTCTGCAACAAGCAAGGAGCATAGGAGGACAGAGTCAGAATTACTTAGAGAGCCTGGGAGCTCCTAAGAGGCAGATACGGGAATATTTGGAGGATTTGGCTGACATCCCCCCCTATAACTCTCTCACCTCTAAAATCCTTATTTACTGGACAAGGATGGGGAGGCCCAAGGTTACCTTGACAGATGCCAGTGCAGAGGAAGTAACCTGAGGAGAGGATCCTAAAGTTGTGTGGTGCTTTCATAGAGGACTTACAGGAGTAAATCTCCCTAGTGGACTTGGTTCTACGTTTGTGAGAGGAGTGCAAGGATGGTTCCCAGGTCAAAGCTTCATGGTTGGCTTTATTGGGAAGCCTCCTCATTTTTTCCTATGCATAGATCTCTCAGGGATATGATTTCCACAGAATGGGATGCCCCTGATAGGGGCTTCAGTATTAACAGATCAATGGTGCAACATTAGCTGTTGCTAACAGAGGAGGATGAGTTTTTTAGGTTTACTAAAATGGATGCAGTGGTGCAAGGCAGGGCTGCACTTATTCATCCCCAGTGTTGGCATATGGAAGCCCTTCATGAGTAAACCTTTGTTGTATTGGCCCTGGCGTATCAGGTAGCCAATTGGTTGAATTCATTGCTGACAGATATTAGATATCAAACTAATTAGGGAACATTTTGTAAGCCTTTGAAAACTTCTATTTTGTAAAATGTGTTATTTCCCAATGAGATAAGTTACTGTTTGTGCTTTGTAAATTCCCAGGAATGCCCAATTTCTTTAATAATAATAAATTTATTTTTCTATACCGCCATAGTCAAACTGACTTCTAGGCGGTCCACATAGAAAGAAGGCTGGACAATCAGCGAATTACAAAATGCAAGAAGAATGAAGTTACATCATGAATTGGGGAAGCATGGGGAAAGAATACATGAGAGAAGAAAGATGTTACATAATGCAATGGGTTTATAAGGGGGGGAAAAAAAAGTAAATTACACTTAACTCAAAGACGCTAGTATGGGATTTAAATGTCTATGTAATCCGCTATAATAAAACCCTCAGTGTGCATGAGCACTTCAATCTTCGTGATCCCTGCGTCTGATCCGTACTTCCGTGCTGCCGCATGCGCAGTAGAGTAGAACTCTGCCTGCAGCAGTTTCCCCATTGACCTCCCTCGGCAACGCAGCCGATCGCATGGGTCCCTGCCCCATCCCCAAAAAAGCCCTTGGAAGCACCTGCGCACGTGGGAGAGTAGCCAGAAGCAGTCAAAGGCCACGGCGCTATCCTGTCAGCTCCCAGACACAACCCACTCCTCCGGCCCGGAACACCTACCCAAAACCCCAGCAATGAACTCCACAGACACGCAGTGTGGGCAATCCAGTTACCCGCAGCTCGGCAGAGACCCTGCACCAGAGTACGTTGACACTCGATGCAAGTCAACTCCCCTGGAGCCCAAATCCCACTTACACCAGACGTACCCGAACTTGTGCTGCCACCCTGAACTCCCCCACCTCTGCTGACTCGCGCCCCGGCCTGTCCCACAGGGTGCCTCCGGCAATCCTGGCCCACAATAGCCGGCCCGGATCTGAGGCAGAGGAGACACCGGAACGCCAAAAATGCAACAGGTACTCTACTACCTACCAAAGAGGCCTCCGAGGAACAGAGAAGAACCCTGCACCTCGGAGGCACATGCTCCACCTAGCCCTGCGCATGCACTTCCCATCTCCCGACAGGAAGCCCAATTCTCCTTGCCTACTGCCTCCCCCCCTCAGAGACAGCAGCATGCTGGATGGGATAGCAGAGAGAGAAGAAGATGGGATGATGCTGGATGGGGAGAAAAAGGTAGAAAAAGAAAAGGTAAAAGGGGAAATGGGAGCCTGAATAGAGGTAGGTAAAAGGAAGGGAGAAGGGCTACTGCTGGACAGGGGGGGAGCAGGGAAGGGGTACTACTGGACAGGGGGAGGTAAAAGGGGGGAGAAGGGCTACTGCTGGACAGGGGGAGCAGGGAAAGGGTGCTGCCGGACAGAGGGGAAGTAAGAGGAAGGGAGAAGGGCTACTGCTGGACAGGGGGAAGAGACAGAAAAAGAGAAAGAAAGAAATGCCTAAGTCTACACATCTATTCTAGCATCCGTTAATGTAACGGGCTAAAAAACTAGAGTAATATATTTGCTTCAGTTTGCAGTTTTGGGTCAACATTTTTTTCCAGTTTTGTGCTCTGCCATTTGGAATAGTAATGGCTCCAAGAACCTTTTCCTAGGTGATAGTAGTCATGGCAGCAGCATTGTGCAAAGAAGGGATCCTGGTGCAACCCTATCTGGATGATTGACTGGTTCAAGCGAAGTCTTGTCAAGAGAGTATGCAAGTGACATGAGGAACTGAGTTAGGTGATCAGTCCGAGCATGAGCAAGTTGCTCGTCGCAGATGCTGGAATTCATGGGAGTGTGCTTTAATACTGGGTAAGAAAAGATTTTCCTGAATGAGGAATGCTTCTGAAAGCTGAATGGACAAACTGCTGTTAGTCAGGAGCCCCTTACCTTGGGATTGTCTTTAGATATCCGGGGCCAGAGCTGCTACAGAGGATTGGCACCGTAGTTGTAGGAATTGGATTATTTCACAGAGGCAAGGTGGAGTTTGGCATAGTGACAAGAAGAAGTGGAGTTGTTGAAGGGAGTCTATTTGGAGGACTTGGATTGGATTGTGGTCACCATGGATACCAGCTTCAAGGGTTGGGGAGCTCATCCCCTGGGGTAATTAGAACAAGGCCTCTAGACAAAAAAAAAAGAGTTGGACGATATACAAGTTGGAGACCAAGGCAGTTGCTTAATTCTATTGGCTTCAAGTCTGTCCTTCAAGACAAGGCAGTACAAGTTCTGTTGGACAGTGCTACAGCAGGGAGCCTATATCAGTGTTTTCTAAGTCAGTCCTGGAGTACCCCCTTATCAATCAGGTTTTCAGGATATAGAAACATGATGGCAGGTAAAGGCCAAATGGCCCATCCGGTCTGCCTATCCCTTCAGGAAGCAGAATCACAGAAATGTCCTACAGCTGATCATCTGAAAGCTGTTACAAAAGAAGACTTTAAATTTAAACCAGGCCATAAATTTTGTCCTCATTGTAGGCAAGATCTTACTGCAAAGATGGAAGAAGTGGAAGGTTCTCAATCTGATTCTGGTAGTGATAATCCCCCATAATGCAGCTGGAAATTTGAATGCCAGCTTTATTCCTCTTGGCAATACCTTTGATGCCTAATTTATGAAAATACGTCTGAGCAAAGATGTGTAATAAGCTTAAAGCTTGGTAAGCACAACAAGCTAGCTGCATTGTAAAATGTCACATCTCTAGCTCATTTGCATGTTACACGATAGGGCGCCAAAGATGGCTCTGTATAATGTAGTGTATCCATGCATGCAAATGATGCATGTCTTTGAGACCTTAATTCTAACCAAGCAAGACTAGGTCCTAGATGACAGGGTGGCTTTTGCAACAAAAAAAAAGATGTTCTTTCAAATGACTTAAAATAAATTAAAACCTGTACAATGGAGACATTGCATCCAAAAATGACAAAAATTTGCATAAAAAAGTGGCATAACATCTTTGTCATTATATCTTCACTTCCAGTTAGCTGCAAACCCTCATGGGCCATTACTACTGGTCCAGCTATGACCTGAATCAAAGTATGTCAAGAGCAATGAGTAGTCAAAATGGGACTTAAATTTCTTATTGTAACATCTTTCATGTAGTTTGTTGGCCCATAAAAAGGGAGGTAAGCTCATGTTAGGTTCCAAACTTTGCACAGGAACTTGTTTGTTTATATATCACTTATAGCCTAAGTGGTTTACATTCGGGAACTCTGTATTTCTCCCTATCTGCCCTGGTGGACTCACAGTCTGACTAATGTACCTGGAGCAATGGAGTGTTAAGTGACTTACCCAGGGTCACAAGGAGCAGCGTTGGGCTTGAACCTGCAACTTCAGGGGGCTGAGGCTGCAGCCCTAACCACTAGGCCATTCCTTCACAATGGTAACAGGGGTTGTACTAATCCAAAAAATTTCAGTCCTCTGACAGGTTTTGTTTGGCCACAGCGCCTGGACAAAGTGGCTGTTTTGTGTTATGCAGCAAGTGGCACTCTGAATGTGACCTCCGTTCAGCTGCCTGCAAATCTTGAACCAATAGAGACTCAGCCAAAAACATTTGCATGATTTAGTTTGAGACCCTAGTGAATGTCCACACAAAATTTTATTCAATTTGGAGGAGGCTGAGTGTGGATGATTTTCAAAATTAGTCCACTTGATGTGGAATGTGCCAAAATGGACATCCGTGCATTCTTTTGTCGAGTATTGGAGATTTGATGACCAGGAAAGATGAGATGCAGACTTTGGAGTTTGAGTGTTCACTGAGGGGTTTGGCAATTTCCCACTAAGAGAATTGAATTTCATTACTCAGTTTAAGTTGAAATAGAAACAGGCTGCCACTAATCAGCATTGCGCCTTTCCACTCCCCAACCCCCTCCCCCGCAGCCTGGAACAGGAGCAACTCCTCGCCGAGGTCTCTGCCCTTGAATAAAAGCAGCCTCCCTCCTGGACCCCACCTGGTACCTTTCTTATAAGCATTGGTGATCCAGTGGTGCAGCCTGAACAGGAGTGATCCCCACCTGCCTGCTCCATTGTCAACATGGCTGCTGTGACTTCAAGTAGACTCAGCAATGAGGCAAAAAAGGTCTAGGGGTTCCCACAGTGGTAGCGGTGAAGAAAACAACTCAACTAACAAAATCAATGAATAACTATAATGAAGTGAAATTAGGTGCCCTCAGTGTGAAGGGACAGCGACGGGAGAATTTCTCCAACGCTACTCACATCAAGGCGGAGACAACCAAGCCCCCACCTACACACCATCACCGGGCACCTAAATGTGCTTTAAATCAAATGATGCAATCACCATAACATAATAACATAATAAACAGTGAACAAGTGCATTCAAACATGGCTACCACTCTGGAAACCCCCCCAGGCAACTCCCAAAGCTGAAAGGAATTTTTGGAAAAAGAGTACTTAGCTCAATGAAAGTTGTAATCCAGGCGTCCAAAATTAAAGCCAACGAACGCCGCGAGAAGCCAGGTTCAACCGGCCTGGTTTCGGGAGCAAGTCCCTTCCTCAGGAACCTGTAATTCAAAAAGTCCTTTCCTCAGGTCAGGACAGGATACCATAACAACAAAATACCTGTTCTGAAGAAAGATTTGGCCTCTGAAAGCTAATTGAAAAATGGATTAGTCCAATAAAATGGTATTTTCTTATTTCTCATTATTTGTTTTGTTTTATTTCTGTTTGTTAATTTGTAAAGTGGTGATTGTTATGTATCAGTTTTTTCAAATTTACATCTACTGTCTTTATATTTTGCACAGTATTAGGGGACATGTGTCACTGTTTCTGTGGTGGTGTGGTGTTGCATTGTATGCAGAGTCTGGTTTCTTGGCGGTTCAGTTTTTTTGTCTACATGTTTCTATTTTTAGTTTGTGTTTATCCCATATTGGGCAAGGGTGTATATCTATTCTGTGTGTATGAAAAGGACATAGTTTTCAGTTGGCATTGACTACAGGATTAATTGACACATGATCCACATGATCCAAGTCAGCTGGGCGGAGGGAGGAGCTAACAGAGAGGAGCAGAAACGGGGCTTAAAAGGCCAAGCTTCATGACGTCACATATAAAACAACCAATCACACATACAGCCACAAATAAAGAGCATAAAGAGAAAGAAAAACACAGAACTACACGATACTGTTCCATTCAATGCAATTATTTAGTCCATGAGGAGACACACACTGTAGTTGAAAAATCCAGAATTGCTCCCTAAGTGTAAGATGAGCCATCTTGTCACCCCTAAATTCGCTTGGGAGTTGTTCAAGTACAAACCATGACAGGTCAGCGAATTCATGATTTTTTTCTAGACAATGGGGGACAAGAGGGGCAGAACTGGAAGCAGTGTGAATCCTGCTTTTATGTTCTAACAGTCTCGTTCTGACTTTCCTGCTGGTGCGACCCACATAGATTAAGTCACAAGGACAAGTGATCACATAGATGACCCACTGCGAATCACAAGATGTGGACTGTCTTAGCTGGTAATTCAAGTGAGTATGAGGGTGTTGCCAGCTCGAGATGGATAAAGTGTTGCCACATGGACGCCTGGATTACAACTTTCATTGAGCTAAGTACTCTTTCCAAAAATTCCTTTCAGCTTTGGGAGTTGCCTGGGGGGGTTTCCAGAGTGGTAGCCGTGTTTGAATGCACTTGTTCACTGTTTATTATGTTATTATGTTATGATGATTGCATTATTTGATTTAAAGCACACTTAGGTGCCCGGTGATGGTGTGTAGGTGGGGGCTTGGTTGTCTGCCTTGATGTGAGTAGCATTGGAGAAATTCTCCCGTCGCTGTCCCTTCACACGGAGGGCACCTAATTTCACTTTATTATAGTTATTCATTGATTTTGTTAGTTGAGTTGTTTTCTTCACCGCTACCACTGTGGGAACCCCTAGACCTTTTTTGCCTCATTGTTGAGTCTTTTGAAGTTCCTCTGGCATATTTATTTGGGAGTCTTGTTGCGTGACTTTAAGTAGACCATGATTCATAGCCCTTTTGAGATTAGAACTAGCATGGATAAGCAATTGCTGTTGGGCAGAGGAGGATTTTCCTCAAGGGTAGCCACTTCAGTATTTTCTAACCATCTGTTAGATAATCACTGAAAGAACCAACTTGCTCACTCGTCGGTATCGGTATTTCTTAGAATTGAAACCAAACTCTGGTCATATGTTTTGCAGTATACACTGTCATCTGGTTGACCACAGGGATGACTGTTTGATTTCTGAGGGACAGTAAGGCACCAGCTTCAAATTCTTCACAAGGGTATAGGCCAGTGATTCCCAACCCTGTCCTGGAGGACCCCCAGGCCAGTCGGGGTTTTCAGGATAGCCCTAATGAATATGCATGGAGCAGATTTGCATGCCTCACACCTCCATTCTATGCAGATCTCTCTCATGCATATTCAGTAGGACTATCCTGAAAACCCGACTGGCCTGGGGGTCCTCCAGGACAGGATTGGGAACCACTGGTATAGGCTATATATCCAGCAGAGGCTATAGTATTAATCCTGTACATATTAGGCACCTTTCATTATATTACAGAAGGTAGACCACTAGAATGTCGGCTAATATTTCCTCAGCCTTGCAACTTTTCTAGCCAGAAGGTGTGAAATAAGGCAGAATCTAAGAGGAGTAGGGTCTTTGAAAAGTGATGGCCACAAATCTGTCAGTCTTCTAATGACTGTCTGACTCCACTAACAGGTGATCTGACCTCGCAGGTCAGGTGTTCCAATCCTTTCAAACTTTCCTCAAATTGTGCATCACTGAAGTCATCTGTGTTTCGCACATCTTTTGATTCTCATCTTCCATTTCCATTGTATTATTTGTTACTGCTTAGATTTATTATTCACATACTCTTTGGGATCTTTCTAGGTACTTGTGACCTGGGTTGGCCACTTTTTGAAAAAGGGTACTGGGCTTGATGGTCCTTCAGTCTGTCCCAGTATGGCAACTCTTATGTTCTTAATGATAGTCATAAGAAGCAGAATTCAAGTTATTTAGCTTTTTATGAACCTGCTGTATTTTTCTTTTGCTGTAGGGTGACTTTGCTGCTGCCTCTTTGAATCTGCAGACCTGCCTCTCTGTTCTTAGGCGACCTTTGCCTGCATCCCATTTCGATTTGGTCTGCAGCCTATCCTGGAATGTGATCCGCTACAGCCTGCAGAAGCTGAGACTGGTACGTTGGCTGCTGAGGCGCACACTGGGCCATCGATGGAAATCTGAGCTGCAGGATGAGGCTAGGACCAGTGCTCGAGATGCTGCTTTTGTGTATCACAAGCTTCACCAGCTCCACCTCACAGGTAATTTTTTGCTGCTTGCTACTTCCCTAGTGAACCACATGTAGCTTTCAGGACACCATATAACTTAATATTGAAGTCGACCATTAGTCTCTAGTGTAAAATTTTTTTTCTAAAAACATTTGTATATACAGTATTTACATTTGGATCTGCTTGCTGTAGTTTTTAGGCAACCATACTATATGTGTTTTAATATGTTTGTTTTATTTGTAGTAGTTATACCACCACTTAAGTTATCCACTGTACCCAAAAGATGACAGTTACCATATTAGTAATGATGGATGTTAATCTCTTATTTTTGTCTGATCTGCATAGGAAAGTTTGCAGACAGCTCACCATTTTCCTGCTTGAATATGGCCCTTTGTTCAGTGAACCTGGCAGAATGTGCTAGTGAGAAGGTCTCCCCAAGCATGCTGGCAGAAATCCACTTAACTGCAGCTGTTGGCGTGAAAAGCTGGTGTAGGGGAAAACTGGGTTTCCTGGCGGTAAGTAGGGTATACCCCTATTCCCCCAGATATGAGTTATACAGAATGGCCAGGTACAAGAAGAGAGCTTATGAAAGAATAGTAATCCCAGTGCTAACTATTATGCTTAATGTACTTTGAATAATAAAAGTCCCTGTATAAAACTTGGGACTTTCCAGTGGGCCTTATTCATATGAACTAGAGCTGTGCATATAATGGGGGGGGGGAGAAAGAGAGAGAGATACCTGACCACAGAGGGAGGGGAGGAGGAGGAGAGAGAGAGAGATAACTGACTGCAGAGGGAGGGGAGGAGGAGAGAGAGAGACCCAACCTCAAGAGGGAGAAGGGTAGGAGCACAAGAAGATTTGCTGGGAGAAAGAGGTGCAGACCCTGGGGGGGGAAGGGGGAGAGTATGGTGATGTTTGAGAGGGCCAGATTCTACAAATAGGGGTGGAAAAAACAAGTGAGATGTGACAGAGAAGGGAAGGAGAGACATGTTGAGCATAGAGTGGTTGGGAGGGAAGAGAGGGTACCCAAGGAAGAGGAGGGAGATAATGGTGCCCGTGAATGGCAGGGAAGAGACAGAAACTAGACAGATTTGAAAAGGAGGAAGAAAAGTTGATTGTGAAAGATGGCTGTAGGGCAGGAAGTAAAGAGGAGATAACAAGAAAGAGTGACTAGACACAGCAAAGGAAAGCAGAACCAGAGATGCGTAATGAGATTATTAGAAAGATAAAATCACCAGACAAGATAAATAAGGAAGGAGTTAATGGGATTTGATATACCACCTTTTTATGGAACAATTGCATTGAAATGTCAGTTTTGAGAATTTATGTCTGCTATCTATATATTGCACTATACAGAAAGAAATGTGAGGAGGCGCTTTATGTGATTAATTGTGCCAAAAGGAGAGGAGAATAGCAGGATAGATGCACTCTTCTTTGGATGACCTCTGGTCTACTTTACATCTTCTTGCCATGACCTTTAATTGCATGGGTGTTCAGAAGGCTAGAGCTTCACCCAAGCTTGATCTTGTGGCTGCAGGTTGGCCTAAGTCAGGGGTGTCCAATGTCGGTCCTCGAGGGCCGCAGTCCAGTCGGGTTTTCAGGATTTCCTCAATGAATATGCATGAGATCTATTTGCATGCACTGCTTTCAATGCATATTCATTGGGGAAATCCTGAAAACCCGACTGGACTGCGGCCCTCGAGGACCGACATTGGACACCCCTGGCCTAAGTGGTCCTGGTATGCAGAAATCTTTTTCCACTACCATGTGGCGGTTGTTTGTTGAGCTAAGGTCTCATCATTTGGGAAAATCTGGGTCCATTTTACGATATAACATGACCATTGAAAAGCACCAGTTATGCAGGAAAGACCACAACTGCTATGATGCAAGTGAGCAGGTCTCCCTTTCACCTTAGCAGGCAGGGTATCCCTTTTGATTCCGAGGTCTTTCACTTATTGGATCTCTGCTTGTGCTTGTGCAGATATTGAAAGTAATGAATGCCTTTCCCAAGTTGGTCAGGCTATTTGTGGTAGTGACCTGACTGAAAAGGGGACGTTAACATTCAAAGCTGCCTTATCCAGGTAGATTAGAGATATCTCTATACTTATTTGCCCAAGGGTCATATGGTCTCAGAAGGAACCCTCGTGCATTTGACCAGAGCTATCACTACTTCTTGGGTGCAGGATACTAACCTGACACCAGAAGATATTTGTTGATCAACTAATTGGTCCTCCGTACAAACCTTATTGAAGCAATACAAGTTAGATATTAGAGCTAGGGAAATTTTTAAAGAATTGGCGCTTCAACTCAAAAAACAATCACAGAGGGTGGGGTAAATTTTCCTAATTTTTGTAGATATCATCAATCCTATATTATGCGTCAAGGTATGTATTGGATCCTCCCAGAGCTCATGGAAAAGCTCCCAGACTGGTCGACATTGGAATGGCAACTCATGTTTCCTCTGAGATTAAGCCATGTTCTCAGTATCAAAATGCCTAGGTTATACAAAGAACTTACTGTTAAATGGTTATTTTATAGATCAATATAAATATGACGCAAACCATTAAACAAATTAGAATGGTTAGTGGACTTTCAATTCAAATCCTGTAATATTTAGATTTTAAATTTAAACAGTGGGACAGGCCTCAGAACATGGAGTTGATTTTTGGGACTTCAAAAAGAAGAAACCATCTTCTCTTACACTCCTTTTAGCATCATAGGCTTGAGACCCACCTCTCTACCGACTAACTTTATTATTTAATTAATTTAAATTACTCTACTCCTTCCTTTAATTCCTTCAACTTTAATCACAATTAAAACCTCTTCTAAAATAACCTCTATAAAATAACTATTTAACAATAAGTTCTTTGTTGTATTGTTATCAAGCAAGTATGGCTCAACACACATGGCAAAGTGGCATTAGCTTCTCTACTGATTTCATTAGTTCAGTGCTAGATTCATCACACTCTATGCAATGGGAACAGCACTCAATGGATAATAGTATCAAATCATTCTTCGGGTACGTTAAGGGGAAGCAACCAGCAAGGGAGGAAGTGGGACCCTTGGATGATGGGGACAGAAAGGGAGTGGTAAAAGAGGAAAAGGAGATAGCTGACAGGCTAAATAAGTTCTTCACGTCAGTTTTCACGAGGGAGGACACAACCAACATTCCGGAACCCGAGGAGATCGTAAAAGGAGAGCAGGATGAAAATCTGGTCCAACTAGAGGTGAGCAAGGTGGATGTCCTCAAGCAGATAGACAGGCTAAAGAGCGACAAATCGCCAGGTCCGGATGACATTCACCCAAGGGTACTCAAGGAACTAAGGAACGAAATAGCTGAGCCACTTTGACAAATATGCAACCTATCCTTAAAAACTGGAGAGATTCCGGAAGACTGGAAAATAGCAAATGTCACGCCCATCTTCAAGAAAGGCTCAAGGGGAGACACAGGAAACTACAGGCCGGTGAGCTTGACCTCGGTCCCAGGAAAGATGATGGAAGCACTGATTAAAGACAGCATCTGGGAACACATCGACAACTATGGGCAGCTAAAGTCGAGCCAGCATGGCTTCTGCAAGGGCAGGTCATGCCTCACGAACTTATTATACTTCTTTGAGGGGGTAACCAGCCAGGTGGATAAAGGGGAATCCATAGATATCATTTACCTTGACTTCCAAAAAGCCTTCGACAAGGTGCCACACGAAAGACTACTAAGGAAGCTATGGAACCACGGGGTGCAAGGGGAGGTCCACCGATGGATCAAAAACTGGCTGGCGGACAGGAAACAGAGGGTTGGAGTAAAGGGCCATTACTCAGACTGGCAATGGGTCATGAGCGGAATTCCACAGGGGTCGGTGCTGGGACCGCTCCTATTCAATATATTCATTAACGACCTGGAGGCAGGAACACAATGTGAGGTTATTAAATTTGCGGATGACACCAAACTATATCTCAAGGTCAATAACATGGAGGACTGCGAAGATCTCCAAAAAGATCTGACAACACTGGAAAAATGGGCCAAAAAGTGGCAAATGAGTTTCAACATAGGGAAATGCAAGGTCATGCATATAGGGAAAAAAAACCTGATGTTCACTTACAAAATGGGGGGATCAGCGCTAGCGGTGAGCGACCTTGAAAGAGACCTGGGAGTGATGGTAGACACAACATTGAAGGCGTCGGCGCAGTGTGCAACAGCCTCAAGGAAAGCAAACAAAATGTTGGGTATCATTAAGAAGGGTATCACAACCAGGACGAAGGAAGTCATCCTGCCACTGTATCATGCTATGGTGTGCCCGCACCTGGAGTACTGTGTTCAATTCTGGTCGCCGTACCTCAAGAAGGACATGGAGGTACTTGAGAGAGTCCAAAGAAGAGCAACAAAGCTAATAAAGGGCATGGAGGACCTCTCATATACTGACAGACTGAAAAAGCTAGGGCTTTTCTCCCTGGAAAAGCGGAGACTTAGAGGAGACATGATAGAAACCTTCAAGATCATGAAGGGCATAGAAAAAATAGGCAGGGACAGATTTTTCAAATTATGGGGATCAACAAGTACAAGGGGCCACTCAGAGAAATTGAAAGGGGAGAGGTTTAGAACAAACGCCAGGAAGTTCTTTTTCACACAGAGGGTGGTGGATACATGGAACGTGCTACCGGAGGATGTGATAAACAGGAGCACGCTACAGGGGTTCAAAGAAGCTTTGGATAGGTACTTGGAGGACAAAGGGATTGAGGGGTACAGATAAAGAGTAGAGGTAGATTATAGGGATGGGATTAGAGGTAAGTTATAAAATTAATCAGGGACCACTGTTCAGGCACTAGGCCTGATGGGCAGCCGTGGGAGCGGACCGCTGAGCAGGATGGACCTCTGGTCTGACTCAGCGGGGGCAACTTCTTATGTATCCTATGGGACGAATTGTCTCAACAATCCAAAAGATATATTAGGGCAGAGTTGCATGGGATGACACTTATTGAATATTGCAAAAAGGAATATTTAAAACGCGGTTTACGCATTTTTAAAGAACCCAGGATGTTTAACAAAGATAAGGAATTTATAAATAAATGGATTCAAATACTTAATAAATGCTCGCTTGATATAATGGTCCTGATAATAGAAAAAACCAAGAGTAATGCAAGAAATTAAGATCAATATAGAAGATAAATTAAAATCTGTAAAGGATAAAACTACTGAAGTAGAATTTAAAAAACATCAGGATGATATGCGTGCTAGTGTAGATATTTTTAGAATGGACTTACAAAGAAACAAATTTAAAAAATTTAAACGAGATGAGGAGGATGATTATGTCAATCAAAGAATGCACCCTTGGTTAAAGAAGAATAAATTAGAGAAACTCAAAAGGAGAAAAAAGTGACCTTTGATAAGACTTCTGAATCATCAGCTAGTAATTTCAGTTCGGACGATGATTTTTTAGACTCCAGACCACCAGTATCAATAAAGGAGAAGACGGCGAAGAGCAAATCATCAAGGTTTTCAACAGAATCAACCAAATTTTCCACAGAATTACAATTACAACCAGAGACCACAGACAAGGTCACAGAGAGGACAGAGGTTTCTGTGATTAACCTTTCAGATCACCAACTATCTGTTGATGAATTAAATATCCTCAATAAAGGGTTAATATTTGTATCAACAAAACATGTGGACTTCTTTCAGACTCGGATTGATATTGAAAGATTCATCCAAAAATTGCGAATTAAGATGTTTTTTGGACAAGACAATATAGCTGATGATCGTTCCATTGTGTATCCGAAGTCCCAAATATGGGAAAGATCAACTCCATGTTCTGAGGCCTGTCCAACAGTTTAAATTTAAAATCTAAATATTACAGGATTTGAACTGAAAGTCCACTAACCATTCTAATTTGTTTAATGGTTTGTGTCATATTTATATAGATTATATAATGAAAATAGAATATTAGTAGATACATGGAAAACCTTAAGATATGTTAATAACTTAACACCTATTTCAATACTTAAATCAATGTATCAGACCCTATGGCTAAACTCCAAGATTCAAATTGGCGGATTTAAGGTCATCTGGAAATATTGGATGAAGGCAGGTATACGTACTTTAGATGATGTTATTTCTAATGGTAAGCTGCTTGACTTTTCACAATTGCAACACAAATATGATCTTAATAAATCACAAATTTATAAGTGGTTGCAATTGAAGCAGGCCATTCAGGTAGAGTTCCCTGAATAAAAAATCTTTGTAATCAGTATAGTTTGCCGTTCTTGTGTTTTCAGGTGGACTTTCTGGGACACCAGGCTGCTAATGGTACAAATTAATATCTAGATTTATGAATAAAAAACAAAAACTGGTCTTTGGGACATTTGGAGAATTGAGATTAAGCATCAAATTACTGCATCTCAATGGCCACAAATTTGGTCTTGGAGGATGAGATGTACAGTGTCTGCATCTATGAGACAAACTTGGTTTTTTTCTGTTACATAGAGCATTTTCAACCCCAGTTCGTTTACAGAAGTTAAATAGCTCTAAGTCAAATAGATGCTGGCACTGTCATCTCAAATCTGGGACATTAGATCATTTGTTATTCTATTGTCCATTGATTCTTGCTTTTTGGAAATCAATATGGGGGTCAAATAAATTGTATGTTGGAAAATCCAGTGGCATTATTGTATGATACTGTGATGTTTGGCATGTCAATGAAGGCTAAGAGCCAAATATCATCTAAGAATAACAGACTTCTAATTATTATGACAGGGGTTGCCATACAACAGATTACGAGTAATTGGAAAAACTGGAAGAGACTTAATTATAGATTCTGGTGGAGCTCTTTATGTCACATTTATAAAATGGAAAGGACAATAGCTACACAGCAGGGGAATTTTAGAAAATTTCAGATTTGGGAGCCATTAACAAAATAGTGTAATAATTGAATATTATTTTTCCCCTTAAAAATGCACATCCAGAGTGGGGGGAGAGGTTTTTTAATTTGAATATTAAATAAGGTACTGTATATAGGAATGGGATTTCTGGTAGGTTTTCTTGAACTTAAAGAATGTTATTGATTAGGGGGGAGGGGGATAAATTCTGATATGGATTTTAACAGAACATTAAGTGTTGTATCTGAGTTTAAAATGTTATAAATGCTGTTACACTTATTGAAAGTTGTTTTTTTAAATGAAAAAAGAATTGGTGCTTATAGTGGCCTCATCTTCCTCCTATGTAGTGTGAGGTGAAACTGATCTAGTCTACAAAAAAATGAGAGGAGACATTTTTATTTTTTCTTTAAATTTCCATTCCTTGAGTCCTGCTAGATAGTTTAGGATCCTCCAGGAAAGTAGTGATTGCTGCAGCGGAAGAATTGCCCTAAATTCAATAAGAGATTTCTGTCTATTATTCTGCAATTTTTGTATTGCCTATCCCACAATTACTAATTTTGAGAGGTTCTCCATGTTGGTAGGGGGAGAAGAGCAGGAATTGCACAAGAGCTTTGGACAGAGCAGTTTGATTCTGGTTTAATGTATTTCATTCATGATTATCTTAGCTTCGACAGTAATATTCTGTCTTGTCCAGGGCCCAATTTTAAAAGTATCCCATGTGTAAATTCTGTTTTAGAAAAGGGGCAATTGCATATGGTGGTGATCATCATGTTTACATTGCCAGTAGATGTGATAGGAGCTAGAAGGGGAGATGGTTTGGGAAGGCCTAACATATTGACGTGAATTCCCATATTATAAGAGAAATTCATGTAGATCCCAAAAAATTTAGCATTTACATCTGCTGCAGGCATTAAGGATCTGATTCTGTAAATGGTGCCTTAACTATGAACGCCTAGCAGTTCCTAACTAAATTTTGTATCCAACTCAGTTGGTATTTTAATTGGTTAAATGGCCATTAAAAAAACCAAAAAAATAAATTTTTTATTACCAATTAAGGTTGCATGCAGATATCAATGCAGTACCTAAGTCAAGGCGCCCTCCGATGCTTAATAACACACGAAAAATAGGTGTAGTTAAGGTCAAAGAATACGTGTGGTAAACTTATGTGTTGCTAGTTAGGCATTGATAAATTAGATAGGTAAACCCTGGTATAATATACTGACGCCTACCTCAACGCCTATGTCTGCCTACGTCACCACTAGATGTGATTCTATATAGGATGCCTAGTGCTTGATTGACAATCGTGCAGACCGATGCCATTTATAGAATCAGGCCCTAAGTGTGTGCTTTAAGAGACAGGTATCAGTACTAAAGTCTGATTTCCCATCTGCCCCCCCCAAGCCCCCCTCCCTACACACACACAGATCAACCCTCACCCTGGCATTGAATTTCTCTTCTCCCCATGCCCTTCAATGAACCCTACTATCCTTCTGCCTCCTGTTCCCCAATTTCAATTCCTTTTCATATTGCCAGTCTTATCGGGGGTCCTTGGCATTGAGCAGGATCAATTGTCACATGAGCCTACTTTTCTGGTTGTGGGTGCAGAAAATGGTCACCATGACCCCTAGCAGTAATGCTGTGAGACTACCACTAGGCACATTTTTTTTATAGTTGCCCTGTTATAAAATAGTTGGCCATGCAAAGCATGCCAGAAAATGACTTTTTTTAATGAAACAAAATATTTTATGTAATATACAGAAGTTTATATACATGTGCCATATAATTGCTCCAAAATCTCAGAAATCTTGCCACAAAATCAGCCCTTGAGTTGCTTCATAAATCTGGAACCTGTTTAATCCAGTCCACATGGTTATAGACTTAACATTACTTACATTTTATTAAAGTAATCTGTAAAAATGTATCCAGTTCATGGATGGACAGAAGCCATTTGTAATGAACTGAAGAGGTGTCCGGGCTTACCGGTGCTATTACATGTGGATTAGTGGACATAGCTTTGTTGGCTGCTCAAAGTGGTGTTTTTCCCCTTCCAGAGCTATTTCCTGAGCAGAGCTCAAAGCTTGTGCCCTGGCTCGGAGGGCAGTACTGTTCCAGATTCTTTGGGCTGGCTCACACATCCACTTGGACGTCGTTTCTTTCTGGATTGTAACTGGTCAATAAAGGGTGCAGCAAAAGAGAGTATGTACAGTTCTCCCAGGAACCCAGGTGAGGTAACCCAGTTTCCTATGCTACAGTCCCTTTCTGCCTTCCAGCAAGCAAGGAGTTACTTCTTTAGGCCAGGAATACATTCATCCTGCATAGAAAATATACTGTTCTTTAGAATGCAGGAATGAAAGCTTTGCTGTCTTTTTGCCTTTTCTTACTTTCCTGTTTTTGTTGTTGGTAACTGATAAACTATAATCTTACCAACAAGAAAATATTTCATGCTCTCCTTTTTCTTCAGACAGATCTTGTCTTATGTGTTCAGTATTTTTGTATCTATGCCTGTTCCTGTTGTATTTTCTATATTATTTTGACTGGAGCATACCTTGGAGAATTGTTATTGGGGTATATTGGTAATTTGTTTATTCATTCATTTTATATTCACCTATTTCTTAGCATTCTCACCAGATCAGACAAACATTTGTGGGGGTTTACCTGTCAGTCAGTGGAGGAGACAAGATAAAGAAGTTCTGCATGCTTTGCCCCATAATGGCACTGCACAGCCTTAGGTGGTGACAGATGAATCATGCAAATCCTGGACTGGTTACTGAGACTGCTCCTAACCCAGTTGGAGAATTGGGCATCAGTTGAGCAAGTAACCTCTGCCTTCTCTAGCACTCTCCAGACCGGTAGAGGTTAATCGTGCAAACAATACATCTCATCATGACCAGCAGGTGGAGACTGAAACAAAACTGTGGAGTAGTACATAAGAGGTACCTTCCCCTATTCCTATCAGTCTGCCGAATAGCCAATCAGAACTAAGAACTGGAAGCAGAAATAAACAATACTCCAAACAGAAGTAATAACTAATACAGTGGTACCTTGGTTTATGAGTGCACCGGTTTGCGAGTGTTTTGCAAGACGTGCAAAACATTCGCAAAATTGGCACCTTGGAAACCGAGCGTGCCTCGATTTGCGAGCGGCATCCTCCCCCTGCGATCCGGCACCCCCTGCCACGATTGGGCACCCCCTGCCGCTTCTTACTGTCATCTGGCATCGGCACCGGCATGTCCTGTGCGTTGGTGCCGGTGCCCGAAGATCGGCCTCCTCTTCTTGCTGGGCCTTGAGCATCTGCGCATGCTCAAGGCCTGTGAGTTCACGCTCTCTCCGGAGATCTCAGAGAGAACATGAACGCGCAGGCCTTGAGCATGCGCAGATGCTCAAGGCCCAGCAAGAAGAGGAGGCCGATCTTCGGGCACCGGCACCAACACACAGGACATGCCGGTGCCTAGATGGCAGTAAGAAGCGGCGGGGGGGGGGGGAGGGTGCCGGATCACAGGGGGGGCCTTCAGGGGGAGCAATGCCGGTTCTCGGGGGGGGGGGGAATAGAGCAGCACTGCTGGCCTCGGGGGGTAGGAACGTATCAAAGCGAGTTTCCATTATTTCCTATGGGGAAACTCGCTTTGATAAACGAGCATTTTGGATTACAAGCATGCTCCTAGAACGGATTATGCTCGTAATCCAAGGTACCACTGTATACCCAAATGCTGTTGGAAAATGCAAATGAGAGATCCCAGCAAGAAAATGTCCCCACAACTCGCCAGTCAAGCCATAGCCGCTGTTCTTCAATTCTTCCCGGCCCTAGAAAAATACTAGAACCCGCAGCAAAAAACAAAAACTGCACACGCAACAGCCACACAACAGTAGACAGGGTGGGGACCTCTACCAGTTTGGAGAAGCTAAAAGAAAGTAAATTAGTAAGTAAGAACCTAATATCTCCTTCTTTAGCACTCTCCAGATCTTAAATCTTACAAGCGGGACATACCAAACCAGTCCCCATCATGGGTGGGACCCCCGAAGGGCCGACACCAGAATATGCTCACCGAACACTGCGTCCCGACGCACCTGAATGTCTACCCAGTAGTGGCTGACAAATGAATGCAAGGAAGACCAAACTGCAGCCTTACAAATGTCCACTGGATGCCCTAGTAAAACTCAGCCCAAGAAGCTGCCTGACCCTTAGTGGAATGAGCCTGGAGAAATTCTGGAATAGGCTTCTTCTTCAGAAGATAAGCGGAAGCAATAGTCTCCTTGATCCAATGCGCAATAGTAGCTTTAGAAGCGCCATCCCCCTGACGAGGACCCGCTAGAAGGACAAAGATGATTCGAGTTCCGGATTTCTGGGATCCTCTGCACATAAAACACAGTTACTTACCGTAACAGGTGTTATCCAGGGACAGCAGGCAGATATTCTCACATATGGGTGATGTCATCCACGGAGCCCCGATACGGACAGCTTCACAAGCAGACTTGCTTGAAGAACTTTTAGAAAGTTTCATGACTGCTGCACCATGCATGTGCGAGTTCCTTCCCGCCCAAGGTAGGGCGCGCATCTACTCAAAGTCTCATTAGTTCAGATAGCTAGCTAAGAAGCCAACCAGGGGAGAGGGGTGGGTTGTGAGAATATCTGCCTGCTGTCCCTAGATAACACCTGTTATGGTAAGTAACTGTGCTTTATCCCAGGACAAGCAGGCAGCATATTCTCACATATGGGTGACCTCCAAGCTAACCAGAATGGGATGGTGGGAGTGTTGGCAAATCAGGAGAATAAAGTTTATAATACTGCCTGGACAAAGTGGCCATCCCGTCTGGAAAAAGAATCCAGACAATAATGAGAGGTGAATGTATGAACCGAGGACCAGGTGGCAGCTTTGCATATTTCCTCAATAGGAGTAGATCTAAGGAAAACTACAGATGCCGTCATGGCTCTAACTTTATGGGCTGACTCGACTCTCTAGATGCAGTCCAGCCTGAGCATAGCAGAAAGAGATGCAAGCAGCTAACCAGTTGGAGATGGTGTACTTGGAAACTGGCTGTCCCAACTTATTTGGATCGAAGGAGACAAAAAGTTCAGTAGAAGATCTTTGTGGCTTAGTCCTTTGTAAGTAGAAGCCCAAAGCATGCATACAGTCCAGAGTATGAAGAGATGTTTTTCCAGGATGAGAATGAGGCTTTGGAAAAAACACTAGAAGTACAATGGATTGATTGAAATGAAATTCTGAAACAGCTTTCGGTAAGAATTTAGGATGAGTACAGAGGATCTTGTCGTGATGGAATGCTGTGAAAGGTGGGTCCGCTACTAAAGCTTGTAGCTCACTAACTCTGCGAGCAGACGAGAGAGCAATAAGGAAGACCACTTTCCAAGTAAGATATTTCAGATGAGCCATAGACATTGGTTCAAATGGAGGCTTCATCAAGTGAGCAAGAACAACATTGAGATCCTAAACCACGAGAGGCAGTTTGAGAGGTGGCTTGACATAGAAAAGTCCTTTCATAAATCTGGAAACCATAGGATGAGCAGATAAGTTTCCCTTCCAAGGGCTGATGAAAAGCAGCAATTACACTGAGATGGACTTTAATGGATGTTGATTTGAGACCTGATTGAGAGAAATGCAACAGGTAATCCAGAACTGAAGACAAGGAGGTAGATTGAGGCTCCTTGTGATGAAGGGTGCACCAAGCAGAAAACCTAGTCCATTTCTGGTTGGAACATTGCCTAGTGGTAGGCTTCCTGGAAGCCTCTAAAATGTCCTTGACAGATTGAGAGAACTGGGAATTGGTAGTTACGTTGAGAGGTACTAAGCTGTCAGGTGCAGAGACTGCAGGTTGGAATGAAGCAGAGACCCCTGACTCTGTGCAAGTAGAGACGGAAAAACTGGTAGAAGTAGTGGCTCCCTGCGGCTGAGTTGAAGTAGAAGGGAGAACCAAGGTTGTCTGGGCCACCGAGGAGCTATGAGAATCATTGTGACATGTTCGTGTTTGAGTTTGAGGAGTGTCTTGAGAATTAGAGGGAATGGAGAAAATGCATACAGGAATTTGTTGGTCCATTCCAGAAAAAATGCATCTGCCTCGAGGTGTTGAGGAGAGTAGATCCTGGAGCAAAACTGAGGCAGCTTGTTGTTGTGGGGAAACGCAAAGAGATCCATTTGAGGAGTTCCCCACCTGGAAAAAATGTAGAGAGGGGAGGAATTGAGTGTCCATTTGTGAGTTTGTAGAAGACTACTCAATTTGTCCGCCAGACAATTTTTCTCTTCTTGAATGTAGACTGCTTTCAGGAAGACATTGTGAAGAACTGCACAGTTCCAAACTCTTTGAGCTTCCTGGAAAAGAGGGCGGGATCCTGTTTCTCCCTGCTTGTTGACATAGTACATGGCGACTTGATTGTCTGGAGAAGCTAAAAGAAAGTAAATTAGCAGGTAAGAACCTATTTTCTCCTCATTTGATACTCTGTAAGAGTTCTCTGTTTTAGCGCTAGTGGATACAGTTTTAATCCTAAAGTCTGATCTGCTCTTGTTGTTCTTGACACGATGCAGTATAAAGTGGTGGCTTTGGTTCAGCATTATGTACTGAGGTGTGAGTCTTAATATTCCCTATTGATTGATAATATCAGATTCCAGTTTTGGTTGACTGGGATGCTCACTTTCAGAATTGAGTATTGAAAGGTACTTGATCTCAGCCTAAGTATTCTGGTCCTTCATCTCTCTGGAAGAGGTTATTTTTTTTTTCCTGTTTGATTTTGCAGTTTGACTTCTGCTTTGGGCCTTCAACCTTCATTTTCATTGAGGGCATTTTCTTCTGAAGACCTTTTTGCCGTGCCTTTTTAAGATACGAGTTCTAACCTTTAGGGCCTTACATGAAGGTATTCCATCTTACGATTTTGCTTTGCTCATTATTCTTTATGTGTATAGTAAAACAAACTGGCTTCAATAGAAGAAAAGGAGTGATTGAGAAGTGACCCAGTTAGGCTTGAAAAACTGCTCAGAAATATGAAACTCTGAAGGGAAGGCTGTTAAGAGTTCACCTTCTCTATGATCTATAATGAACCCCAGTTCATCACTAGATTGCTCATTCCATACAACGTTTCACGGACCCTCCGATCAGCTTCAAACAATCTGTTAACAGTTCCATCTTTAAAAATTATTGGTACTAGAAGACAAGACATGTTTTCAATTATTGCCCCTACCTTATGGAACTCTATGCCTCAGTACATTAGAGACATAAAGGACCTCATTTCTTTTAAAAGAGCTTTAAAAACTTATTTTTTCAAGGATGCTTTTAATATATGACTCTCAGATTTATAAATTTTTTAACCCTAGGTTTTATATCCCATAATTTTGCTTTTTTTCCCTTCCTTCAGTTATTTTTCCCTTTAATGTATATTTTCTTCTACAAATATATTGTAACTTTCCCCCTCTACCTTCATGTTTCTTGTGTGTTAACCCAGTATGTTTTTTTTTTAATTTAAAAGTCAGTGTATTTGTATTTCTATTTTACTTGAATTGTACATCGCTTAGGTATTCAATAAGCGATTTATCAAGCACTAATAAAACTTGGAAACTTCCAGTCACTGCAAACTTAACAAGTTTATGGGCACACTCAAAAACTCGAAAGATGTTTGAAAAAAACAAAGTTTCGAAGTCTTTCTGTTTTATGCAAGAAATGTCTTCATTTGGTAAAAGTTAAAACTGCCACCACTGAGTTACTTAGCTCTGTTTATTGTCTTTGGGGGTCCCAACGTGGCCCCGTTTCAAATCCTGCTTCAGGAGACCCGATGTAGATGAAAATCAGAGAGTAACAAATGTGGACATGTGTGAATCTACAGTTCTTCATTAGCTAAATACTTTTACTGGTCGTGATGTTCAGTTGTATCTAGAAATAAGATTTAAAAACAAGTCTGTGTGAATATAATCTCTAATTCACACTAGACTACAAAGGTTATGCAATCTTTAGGCAAAAGCAGAGGAGAGAAGCTCATAAATTGTACATACTACGGCTCTGGAGACTGACATGTAACAAACTCAAATTGCCAGCAAGATGCTGTGGGCTAGCTGCTGTTTAAATAGATCAGCTGAGGGGGAGGAGGGAGAAAAAAACGTGATCACATGACATGCTGTCAACTGTAAACTTAATGGCTCTATTGATGTCAGTCTCCTTCTGCTCTCCTTGTGCAAGATACAACAGGATTTGTGTAGTATCCATTTTTAGAATCCACAGCGTATACAAATCCACATGCATTTCCTTTTAAATCAGACAACATGGTGAACCTTAATAGAGCCATCAAGTTTACAGTTGACAGATATTGAAAAGAAGAAGAGAAATCCTATTATTTATTCATTACAATATTTTGTCAATGGCCCCCATATTTTTATAAATTTAGTATATGTCCCTCTTTGTATTGCTATTGCTCTTTCCATTTTAATCAGCCGTTAGATTCTTCATGTTTAACCTTGTTTTCTCTAACAGTTTCACTTTCTGAAGTGTTTTACTGGCAATATGTTTGATGAATATTTAATATAGCAACTCAAGCAAAATGGAAAACATGTGGTCCTTAGCTTTCTCAGTTGAAATACTGAACTTCCAAGGCTGCATATGGGGCCTTTACTGGGTAAAGCATACAGGACTTCTCTCTCTCCATTCACTGATTGACGGGCACAACTCACAAGTTCTTGACTAGTCTGGTAGGACTAGTGGAAAGAAAATTAGCAGGTAAGACCCAATTTCTCTTCATTTTATAATGTATTCATTCGTTTTATGTACATTTGTTATAGATCCAAGGCTGTTCTAGGCATATGGTTACATTTTTTTTCTGTATTTGAGATGCAGCAGTTTGAGTTCAGACAGTGCTTATTCTAATGTCTGCATATAGGTACACAATAACTCTTTTCTATTTCCAACAGCGGATCCTGTTGTACAGGTTCATCGGGCTTTCTGTGAAACCTTACTGGAAAGAGCCATATACTCTCTAGTAAAGCCAGAAGCTAGTAAAGCAGCACCAGAAGATGATGCTTGGTATGTGTCCTTTTTTGGCTCCCCTCACCCCACCCCCAAATCCCTCTTAGAAACTTTTCTTCATGCTATCGTATTTTTTTTTTTTTTTTTTAGATCCTCTGGGTAACAGCTTTTAGTTTTCCCCACTGCTAGCCCATCCAGTTAACCTTGTTTCAGCACCCAGTAGTTCCTTGAAGGCAAGTAATATTGCAGATTCACACGAGTGGTCACTGACCAGCATTGTTTGAGTTGTCCAATAATCATCTAGTAATTTCCAATAGGAGACCCTAGTGACTTTGTTTTTATTTTGTCCACAGTTCAAGAAGAATCATTTCATTGCACATAGAAATGGGTTTTTTTGTGGGTATTCTGCTGAAGGGAAAGGGATTGGGACTTGTATACCACCTTTTTGTAGTTATACAACCACATTCAAAGTGGTTTACATACAGGTACTTCAAGCATTTTCCCTATCTATCCCGATGGGCTCACAATCTATCCAATGTAATGTTCAAAATCAACAAGAACAGGAACTCTCAATATATTATACGAGCAGATTGTACTGTGGCATTGAGACCACCACTCCCGCTGTCCCTAATCATTTACTCATCTAGATACAGTCAAAATGTTCTTTAAATGCTTGCTATCAGATTGTCATTTTTTATGCAGCTATGGCAGAAAAGCCACAGTTCCAAATGGGAGAGTTTAGCTTTGGAGTAGATGAATTGACAGCAATTCCTTTTACCTGCATATATAACAGCAGTTGAAAGCACTTTTCTTTTGAATGCTAGATTAGTCTAGAACTTCAAGGTTATTCCCACCCACCAGTGGAAGGAGACAGAGAAAAAAGTTCTCAGTACTTTGCCCAATAAGGGCACTATGCAGCTGTAGGACTTCAGCATTTGTTTGACGCCAGTAGATGGTGACGGGTGGACTGTGCAGCTTCTGGATTGATTACTTAAGCAGCTCCTGAACCAGTTGGAGAGCAAAGCTTCAGTTGAACAGGGTATACTTCTCTGGAGGTCTTGGATTCCTTCAATTCAAAAACAAAAAGGAACCCCCCCCCCCCCCAGGAAAATGAAGATTGGTGAGCTGGAATATAAGTGCAACTTGGAAGAATTTTGATTTCCTTCTCCCCCTTCACTAGTTTTTTTTTTTTTCCCTCTGAGAAAAATTTGCAAAGGAAAAAATGTATTTGCTTAGCATCCCGCTGGATTAGACCAGACACATAGGTTTATGCATCCCTACCAACAGATGGAGACTGAAAACTACTTGGTTTCAAAACTTTGTGTAGCCTCAGCCACTAGTATTTTTCATTCTCCAGTAGATGGTAGACATGTGTAAACCTGGGCAGCCCAAAGCTGGTAGTGGTAGACCAGGTAGCCATAAAGTATTTAGGGCCTTAGGGGCTGGTGTCAAGAGCCCTAAGAAAATTTAACCTCCCCCCCCCCCCAAAAAAAAAAAAAAAAAAAAAGCCAGATTATTGTTGAGTAAGAAAAAGAAGTTAACGAATTTGGCCAGCACAACGTGGAGGAGGCAAGGGTCAGTATGGCTCATTATCCCAGGTCAAGCAGGCATGATATTCTCACATGTGGGTGACGTCATCTACGGAGCCCCAGCGCGGACAGCTTTTCAAGCAAACTTGATTGAAGTTTCAAGTTTGCTACACTGCACCACGCACGTGCATGCCTTCTTGCCCACTAGAGGGCGCATCCCACCTCGTGGTCCTCAGTTCAGTTTTTTCCGCGGAGCCAGAAGCCCTGTGGAATTTGAGCTCTGCTAAAATTTGCCTTCTGTCGCCGCGTCCGGTGTATTTTAATCGGTCGTGGTACTTGATTTATCTTTCATTTGTAGTACTTTAAAAAAAAAAAAAAGATTTTTCTCTTCGTTCGGCTCCGGGGGCTCCCGTGAGCCGCGACCCGGCCTCCTTTTTCGGTTGGTTCGGTTTTCATTTCCCGTCCCTTGACGGGTTTCAAGAAGTGCACCCGGTGTGAGCGGTTACTTTCTATCACTGGCCCCCACCGGTGGTGCTTGCTCTGCCTTGGACCCGAGCATCCGACGGACTCCTGCGATCGGTGCTCCACTTTTCAGGCCAGAGCGCTCCGTCGACGCCGTGCCAGGATGGCGGAGCTCTTTGCGGTCGACTCCGCGGCGGGGAAAGCCTCGACGTCGGCCTCGGCTTCGGCCCCGGCCTTGACCTCGGCCTCGGGATCCTCGGCTTCGCCGCGTCCCTCGACTTCAAAGCCTACACCTCCGACGAAACCTGCTTTGGGTAAGTCCTCTCTTCCATCCTCGACTCCAGGGTCGACAAAGAAGCCATCTTCGGGCTCCTCGACGGCGGGTGGGTCATTCTCGGCCCCACCAAGAACTACGGCCACTAATGCCCCGAGGGAATACTCGAGACCGAGGTCGCCCTCCAGGGAGCATCCCCCGGCCTCGGACTTGCCTACCATGGTGGGGATCCCGGCGTTCCAAGATTTGCTCCGAGCATTAATTGCCACGAAGCTGTCTGGAGCCCTCGAGCATTTGCAGCAGGCTTCGGCCTCGACTGCTTCGGCCTCGAGGACCCCTGCCTCGGCGGCCTCGGTCTCGACTCCCTGGGCCTCGGGTACCGGGGCGCCGCCGACCTCGGCCCCGACCTTACCCTCGGCCTCGGGGGCCCCGCCAGAGAGTAGCGTCAGGCCCCGTGACAAGGTGCGCAGGGTGAGGCTGATCTCCTCCTCCTCTTCCTCGAGGTCCTCCCGGGGTTCCTTGCCCTCGGGCCGGCCTCGGGCGAGGCGTCGGCCGAGGAAGCCTAAGCGTTCGCGTGGCTCCCCTCGACGACGCGGTCGCTCCTCGCCGCTCAGGGGCGAGGCCTTGCGGGTCTCGGAGCTCCGCCTCGACAACCCGAGGCTGCTCCGTTCCCCCGCGAGAGGGGGTTCGCGTGACTCCTCGCCGAAGAGGAGGGGGCGTGCCTCGGTCCCTCGGACACCTGGGACCTCTCCCAGGGGTTCTTCGAAAAAGAGACGTTCCCCGACCCCCTCGAGGCCATTGGATTTGGCCTCTTGGGACTCAGGGTCCGGTAGGGAACCACGATATTCCCACGAGGCTTCCCCCTTCTGTTCGGCAGAGAAGTCGAGAACCCCCTCGCCGCCCGCCAGACCGTCCTCCTTCTCCAGCTTCGTGCAGGACATGGCACGTGCCTTGGGTCTGGATCTCATGGCTGGATCTCAATATACAAAGAAGTTCCTCGAGGAGCAGGACCTTCCAACTCCCCCAAGGGAAACCCCTCGGCTGCCCTTGAATAAGGTCCTTCATCAGACCTTGCTCAAGAACCTGACTTCACCTCTTACAGTCACTGCGGTCCCGTCCAAGATGGAGTCCAAATATAGGACGATACCACCCAAGGGTTTTGAGAAGGCTCAACTCTCTCACCAGTCTTTACTGGTCGAGTCTGCGCTCAAAAAGACGCAACCCTCCCGAGTTTCTGCGGTGGTCCCACCCGGCAGAGAGGGTCGGACCCTTGACAAGTTTGGTCGTCGCCTCTATGCGAATTCCTTCATGGCAACCAGGGTTTTAAATTATGCCTTTACCTTTTCATCCTATCTGCGTGGCATGGTAAAGGATCTGCCCCAATATCGCGAAGCCTTGCCGGACTCCCGCAAGGAAGGGTTTGACAGGTTTATGTCCAACCTGTCTCAATTGCGCCTGTACCTTTTTCATGCGGTGTACGATGCGTTTGAGCTGGTATCGAGGGTGTCGGCTTTTGCGGTAGCTATGCGCCGGTTGGCGTGGCTACGCACCCTCGATATGGACCCAAACCTGCAAGAACGCCTTGCAGACTTACCTTGCGTGGGGTCCGAATTATTTGATGAATCCCTGGAGGCGGCGACCAAAAGGCTCTCGGAACAGGAGCGCTCGTTGGCCTCCTTGGTCCGTCCGAAACCTCGGGCCACGCCACAGAAACCCTTCCGGCCTCCCCCGAGGCGGTACCCTCAGAAGTCGACCCCGGCCTTTTCTAGGCCACCGCCTCGGCGCCCACCTCGACAGGGAAGAGGGGGACAAACCAAACCTCCGGCGTAGGGTCCTTCCAAGCCAGCGCCGTCCTTTTGACGGGCTAGGCGGATGGGGCCGGACCCCCTTCCCATAGGGGGTCGACTCCGGTCCTTTTACGCGGCTTGGACCGAGATAACATCCGACGCTTGGGTGCTCCGGACCATCTCCGAGGGCTATTCTCTCAACTTTTGTTCTGCGCCGCCGGATCAGTCACCGGGGGCTTGCCCATACAATCGGACCCAGCTCCCCATCCTCATGGCCGAGGCCAGGGCCTTGTTGAGGCTTCGGGCGGTGGAACCGGTACCCCCCGACCAGCGGGGGCGGGGTTTTTACTCCCGTTACTTTTTGGTCCCAAAAAAGACCGGGGACTTGCGTCCCATTCTAGACCTCAGAAAGCTCAACAAGTTCCTGGTCCGGGAGAGGTTCCGGATGTTGTCACTTCCGATTTTGTATCCTCTCTTGGAGGAAGGGGACTGGATGTGCTCCCTGGACCTGAAGGAAGCGTACACCCATGTTCCGGTGCATCCCACCTTCTGCAAATTCTTACGGTTCCAGGTGGGCGAGCTACACCTGCAGTACAGGGTCCTCCCCTTCGGCCTGGCTTCGTCCCCTCGAGTCTTCACGAAGTGTATGGTGGTAGTCGCTGCAGCCCTGAGGTCTCGGGGGCTTCAGGTCTTCCCTTACCTGGACGATTGGCTGATCAAGGCCCCGACCAGGGAAGGGGTTATCTCAGCGACCCTACAGTCTATCGCCTTCCTTCAGCGACTAGGGTTCGAAGTGAACTTTCCCAAGTCACAGTTATGCCCGACCCAATCACTTCAGTTTATAGGCGCAGTGCTGGACACTGTTCGCCTCCGTTCATTCCTCCCTCCTCCTCGGTTGGAGGCTTTGGTTCGGTTGGGCCGTCTGATCTCTCAGCTACCGGTGGTGTCGGCTCAGCGCATGATGATGCTTCTGGGCCACATGGCTTCTACAGTCCACGTCACTCCGTTCGCCAGACTGCACATGAGAATTCCTCAGTGGACTCTGGCCTCTCAGTGGCGCCAGGAGTGCGATCCTGTCTCTTCTCGCATAACGGTGACTCCTTCTTTGAGATGCTCGCTCCGTTGGTGGAACGACTCTTCGAATCTTTCCGGGGGTTTGCTCTTTCTCGTTCCTCCACATCGCAAGATTCTGACCACGGACTCCTCGGAGTACGCGTGGGGGGCCCACCTCGACGGTCTGCGGACCCAGGGCCTGTGGTCGGCGGAGGACCGACGCTGTCACATCAATGTGTTGGAGCTTCGCGCCATCTTTCTGGCGGCTCGAGCATTCTGCCACTTGCTCCGCGATCAGGTAGTCCTCGTGTGAACGGACAACCAGGTGGCCATGTATTATGTGAACAAGCAAGGTGGGTCGGGCTCTTGGTCCCTCTGCCGGGAAGCTCTGCGCCTGTGGGAATGGGCGATCTCCCAGAACATCTTCCTACAGGCGGTCTATATCCAGGGGGAACAGAACTGCTTGGCAGACAAACTCAGTCGGCTTCTCCAGCCGCACGAGTGGTCACTCAACTCCAGAGTCCTGCGCGAGGTCTTCGACCGCTGGGGGACTCCACAGGTGGATCTGTTTGCCTCTCCGGAGACTCGCAAACTACCCCTGTATTGTTCCCGGATGTACTCCCCGGACCGTCTAGAAGCGGACGCCTTCCTTCTCGACTGGGGAGGGAGGTTCCTTTATGTGTTTCCTCCTTTTCCCCTGATCTTGAGAACGTTGGTTCGTCTCAAATCATCCGGAGCCACTATGATTCTCATTGCACCTCGGTGGCCTCGTCAACACTGGTTCTCCCTGCTTCTTCAACTCGGTGTCAGGGAGCCTCTGCTTCTGCCTGTGTTTCCCTCTCTGCTATCTCAGAGTCGGGGTTCGCTGTTGCATCCCAATCTTCAGTCGTTACACCTGATCGCTTGGTTCCTCTCCCCTTGACTTCGGTCCCGGTTTCTCAGTCGGTGAGGGAAGTTTTGGAAGCCTCGCGCAAGGTCTCGACCAGGCTTTGCTATTCTCAGAAATGGACCAGGTTTTCCTCCTGGTGTTCCTCGCGTCATCTGGATCCGGATTCGGTCCCGGTGTCTTCGGTACTGGACTATTTGTTACATTTGTCTAATTCCGGCCTGAAGACAACATCTGTTCGGGTACATCTCAGTGCCATTTCTGCTTTTCATCGGCACTTGGACGGACGTTCTCTTTCGCTTCATCCTCTGGTGACGCGTTTCATGAAGGGTCTAATCAATGTTTGTCCCCCTCTGAAGCCTCCTCCCGTCGTTTGGGATTTGAATGTTGTCTTAGCTCAACTGATGAAACCTCCCTTTGAGCCTATCGACAAGTCTCTCCTGAAATTTCTTACTTGGAAGGTGGTATTTCTGATTGCGCTCACATCTGATCGACGGATTAGTGAGCTGCAGGCTTTGGTTGCGGACCCACCTTTTACTGTGTTTCATCATGACAAGGTGGTTCTCCACACCCATCCTAAATTTTTACCTAAAGTTGTGTCTGATTTCCACCTCAATCAGTCCATTGTCCTTCCTGTGTTCTTTCCTAAGCCCCACTCCCATCCTGGCGAGACGGCGCTCCACACGCTTGACTGTAAGAGGGCGTTGGCATTTTATCTCCAACGTACCAGGTCTCATCGGAAGGTTCCTCAATTGTTTTTGTCCTTTGATCCTAATCGTTTAGGACACCCGGTTTCCAAGCGCACCTTGTCCAACTGGTTGGCTGCTTGTGTTTCTTTTTGCTACGCTCAGGCTGGTCTTACACTCCCGGGTCGAGTCACGGGGCATAAGGTCCGGGCAATGGCAGCTTCGGTTGCTTTCCTCCGATCCACTCCTATGGAGGACATATGTAAAGCTGCCACTTGGTCTTCGGTTCATACGTTCACCTCCCACTATTGTCTGGACACTTTGTCCAGAAACGACGGCCGGTTTGGCCAGTCGGTGTTACGTAATCTGTTTTCCTAAATTGCCATCCTCCCACCTGCCCTTTTTTGGTTGGCTTGGAGGTCACCCACATGTGAGAATATCATGCCTGCTTGTCCTGGGATAAAGCACAGTTACTTACCGTAACAGGTGTTATCCAGGGACAGCAGGCATATATTCTCACAACCCGCCCACCTCCCCGGGGATGGCTTCTTTGCTAGTTATGGAACTGAGGACCACGAGGTGGGATGCGCCCTCTAGTGGGCAAGAAGGCATGCACATGCGTGGTGCAGTGTAGCAAACTTGAAACTTCAATCAAGTTTGCTTGAAAAGCTGTCCGCGCTGGGGCTCCGTAGATGATGTCACCCACATGTGAGAATATATGCCTGCTGTCCCTGGATAACACCTGTTACGGTAAGTAACTGTGCTTTTTCTGCCTTGGGGGTGTCATGCATAGTATTATAGGCTCCTTCCCCCTTCTCTGGTGGTGTTAAGGGCTGATAATTAGTGTGTGCTTCTGCTCCTCCCAGATCCAGGGAGCGGAATCTTGAGTTCCCAGCTGAGATAATAACAAAAGATAAAAATAATTAGTTAGGATCTGTAAATATAGCTTACCTGCACTTCCCAATCATCTTGGGAGGGATCAGTGGAAGCAAGGGGAAAAGAGATCCACAGTCTGGTATGCCCAGGCCCGACTATCCAAGATCCTGAGTGGAAGAGAAGCTTGCAATAGCTGTGGGTTAGATGTGGCTTGTGGTCACTGTAAACGGTGTACCCTGTAGTGGTGATAGATGTGTCATCGGAAGAAAAGAACAGAACTGCCCTAGAAAGCATTGAAAGATTTTAGAGGCCTGTTATTAGGAACATTGGAGCATTCTGATATTGGTGGTTGCAGAGACGTTGGAATTCTTACAGAATGGGCTGGACATGGGGTTGGCCATAATTTCCTTCAAGATGCACACCTCAGCCCTGGCACTCTATTGTGGCCTGGTCTGGGCAAGCTCTTGGCTTCACATCCGGATGTGGGACAGTTCTTTGAGAAATGTTAAGGCTCTAAGACACCCTTTCCCCCAACACCAACTGATGCCTCTATGGAATTTGAATGTGGGGTTATCATCTCTTGCGCGTCCACCTTTTGAGCCCTTTAAAGAGGCTGCATTAAAGGATGTCACATTGAAGGCAAAAATAGCCAAGGAGGCAAAAAACTTCAAGCCGTTCTTTCAATATATTAAGGGGAAACGACCCGCGAAAGAAGTGGTGGGGCCGTTGGATGACCATGGAAGTGCTAAAGGAGGACAAAGCCATCGCTGACAAACTGAACACATTTTTTTGCATCTGTATTTACCGAAGAGGATATATACAACATACCGGAAACTGACAGGGTATACTCAGGAAACGAAGATGGGAAACTGAAAGGGTTGACGGTCAGTCTAGAAGAGGTACGCAGACAAATTGATAGGCTTAAAAATGATAAATCCCAGGAACAGGATGGCATCCATCTGAGGG
Organism: Geotrypetes seraphini; assembly: GCF_902459505.1. NCBI lineage: Eukaryota > Metazoa > Chordata > Amphibia > Gymnophiona > Dermophiidae > Geotrypetes > Geotrypetes seraphini. The sequence goes on along the minus strand of NC_047085.1, from coordinate 251,722,113 downwards.
TAATCAAGGAACTGAAAGGGGCTATAGCTGAACTGCTTCAACTAATAGCCAATCTGTCGATCAAATCAGGAAGGATTCCGGAAGACTGGAAAGTGGTGAATGTTACGCCGATCTTTAAGAAAGATTCGAGGGGTGATCCGGGAAACTACAGACCAGTGATTCTGACCTCGGTACCAGGAAAGATGGTAAAGGCGCTGATCACCTAGATGAATTTGCTGCACTTCTTCGAGGGAGTAAACAGGCAGATAGATCTTCCTATACTCCTGCCCTGTGCAAAGCTGTCATCAAAATGGCTGCAATGAGTTCCCATTGTAGTCTCGAGACTACAACGGGAACTCGCGGAAGCCATTTTGATGACAGCTTTGCCTGGGGCAGGAGTATAGGAAGATCGCTCCTACCATGTGTCACTGCTAGACCACCAGGTAAGGACCGAGGAGGTTCGGGCAGCTTGAAAAAAAAAAAAAAATCGCAAATAAACGAAACCACGAGTAGGGAAACCATGAATCTAGAGGGAGAGCTGTATGTATTTTTCAAGGGAAGCAATTTTCTAAAGATTTGAGTGGTTTTCTACCCCAGTTGTTCTGACTTTGTGAGCAGACTTGACAGTGGTGACACCATTTGACATCTGCAGACCAGTGGCATGGTCATTTATTAATAGATTTCAAAGTATTTTTTTTTAAAGATGGGACAGGTTTTACTGTAACCATGCTTTGTACTAATTACTGAGGTATATAATCAGTTTTTGACAAAATCTTCAGGTAACAGCACCACTAATATAAGATTGCTACCTGTTGGTGAGATAAGACATCAAATAAGAAGAATTGGAGCAACAACATCCAATTCCAATCATTGATAGTCAAGCATAGGAATTCACAAAGACTTTGGAAACTCCGTTCTATCAAACACTACTTTGATTTCTCCACCTTCAGTTTGCTGGTCCAATCCCTAATCTTAAGCACCTTGGATTACTGCAACATCATATATTTGGGTTCCTACAAGAAAACCATTAAACGTCTTAAACTTATTCAGAACACCGCCGTCCGCCACATCTATGGCCTCAAAAAGTCTGACCATGTTCGCCCCTTCTACAGAAAACTTCATTGGCTTCCAATTGAAGCAAGGGTCATCTGCTTTAAAACCTTGACTGGATCATCCCCGATATACCTGTCACGTCACTTTGTGTTCCCAGGCTCTAACCGAACATGCAATTCCCACCTGTTTGCCTTCCCCTCGCCAAAGGGATATATTTACAAAAGATTCCTGGACAAAACCCTCTCTTTTCAAGCTGGCAAATGGAATGATTGCCTTACCACCCTCATCTCTCTTGCCCCATCCTATCCTTCAGAAAATCTCTCAAAGCTTACCTTTTTGATAAATTTCTCTAACCCCATCCTTCCTTCCTTTCCTCTCCTTCCTCACCTATATACCTCTTCTTCCCCGGATCTTACTATCCTCATCCTGCACTCCCTTGTAATTGTATTTATCCCAGGACAAGCAGGCAGCATATTCTTGACTGATGGGTGACGGCACCGACGGAGCCCCGGTACGGACAATTTTAGAGTGATTGCACTCTAAGAACTTAGAAAGTTCTAGCTAGGCTGCACCGCGCGTGCGCGAGTGCCTTCCCGCCCGACGAAGGCGCGCGGTCCCCAGTTTCTTAGTTTCCACGGAGCTAAGAAGACGCGTGTTTCCAACGGCTGATGGATACTACTTTTTTCGCCTTCCCGCTCGCGTATTTTTCTTCGTGAAACGCTTCACATTTTCTTTTTTTATTCTTTTCTTGATTAAAATTTAAAAAAAAAAAAAAAAGTCTATTTTTTTTTTACTTTTATCAGTCGGCCCCGGCGGGGCCTGTTGGCACCATCGAAGCCTCGGGCTTCGATTTTGCTACTGCCGTTTTTCCCTTCATGCCCCCTTCACCGGGTTTTAAAAAATGTCAGCGGTGTGCCTGCCCTATTTCCTTAATTGACCCGCACAAGTGGTGCCTTCAGTGCTTGGGTCCGGACCATAGGGCTGAGACGTGCACCCGCTGTAGTTCTCTTCAAAAGAGAACTTTGAAGAATCGCCAAATTCAACAGCAGATTCTTTTCGGTGCCGCTATGGAAGTTCCACCGGCATCGACCCCGGCATTGGTAACTTCCTCCAAGTCGGCACCGGTGGTTTCGACACCGCAGGATGCCTCTTCGGTGTCGCACCCCACAGGTAAGCCGGCTAAGAAGCCATCCCCTACAGTTCTCGGCCCGCCAGTCGAACATGCAGTGAGCCAAGTCCTGCAGACTGCGCGCCGGCCCCGCAAACTCTCTGCTCCCATAGAAGTGTCTGCCTCTTCATCGGCATCGACTTCACCTGAGCGTCGAGCTGCACCGCAGGTACCGAGCAAGAAAAAAGTGGTACCGGTGCCATCGGGACCGTCTCTGGATGAGTGTATAGCATCCATCCTTCAGGTCCAGCTTAAGGAGCAATTACAACACCTGCTCCCGGCTCTGCTGACTCCGAACCTTCCAGTGTCGGTACCTACTGAGCCTCCGGTACCGATTGTCGATCAGCCTATTTTATCGGCATCGACGTTATCGGCACCGCTTAAATCTGCCTCTTTTATATCTATGCCTATTTTATCGGCAGAGCCAAAGTCTCTTCGTCGAGCTGCTCAGGCTGTCTCTGATCCGGTACCGATCTCCGACACCCGTACCGCTTTACAGTCGCTGGGAACGGTGTCGATGCATTCCGGCAAATCGGTACGCAAGACAAGGCATACTGAATCCTCTACTCCTCTATCTCAGGGCCGTATTCCATCGGTACGTGACCCTGATTTATGGGATGACTCCGAGGATCCCCTCGGTACCGAGGAGGATTTTTCATCGGAGGAGGCTGATCTATCGGTGCAGGATCCTGCTAGTAAGCCAGAGCACTCTTCCTTTACCAAATTTCTTAGGGAGATGTCAGACATCCTTTCTCTCCCCTTGGAGTCTGATTCTAAGAAGTCAAAAGCATTCCTGGATGCTTTGGACTTTGACAAACCTCCCAAATAATTTTTAAAGTTACCCCTTCATGATATCTTACGGGAAACTTTTTACAAAAATCTGGAGACTCCTCTCACCATTCCAGGAGCTCCAAGGAAATTGGAATCACTTTACAAAGTGATCCCTATTCCAGGGTTTGACAAACCTCAGCTTCCACATGAATCTTTACTAGTGGAATCGACCCTCAAAAAATCTGCAGGCTCAAGTGTGTATGCCTCGGTCCCTCCTGGCAGAGAGGGCAAGGCCATGGACAAATTTGGTAAACGACTTTACCAGAATGCTATGTTGGCCAACCGTTCAGGTAACTATGCATTCCACTTCTCCTTTTACCTGAAACATCTTATCCAGCAGATGGCCACTTTTCAAAAATATATTCCTGACCGCAAGCTTTCTGCTTTTCAGTAATGCACTGCCAGTCTCTTGCAGTTCAGGAAGTTTATGGTCCGTTCCATCTATGATACTTTTGAACTGACATCCCGAGCTACAGCTATGTCTGTAGCGATGCGACGATTGGCATGGCTTCGCGTCTCAGACCTTGATGTGAACCACCAGGACCTCCTTGCCAATGCTCCCTGCCTGGGTGATGAGCTGTTTGGTGAATCTCTGGATACCACCACTCAGAAGCTTTCTGCTCATGAGACGAGGTGGGATACTTTATTGAAAAACAAAAAGAAACCCCCTCCTACTCGTCCTTTTAGACAGCAGATGTCGTATCAGCGGCGTTTCTCTGCTCGGCCAATTCAGCCTCATCCTCCTCAGCCTCGTAGACAACGGCAGCAACAACAACAGGCTTGCCAACAACAGCCGCCTCCCATAAAACCTGTTGCTCAGCCTAAACCGACTCAGCCCTTTTGACTCGCTTCTCCAGGGCATTGCCAGTCTTCCTCCCTCATGTCCTCTTCCACAACCTATAGGAGGTCGACTAAACATTTTTCGGACTCAATGGTAAGTAATCACCACCGACCAGTGGGTGCTCTCGATCATAGCCCATGGCTACTCCCTCAATTTTCAGACTCCTCCGCCGTTAGGCCTGCCAAAAGAGTCTGCTTCCAACAAGTCTCAGTCCCTCCTTCTCGCTCAAGAGGTTCAATCCCTCCTTCTTCTCAATGCCATCGAAGAAGTTCCTCAAATTCAGCGAGGTCAGGGATTTTACTCCAGGTACTTTCTATTTCCCCAAAAAACCGGAGACCTCAGACCTATCTCAGATCTAAGAGATCTCAACAAATGTTTGGTCAAGGAGAAGTTCAAAATGCTCTCTCTTGCCACCCTCTACCCTCTTCTCACTCAGGGCGACTGGCTATGCTCCCTCGATCTCAAAGAGGCCTACACACATATTCCTATCCATCTGACGTCCAGGCAATATCTACGCTTTCTCATCAATCAAACTCATTATCAGTACAAGGTGCTACCCTTCGGTCTGGCCTCCTCTCCCAGGGTATTCACCAAGTGTCTGATTGTGGTAGCGGCCTATCTCCGCTCTCACAATTTTCAAGTCTTCCCTTATCTGGACGACTGGCTGATCAAGGCTCATTCTCCTCAGGCGGTTCTGCTTGCCACCAACCAGACCATTCATTTTCTTCAACTGTTGGGTTTCGAAATCAATCTACCCAAGTCACACCTCATTCCAACCCAACGACTTCAATTCATTGGAGCCATTCTGGACACTGTTCTGATGAGGGCGTTTCTTCCATCCAACTGCCTTCAGACCATCCTTTCTCTCTGTCGGCAGGTGTTTCAACAGCTTACCATCTCTGCGAATCACATGATGGTGCTCTTGGGGCACATGGCTTCGACAGTGCATGTCACCCCCTTCGCACGTTTCCACCTGCGTACTCCTCAATGGACCCTAGCAACCCAGTGGTCACAAGCGATGGATCCTTGCTCACAACACATATCTGTGACCTCGTCTCTTCGACAGTCGCTTCTTTGGTGGTTGACATCTTCAAATCTATCCAGAGGTCTACTGTTCCATTTACCTCATCATCATCTTGTGATCACCACAGACGCATCCCCTTATGCCTGGGGAGCTCACTTGAACGAATTCCAAACTCAGGGGTTTTGGACTGCCCAGGAAAAGAAACACCACATCAATTTCCTGGAACTCCGAGCAATGTTTTATGCCCTCAAGGCATTTCAACATCTTCTCTTTCCTCAAGTACTACTCATTTGCACAGACAATCAAGTTGCAATGTACTACATCAACAAACAGGGAGGGACGGGCTCTCGCCTGTTATGTCAGGAAGCCCAACGGATTTGGTCTTGGGCGATAGCTTGTCACTTATTCCTGAAGGCTGTCTACATTCAAGGGGAACAGAATTCCTTAGCAGACAATCTCAGCAGAATTCTCCATCCTCACGAATGGACTCTCGACTCCTTAACTCTCCAGTCCATTTTCACTCAGTGGGGCAATCCTCAAGTGGACCTTTTTGCAGCTCCTCACAATCATCAACTGCCCCTGTTTTGCTCCAGATTCTACTCCCCTCACCGTCTGGCGCCCGATTCATTTCTCCTGGATTGGACAAATCTCTTCCTATATGCATTTCCCCCTCTACCGCTCATGCTGCGGACATTGTTCAAGCTCAGGAGGGAACAAGCTACCATGATTCTCATCGCTCCACGGTGGCCCAGACAACATTGGTTCTCCCTTCTAATTCAACTCAGTTCCAGGGAACCCATACTTCTTCCACTGTTTCCTTCTCTGCTCACTCAGCATCAACAGTTCCTGCTGCATCCCAACTTACAGTCTCTGCACCTGACTGCTTGGTATCTCTCGGGCTGACTTCGGCTCATTCACTCCTCTCTCAGCCTGTCCGTTCTATTATTGATGCTTCCAGGAAACCGGCCACTCTTCAGTGTTATCAACAGAAGTGGTCTCGGTTTTCTTCCTGGTGCCTCTAGCAGTGGGACTGGTGTTGGACTATCTTTTTTCCTTGTCTGACTCTGGTCTGAAATCTACTTCTATCAGAGTTCATCTCAGTGCCATTGCTGCCTTTCATGAGCCCATTCATGGAAAACCCCTCTCTGCTCATCTTTTGGTTTCCAGGTTCATGAGGGGCCTTTTCAATGTGAAAGCACCTCTCAAGCCCCCTCCTGTGGTCTGGGATCTCAATGTGGTTCTTTCCGCTTTAATGAAGCCTCCTTTTGAACCTTTGGCCACAGCACATTTCAAATTTCTCACTTGGAAAGTGGTCTTTCTTATAGCTCTCACTTCTGCCAGGAGGGTCAGTGAGTTGCATGCACTAGTGGCCGATCCACCTTTCACTGTTTTTCACCATGAGGTGGGTCTCCATACACATCCAAAGTTTCTCCCTAAGGTTGTGTCTGACTTTCACCTTAACCAGTCCATTGTTCTTCCTGTGTTTTTCTCAAAGCCTCATTCTCATCCAGGTGAACAAGCTTTACATACCTTGGACTGTAAACGTGCTTTGGCTTACTATCTCGAACGCACTAAGCCTCACAGATCATCTCCTCAACTTTTTTTGTCCTTTGATCCTAAGAAGTTGGGTCATCCTGTATCTAAACGCACTCTATCCAATTGGCTTGCTGCTTGCGTTTCATTCTGTTATGCTCAGTCGGGCCTGACACTGGAAGGTTCTGTCACAGGCCACAAAGTTAGAGCTATGGCAGCTTCTGTAGCTTTCCTCCGCTCCACTTCCATTGAGGAAATCTGCAAGGCTGCTACTTGGTCCTCAGTTCATACTTTTACATCTCACTATTGTCTGGATGCATTCTCTAGACGGGATGGACACTTCGGCCAATCTGTTTTACAAAATTTATTTTCCTAATGGCCAACCTTCCCTCCATCCCTCTTTTTGTTAGCTTGGAGGTCACCCATCAGTCAAGAATATGCTGCCTGCTTGTCCTTGGATAAAGCACAGTTACTTACCGTAACAGGTGTTATCCAGGGACAGCAGGCAGATATTCTTGCGTCCCTCCCACCTCCCCAGGTTGGCTTCTTAGCTGGCTTATCCTAACTGGGGACTGCGCGCCTTCGTCGGGCGGGAAGGCACTCGCGCACGTGCGGTGCGGCCTAGCTAGAACTTTCTAAGTTCTTAGAGTGCAATCACTCTAAAATTGTCCGTACCGGGGCTCCGTCACCCATCAGTCAAGAATATCTGCCTGCTGTCCCTGGATAATAATAATAATAACAGCTTATATACCGCAATACCGTGAAGTTCTAAGCGGTTTACAAAAGATTAAGCAAAGGTACAAATTGACTGACTTCAAGAGGGGAAGAAGAAAGAGAAGTAATTAGACAGGAAATTCATTGTTGAGGAGAAAAGTGATCAAAAGGACAGTAGGTCGCTATTGAGAGGAAAGAGATAAATGGATCAGTTGTCAAGATGTTTTAGGAACAGGTGTGTTTTTAGACGTTTCCTAAATACCTCATAAGTAGAGGGCGAAAGTAATTGTTCTAGGTCTTTACCCCATGATGCTGCTTGGTGTGAGAGAAGGAATTCATGGTGTTTTTTCAGTTTGCAACCTCTCACTGGGGGGGAAACGAAGTTGGAATGTGAACTTCTCTTGTGTCTGTTGGTTGAGAAGGAGAAAAGGTCAGTAATGTATTTGGGGGCAGGTCCGTGTAATGCTTTAAAGCAGAAACAGGGAAATTTGAACTTTAAGCGTGCCTTCATCGGCAGCCAATGTAGCTGCCGGTAGTAGGGTGTCACGTGGTCAAATTTTTTTAGTCCAAAGATTAGTCTGACTGCTGCATTCTGCAACAGTTGTAGGCGTCGCATATTTTTTTGGGAAATTGCCAAATAGGCGATGTTACATTAGTCAAGCAGGCTTAGTACGAGGGATTGGACTAGGATTCTAAAAACCGATTTAACAAAATAAGCTTTAAGGGATCTGAGTTTCCAGAGAGTGAAAAATCCCTTTCTGATTGAGGAATCTACTTGGTCTTTCATGGTTAGGCATTGATCCAGAGTTACACCTAGTATCTTTATGGAGGGCTGGATAGGGTAACTAAGGTTATTGATACAGAGGGGTGATTAAATGTCAAGTGGATGTGGTGAAGCAATGAAAAAAGTCGTTTTATCTGAATTAAGTTTGAGCCTAAAGTTTGTCATCCATTGTTCCATCATGTTTATAGCTTTTGAAGCTTTGGGAATAGTTTCAGAGACAGAATTGGTGAATGGGATGATAATCGTAAAATCATCTGCATAACTAAATAGTTTTATCCCCAGCTGGGTTAGCTTCGTGCCCAGTGAGGACATGTAGACGTTGAAGAGCAATGGGGATAGTGGAGAGCCTTGGGGCACACCAGATGGATTGCTCCAGGTGTCGGAAAGCTCATAATTAAAACGAACCTGATAGGTGCGGGATATAAGGAAGCCACGGAACCAGTTCAGCACCTTATCCCGGATACCAATGGCATCTAGGCATTGCAGCAGTTTCATGTGGTCCACTAGATCAAAGGCAGAACTCATATCGAATTGCATTATCAGGGCATTAAGGCCTTTACTAAACAGTAGGTGCAAATTTTCTAAGATAGCCACAATTACTGTCTCTGTACTGAATAATGGCCTAAAACCAGATTGAGTTTCATGGAGGAGAGAGAATTGATCAAGATAACCCATCAGTTGGGTGTGAACCAATCCCTCCATAATTTTTATAATAAACGGAATGGAAGCTACCGGTCTATAGTTTGATATTAGGGCTGAGGATACTTTACGATTTTTTAGAATTGGGGTTATAATAATGTGACCATTATTAGAGCGGAACTTCCCATTGTTTAGGTTGTAAGCCAAGTATTGCATCAGTGATAATTTAAATTCTAAAGGTGCTGCTTTCATAATTTCTGGGGGGCATGAGTCCAGAATGCAATAGGATCTAGAGCAGTGTTCTTCAACCTTTTTACACCCGTGGACCGGCAGAAAAAAAATAATTATTTTGTGGACCGGCAAACTACTAGGACTAAAATTTAAAAATCCCGTTTCCGCCCCATCTCCGCGAGCTCGGTCCCCACAAATCATCTGATCCCATCCACACAAGCCTCAGTTATGATTTTATATTGAATGTATTTTATTAAAGTATAAAAAGAAACAATATTCTGTAGAATTGTCATTTTATAAATACAAATAATTCAGAGCAAGGATCAACAAAACCCCTGTCTCCCCTCCCCTTCACATATATCCCCTCTACTATCAAGAAAACTGAACAAGCCAAATTATTACAGAATGCTACACAGAAATATCATGCTAACAGAATACTGAAGTAACACATGACAGGAATAGTTTTAGGGGAGTGCAACTAGGGCAACTGCCCCCTGGTCAGAGAGCGCCCTAAGCCAGCTGAAAGCTAAAGAAGCACTGCCTGGGTTTTGCAGTCCCCAGTTATGTCTAATACCAGCTCTAGCAGGATATATATTTCAAATCTGATATATTCTAATCACAAAATAGAAATAAAATTATTTTTTTCTACCTTTTGTTTTCTCTGGTTTCTGCTTTCAATCTTTTTTTCACTCTCTTCCTTCCAGCGTATGCCCTCTCTGTCTCTTCAATCCAGCATCTGCCCCTTCCATCCACTATCTGTCCTCTCCCCCTTCCATATGGTATCTGTCTTCTTTCTATGTCCCTCTCCCCTTTCCATCCAGCTTGTGCCCCTCTTTCCTATTTACATGATTCATTCCAGCTTCACTGCTCTCTTCATTTTTATCTCTCCTACACCAGATCTATCATCGTTGTCCCTCTGCTTATTTTTCTGCTGACCCCTTCCTATCATCAATCTCTCTACTTTCTCATGCCTGTCTCACCTTCCCCTCCTCTAATCTCTCTGCCAGCTGTTTCCTTCCTTTTTTCATTCTCCCTTCCCTCCTCCTCCTGTCCAGCAGTAACTCTCTTCCCTTCCTCCCCTCCCAGCAGCATCTCTCCGTCTTCCTCTCCAGTAGCAGCTGTCCCTTTTTTTTCCTTGCCCAGCAGCTTTCCAGATTCCTTTCCCTCCTCCCCTCCCAGAAGCATCTCTCCTTCTCCCTCTCCAGTAGCAGCTGTACCTTTTTTTCCTTGCCCAGCAGCTTCCCAGATTCCTTTCCCTCCTCCCCTCCCAGAAGCATCTCTCCGTCTCCTTCTCCCTCTCCAGTAGCAGCTGTCCCTTTTTTTCCTAGCCCAGCAGCTTCCCAGATTCCTTTCCCTCCTCCCCTCCCAGAAGCATCTCTCCTTCTTCTCCCTATCCAGTAGCAGCTGTCCCTTTTTTCCTTGCCCAGCAGCTTCCCAGATTCCTTTCCCTCCTCCCCTCCCAGAAGCATCTCTCCTTCTTCTTCTCCCTGTCCAGTAGCAGCTGTCCCTTTTTTTTATCTTGCCCAGCAGCTTCCCAGATTCCTTTCCCTCCTCCCCTCCCAGAAGAATCTCTCCTTCTCCCTTTCCAGTAGCAGCTGTCCCTTTTTCCCCCCTGCCCAGCAGCTTCCCAGACTGATAGTGGTTTTCTCCCCTCCCAGCAGCTCTTCTTACTTTCCAGCGAAGCGATTCACGAAGGCAGCCTCGGGTCCTTTGTTGGGTCGCGCCGCCTCTGAGGAAAGAGGAAGTTGCATCATCAGAGGCAGCCGCGACTCAGCAAAAGCCCCGAGGCTGCCTTCGTGAATCGCTGCGCTGGGAAGTAAAGGAGAGCTGCAGAGAGGGGAGAAAGCCACTGTCGGAGGCTCCCCAAGATCTCTCCGGCCCAGCGCACGCTTCCGATGCTGATCTTGCCGGTCCTGCGCGGACCGGCAGGAAGTTCAAATGAGTCAATCTTGCCGGTCCTGCGCGGACCGGCAAAAATTTCCTGCGGACCGATACCGGTCCGCGGACCGGCGGTTGAAGAACTGTGATCTAGAGTATTTGTTATATAATCTGATATAATCATTCCACTCTAAATCCTGAAAGGAGCTCCAGATCATGTCTGCCGGTATATCATTTCCTTGGGTGTTCGCTATTTGATGATCACAAGAGTCGTTTGTTGAACAATGGATTCTAAGGTTCTTAATTTTAGAATCGAAGTACAGAGCTAAGTCATTTGCAGAGGGTAGTTTAATGTTGTGTGTGGGTGAGGTGTAGCGAGTGGTGTCAAATAAATTTGTGATCAGGTTGAATAGCTCTTTTGTATTGATTCCTTGTGAACCATTACAAGATGAGTTGATTTTAGTGGAGTAGAATGCTTTACGTTTGTCTTTTAACATTTGGTTGTAGATTTTTATGTTAGCTCTCCAGTTGTTACGGTCGGCTAGTTCTCCTGTTTTTTTCCAAGTTCTTTCCAGTCGTCTAGCTAGTTGATTCATTTTTAGAAGTTTGATGTCAAACCATTTGTTATATTTATTTGAATTGCTTTTGCTATTACGTATAGGGGCGATTTTATCTAAAATGGATGTACTGGTTGTCATCCAGTGATCTCAAAAATCGATTCCTTCATCTATCTCTGTTTGCAATTCGTATTGTGACCAGAATTCTTTTGGATTAATATAGCCTCTTGTGTGATGTTCTCTTTTTTATAATTGGGCGTGTTTTAGATTTATGATAAGACCAGAATAGCTGGAAATAATAAGTAAAATAACACCTGTTACGGTAAGTAACTGTGCTATATTCCTTTCTCTCCTCTCTTCATCCTTCCAAAGTATTTTAGATCAATGTAGTCTTGTTAGAATGTTTATTTCTTATTTTTCCTCTATCTTTATTTTTCACTTCTTTGTTATTCTCCAGGTACTTTAGTTAGATTGTGAGCCTTCGGGACAGTAAGGGAATTTCTAAGTACCTATCTTACTTTTTAATTTTAATTGTTACTGTTACTGGTTACTTTACCCTGGTTAATCAGACTCTGCATCTTCGCTGTAAATGTACAGTCTCTTCTCCTGTAAACCGCTCTGAACTGTTTTATGGTATTACGGTATACAAAAATAAAGTTATTATTATTATTATTATATTGTTGATACCAAGAGTCAAAAAAATGCCACCTCTTCCAGCCAAATGATTCCGATGCATGGCTGTCAATTTACTTAAATAATAAGCTTGCAATATACTGTGGACCAGAGCTTAACTATGAAAGACCAGGTGGACTCCATATTTGATGTGTCATCATTCAGAGTTCTGGTACAATCCCTCATACTGAGTCAACTTGATTACTGTAATATCGCCTACTTGGCAATTTCCCAGAAGAATATGCAGGGACTACAACTAGTGCAAAATACAGCGATCAGACTGATCTTTAGGTTGAAGAAGTTCGATCATGTAACACCTTCCTACCGACTTCTGCATTGGCTGCCGATGGAGGCACATGTGAAATTTAAGTTTGGTTGTTTCTGTTTTAAAATACTATTCGGTTTAGCCCCTAAATACATAACGGACCTTTTCTCTTTCTCAGCCAACAGACATAAGAGAAGCTCACACTTGAATTTTGTTTCCCCTCCGGTTAGAGGATGTAAATGTAAAAGACAACATCAACATATTCTCTCACATCAGGCAGCATTATGGGGTAAAGATCTAGAACAATTGCTTACGTCCACTACTTATGGGGAATTTAGGAAACGCCTAAAAACATATCTGTTCCTAAAGTACTTAGGCAACTAACCTGCACAATCTCATTCCACAATAACTGATCCCTAGAGCTGTTAATCATTAGCTTTTAACTTTGTTAAATCCACTCAATTGGTAGCATCTTTTAATCATTGTAAACCGGCAGAACATTGTTAAATCCGCTCAATCTGTAACATCTTTTAATTGTAAACCGCATAGAACTTCAAGATTCTGCGGTATATAAACTGTTATATTATTTTTATTACTAGTTTTATAGCCCGTTACATTAACGGGTGCTAGAATATATGTGTGTCTGTCTTTGTTTCTTTCTCTCTCTCTGTCTCCTTAGCCACTTTTTCCTGTCCATTCTCCCTTATTTTTACCTCCCCTGTGTCCACCATCATCCCTTCACTGCTCCCCTTATCCAGCAGCAGCACTTCTCCCTTTGTTTTACCTCCCCCTGTCCATCAGCACCTCTTCCTGCTCCCCCTGTCCAGCAGTAAGCCTCCCTTCATTTTTCCCCCGTGTCCATCATCACCTCTTCCTGCTCCCTCTGTCCAGCAGTAGGCCTCCCTTCATTTCCCCCCCCTGTCCATCAGCACCTCTTCTTGCTCCCCATGTCCAACAATAGGCCTCCATTCCTTCCCCCATCCATCATCACCTCTTCCTGCTCCCTCTGTCCAGCAGTAGGCCTCCCTTCATTTCCCCCCCTGTCCATCAGCACCTCTTCCTGCTCCCCCTGTCCAGCAGTAGGCCTCCCTTCATTTTTTCCCCCCAGTCCATCAGCACCTCTTCCTGTTCCCCCTGTCCAGCAGTAGGCCTCCCTTCATTTTCCCCCCCCTGTCCATCATCACCTCTTCCTGCTCCCTCTGTCCAGCAATAGGCCTCCCTTCATTTCCCCCCCCTGTCCATCAGCACCCCTCCCTGCTCCCCCTGTCCACGGGAGTTAGTACAGGGCCGGTGTCTTCCATTCTCCCCAGAGTTCTTGCGCCCCCCCTTCCCTTCCCAAGGACCTGACTACCTACCTGGCGATTCAAACAGCGTGTGCAGTAGTCTTCACACGCTGCTTCGGGTCCTTCTACTGCCCTGATTTACTCTGGCATGTCCCTGATGACATCATCAGAGACGCGGCAGAGCAAATCAGGGAAGTAGAAGGGCCCGAAGCAGCGTGTGAAGACTGGTGCATACGCTGCTTGAATCGCCAAGGTAGTCGGGTCCGCGGGAAGGGGGGTGAGCGGAAAAGGACTCGGACTCCTGTGGTCTGTCGCGGAGGGTGGCCAGGCTCCATTTCAACCACAGGGAAGGCTCACTGCCCCAGCTCCTTACCCGTCCGCAGCCCGGGCCAGGTCTCCCGTGCTTTCTCAGCGCCCTGGCTCGCTCGGTTGTTTTTTTTTTGTTGTTTACCTGGCCACTCCGCTTCCTGCATTCGCTGCTCTCCGTCAGCGACGTAATAAGCGCGCATGCGCACTTGTCTTGCAACATCCCGACAGAAAAGGGATCAGGGAACACGCGAGGCAAGTGCGCATGCGCGACTAGCATTTTATTATTTAAGATTATTATTATGAATAAGCTGATATAAAGAAGGTACATTTGGTGAAGTCCATAACTTCACTAGCTCCCTATGGGCAACTCCTATACAAACACAGAGTACCTTAAAATGGTGATCATCAAGACCTGGAGGTTCCCACTGTAAAAGAAAAAGTTTAATATCAAACAGTACAGAAATTTGAAGCATATCTGTAAACAATTGGGCACAGTAAGACAAAAAGGTTTGAACCAGGGGACAATGCTACCACCCTTGAAGTCCACATCCTCTCCAAGGGAGCATAAACCCATGCATTTGGACTATTCAGAAATAGCAGTATTATACTTAGAAATATGTGAAAGATATAAATATCATCTATAGAGTGCCTTGAACCCTTGCTCAATCAAATGAATAGAAATAGATATTTTATACCTGTTAGCATGTATTTTGTCCCAGTCTTGATCAAGCAAAGGTACACCAAAATCCTGTTTCCACTTCAATTTAGGAAAAATAATTTATTTGAAACAGTTTAAAAACAAAATAAAAGCAACCTCTGGATAAATTAGGTACAGATTGTGTCACTGATGGTAGTACAAAAAGTAAGACTTGGACATTACGCGTTGTCCAGGTGCTGCAAATTTTACCTAGATACAGGTTCAGGAGAAGTTCCACAGAATGAAAATTCCTCTCTTAAGCAGTAAGAGAAGAGCTTCCTGTCCTGATATGTAAAAATTGGACACAAAACACTGAAGACCTTTAAAACAAAATCTTTGAGATTTATTATAATAAATGCAAAGTAAATATCAAATTATAAAGTAGTTATATGTTCAGTTGGAAGGAATAAGAAACTCACATTACATTCTTCTGTTCAAATCCCTTCAACAAAATCTAGTCAAAGCTATACATTTTATCCTTTCTCTGACATTAACATACAATAGTCTGACGTGTAAGCGGTAACACGGTTATTATGGGAGATTTCAACTACCCCGGGGATAGACTGGAGTCTTGGAAGCTCAAGATGCGCTAGGGAGACAGAATTTCTGGAGGCTACAGAAGATTGCTTCATGGAACAGCTTGTTAGAGAACCGACGAGAGGAAACGCCACTCTGGATCTAATCCTAAATGGGTTAGGAGGACCTGCAAAGGAAGTAGAAGTAGTGGGACCGTTGGGAAATAGCGATCATAATATGATCAAGTTCAAGGTTGAGGTTGGAATACTGAAAGGAAAGAGAACCATAGCGACAACTTTTAACTTCAGGAAAGGAAACTACGAAGCGATGAGGGAAATGGTAAGGAAGAAACTTAGGAACACTTCCAGAAAATGGCAAACGGTAGAACATGCCTGGTCTTTTTTCAGGGACATGGTGAGCGAGGCGCAAAATCTATATATCCCCAGATTCAGAAAGGAGTGCAAAAAGAGTCGAACAAAAGACCCGGCGTGGATAACTAAAATAGTGAAAGAAGCGATAGGTAATAAGAAAAGTTCTTTCAGGAAATGGAAAAAGGACAAAACTGAGGGGAACTGGAAAGAGCACAGGAAGTATCAAAAAGAATGTCACCGTGTGGTTAAAAAAGCCAAAAGAGTATGAAGAGAGGCTAGCCAGGGAAGCACGGAATTTCAAGCCGTTCTTTAGATATGTTAAAGGGAAGCAGCCGGCTAGGGAGGAGGTGGGACCGCTGGACAACGGAGACAGGAAGGGAGTGGTGAAGGAGGGGAAAGAAGTGGCAGAAAGATTTAACGTGTTCTTTTCATCTGTATTTACAAATGAAGACACAACCAACATACCGGAACCTGAGCAAATCTTCAATGGAGATCAAGCAGAAAAATTAACATCCATGAAGTGAGCCTTGAAGACGTACGCAGGCAGATAGAAAAATTAAAAACTGACAAATCCCCAGGTCCGGATGGAATCCATCCAAGGGTTCTGAAGGAACTAAAGGAGGAAATAGTGGAACTACTGCAGCAAATTTACAATCTATCCCTGAAAACAGGTGTGATCCCGGAGGAATGGAAGATAGCCAATGTTACGCCCATCTTTAAAAAGGGATCAAGAGGTGACCCGGGAAACTACAGACCGGTGAGTCTGACTATCAATGTTCTGGGGAAAATGGCGGAAGCACTGATAAAAGAAAACATCGATGAATATCTTGAAAGAAACGAACTTCTGATAACCAGCCAACATGGTTTTTGCAAGGGGAGATCGTGCCTAACAAACTTATTGCACTTCTTCGAAGGAATCAACAAACGGATGGACAGTGGAGACCCCATAGACATCATATATCTAGATTTCCAAAAAGCCTTTGACAAGGTACCCCATGAACGCCTACTTTGGAAACTGAAGATCCATGGGGTGGAAGGAGACGTACATAGATGGATCAGAAACTGTTTGGCGGGCAGGAAACAGAGGGTAGGTGTAAAGGGCCACTCCTCGGACTGGAGGAGGGTCACGAGCGGTGTCCCGCAGGGCTCGGTGCTCGGGCCGCTGCTATTTAATATATTCATAAATGATCTAGAAACGAAGTGTGAGATAATAAAATTTGCGGACGACACAAACTATTTAGTGCAGCTCGGACTAAAGAGGACTGCGAAGAATTGCAAAGGGACTTTAACAAACTAGGGGAATGGGTGACGAGATGGCAGATGAAGTTCAACGTTGAGAAATGTATAGTACTACATGTGGGAAGCAGAAACCCGAGGTATAGCTATACGATGGGAGGGAGGTTATTGAATGAGAGTACCCAAGAAAGGGACTTGGGGGTAATGGTGGACATGACAATGAAGCCAACGGCACAGTGTGCAGCGGCCGCTAAGAGAGCAAATAGAATGCTAGGTATAATCAAGAAGGGTATTACTACCAGAACGAAAGAAGTTATCCTCCCGTTGTATCGGGCGATGGTGCGTCTGCATCTGGAGTACTGCGTCCAATATTGGTCGCCGAATGGCGTTACTCGAGAGGGTTCAGAGGAGAGCGACGCGTCTGATAAAGGGGATGGAAAACCTTTCATACGCTGAGAGATTGGAGAAACTGGGTCTCTTTTCCCTAAAGAAGAGGAGACTTAGAGGGGATATGATAAGAGACTTACAAGATCATGAAGGGCATAGATAGAGTAGGGAGGGACAGATTCTTCAAACTTTCGAATAATAAAAGAACAAGAGGGCATTCGGAAAAATTGAAAGGGGACAGATTCAAAACGAATGCTAGGATGTTCTTCTTTACCCAACGTGTGGTGGACGTAATAGGGCAAAGTACGGTACTGGGGTTCAAGAAAGGATTGGACAACTTCCTGCTGAAAAAGGGAATCGTTCTACCAGTGTTTTTCTCCAAGTCTCATTCTCATGCTGGAGAAACCGCTTTGCATACTTTGGACTGTAAATGGGCTTTGGCCTATTACATTGACCAGACAAAGCCTCACCAAACTTCTCTCCAACTGTTCATCTCGTTTGATCCAAACAAGTTGGGGCATCCTGTTTCCAAGAGAGCGATTTCCAACTGGCTGGCTGCCTGCATCTCGTTCTGTTATGTTCAGACTGGACTGGCACTGGAGAGCTGTGCCACAGCCCACAAAATTAGAGCTATGGCAGCTTCTGTTGCTTTTCTCATATCTACTCCCATTGAGCAAATCTGTAAAGCTGCCACCTGGTCCTCAGTTCATGCCTTCACGTCTCACTGTTGTCTGGAATCATTCTCCAGATGGGATGGGCACTTCGGCCAATCTGTATTATAAAATTTATTTTCCTAAAGGTCAACACTCCCACCATCCCATTTCTATTAGCTTGGAGGTCACCTATACGTGAAAATATGCTGCTTGCTTGTCCTGGGATAAAGCACAGTTGCTTACCGTAACAAGTGTTATCCAGGGACAGCAGGCAGATATTCGCACAACCCACCCACCTCCCCGGTTGGCTTCTTAGCTGGCATATCATAACTGAAGGATCGTACACCCTATGTCGGGTAGGAAGGGACTCGCGCATGTGCGGTTCGGGCTATCGCAAACTTTCTAAAGTCCTAAAGTGGCAATGCACTTTTAAAGTGGTTCTATACTGGTGTAATGGACTAAAGGAAAGAAAATTAGCAGGTAAGACCTAATTTCTCCATATGCCAGATAATAGCCTAGAACAGGGGTAGGCAATTCCGGTCCTCGAGAGCCGGAGCCAGGTCAGGTTTTCAGGATAGCCACAATGCATATGTTTGAGATGGATTTGCATGCACTGCCTCCTTGAGATGCAAATCTATTATGGATATCCTGAAAACCTGACCTGGCTCCGGCTCTAGAGGACTGGAATTGCCTACCGCTGACCTAGAATATTGGGAGGGTTGGAGGGAGGCAAACTGAGGTGGCAGCAATAAAGAAGTGCTCTGAAGAGTATTGTCTGTTTGTTACTATAGCAATGGCAGAAGCATGGAATTGTGCATTTTTATTGAACTGATTTAAGTTATATATTTTGCTCTTTTCCTAACTAAACTTGCTTCCAAGTTGTTTCTTGTTCTGTGAAAACTGTTATTTGCTGTCATGCTGCTTATTTCCCTTCATTCTCTCTTACCTACTGTCATTCATCAGGCAGAGCACTACCATACTGTTGAATGAGTAAGCTACTCCTGTGGAAGCTTGACTGGATCAGATTACTGATCTCACTTACTGAGGAGTTTTTAAGAGTCCGATTCTCATAACTAGCAGGGCTTCCTCAACTAAAATCATTGCTATGTGTTTTTGCTTTCCTCAGTGAGTTCTCAAGTGCTCAGGAGTACCTTAAATTGCTGAAGATGTTTTCTGACAGTGGTGGGAATGTGGCCTCCCCTTTTGCAACCTGTTCTTCTATGAAGTCCCCCATGGGTGAGTAGCCAGGCAATGTGTGCCCTGTGGAGCTTCTGGTCATGATACCAGTAAGAGGCCTTTATAGTGTTGCACAACTTAAGATTTGTGGAGATAGTGCTTTAGGAGCAAATGATTAGAGAGGAAATCCATTTGTATGTGTAGGTACTACAGTAAGCCCTTGAATTCTGAGGTCCAAAAATAATTGTTCAAGCCAACTTCACCTGCCATCTGCTGGAGACTGAGAAATTCTGATTGGCCATAGTATGTACAGAGCCACATATATGGTGATGTCATCAAACCAGTGGTTCTCAGTCTCCCATCTGCTGGCAGGGGAGCATAAATCCATGCGTTTGGACTATTCTGAAAGGACAAAGAGGAACTGGTACATTATGGAGCAGTGTTTGTGCAGACTTCCCCACATGGCCCTATTGGTAATCTTCAGAGGTTCTTCTATTGAAGGAGAATTCTGATCTCCAGGCCTGAGACTGCCCAGCAAAGGTGGAAATTGGATACAAAAGACCCTATCTACTGAGCAGCTTTCCTATAGACATGAAATGGGAGAAAGTCTTCCGTAACTAGGCCCTGAAAGGTGATGGTAGTTAGTGAAGTGAATTGAGACTACCAGCTGTTTTCACATAAGTCACTAGGTAGCTTCCAAATGGAAGTTTCCTTATTGACCTTACCATACCAGCACAGTAAGTGGATTCTGACTTCCCTGCTACCAGATGGAGACAGAGAAAAACTTCTAAAGCTGCCCCGTTCCTTATTAAGGCTGAGGCACATTATGGCTAAGCTGTATCAACTTCCAAGGGATGACCTGGATAAATTGTTAAATCTGCCCAGGGTGGACACATTGGTTATAGATGTTATGTCTAAGGCAACCAACCCTGTAGAGGCAGGTATGGCTTCAAGGATAAGCAGTATTGCAAGGTGGAATACTGGTTGAAATTGGACTTTGCAACAGCCGATTTGGATTTGCAGGCAGTTGTTTGTCTAGGGCAGTGGTTCCCAAACCTGTCCTGGGGGACCCCCAGCCAGTCAGATTTTCCAGATATCCCTAATGAATATGCATGAGAGAGATTTGCATACCTGTCACTTACATTATGTGCAAATCTCTCTCATGCATATTCATTAGGGATATCTGGAAAACCTGACTTGGTGGGGGTTCCCCCAGGACAGGTTTGGGAACCATTGGTCTAGGGCCTTGCTCTGTCTGTTGCAGGACATAAAACCCCTTCAAGGAAAAGGACTTGGAGTTCATCTGAAAGAGCTTACTTGGAGTCTGATGTGGCTTCCTTGTGAATACATATGATTTTTTGGCTAAGTCTGTGGGTGCAACCTCCAAGGTGCATATGTGCAAGCTTCTCTTCAAGGAGTCTCTCTTGAAGAGTTACAGAAGCTGGTTAAGGAGTTGGTGTCCAAGATTTCAAGACTCCCAAAGCACAAGTTCCAAGACTGGGCATTGAGGGTCTAGGGAGAGACTTGCGGAGGTCCTTTCAGGTCATAATATAGCAGGAATTAAAAAAGCCCTAGAGAAGGAGGCAGGGAGACATCTGCTGGGTCCATTGGTGAAGGTCAGCAAGTCCGCTGAGTTGGGTTTAGCTCAGCTGGATCTCCTCTAACCAAGGTTTTTATGACCCATGAAAGAAATGTTTTAAGTCCTACAGTTAACAATGTTTTGCTAGATGTAGATGTCTGAAGTCTTTTCCTTCCTTTCAAAACAAGTGATGCTGAAAGATCAATATATTTTTTTTTTTAATTTTTTTTTTATTTTTAAACTTTCTTCAAGTGTACAAAATTCATAATAACAATATTAATTAGAAAACTTGAACATCTTATCAGTATATTTTATAAACATAAATGCAACCCTCCCTCTAAGCCCATTATTAATTGTAAGATCATAAACCCTCCAGTAGAAACCCTCCCCCCACCCAACACTAAGTGTTTTTTTTTTTTAAAGATCAATATTTTGTAACTTTGCAGTATACTTTGGTTGTTTGGTAACTACACTTTTCTGCAAGGGTTTTCTCCTATTTTTATATGTAAGAGGTTTGTAAAACTTTTGCAGGACATCTTTGTAGAGGCGCAGAAGGCCCACCATAGAGAGGACTCTGGTTTTGGTTTTTCCGGAAGAACATAGTTGGGCAGAAACTCTGTCCTTTGTCATGGTACCAATAAAGGATAGCATCTTCAAACTATTTTGCAATCAATGGCAAGTAAGCTTTGAAGTTTGAAACAGCCGGTCAGCCCTGTTTGGGAGCCCTGTTTCAGAATGAAAACTCCATCAGTCAAGATGGCAGTTCAGTGATTGGGGGGGGATTTATTCCCCCACCCCCAGCTCTTACAGAGGCATATATTCACATCCCAATTTGACACATTCATCAGCATTTCCTACAGTTTGCTTTGTTGGGCAGTCATTTTTAGTTTCGGCCTTGCTGTTTGGCCTTGCCATATCACCTAGAACCTCCTCCAAGGAAGTTCATCTGTGCAAGTTCATCTGTGGGTGATAGTACACCCATACCTCAATGAGTGGTTATTAGAGAATGACACAGGGACAAAGTTTGTACTTGTCCCTGCAAGCTCTGCCCCATCCCCGTCTGCACAAACCTAAAATAGTTATGATTTTATATTGAAATCATTTTATTAAAAGTATTTTTTTTAAAAAAAAGCAATATTCTGTACAACTATATAAATCACAAATGTAGAACAAAGATCAACAAAACCCCTGTCTCTCCTCCCCCTCACAAATATCCTCTCCACTTTTGAGACAATTGAATAACCAAATTACTACAAAATGCTGCATAGAAAAATCATGCTAACAGAATACTTCAGTCACACCCAGAGAATATAAATGCCAAATCCATAATAGCTGACCAAAAATGACAAACATAAAAACAAAATCCCAAGAAGCCACACCTTGCATGTAGTATAAGACCAAAGAAATAGAAATAGGCATTTCCTCCTATATTGTGCAAAACATAAAGATCACACATGGCAGGGATAGTGTTAGAGGTAGGGCAGCTATCCCCTGGCCAGAGAGAGCCCTAAGCCTGCTGGAAGCTGAAGAAGGTACAGCCTGATAACAGGCTTTGTAGTCCCCCAGCTAAATCAAGCACCAATTCTGGAAGGATACACATTTCAAATCTGATATATTCTTATCACAAAATAGAAAAGAAAAGGTTTTTTTCTATCTTTTGTTGTCTGGTCATTTTATTTTTTAAATCAAGGGTTTGCAGATAGCATTCAGTATTTTAAGAAACTTCTGAAAACATCTCTATTTGTGGAAGCCTTTTAAATAGACATGAGGTATATAAGAAATAGTAGATGAAAAGCATTGATTTTATGTTATGTTGGGGTTTGTTTTATATTCTTACTTGATTTTATGTTATGTTGGGGTTTGTTTTATATTCTTACTTTGATTTTATATATGTTTTATTGTAACCCACTTCAGTTTTAAGACTGTTAAATAAATAGATAAATAAAATGCTGGTCTCGGGTTCTGGTTTCTGTTTCCTTCTGTCTTCTTTTAACTCATTTGCTAGGGTCTCCTGCCCATCTGACATTTCTTCTTTCTCCAAGCTCACCATCCATCTTCCATCTGTGTATGTATTTTTTCCCATGTTCAGCATCTCCCTTCTCTGTGTCTGCTATACTTTTCTAGTATTTCCCCTGTGTTCATCTCCCTACCTTCATCATCACCATTCTATGTCTCTTGCCCCATCTCTTTCCTTCGTCTCTTTGCTGTATTCAGTATTTCACTTCCTCTTACTTCATCCCCTTAGTTCAGCATCTGTCTTTCTCTTCCCTTCTTCCTCTTCCTCCCTGCAAGGTCCAACATCTCTCTCCCTTGCCTCCAGCTTCAGTCATCCCCACCCCCCCAAAAAAAAAGTTATAGCATCTCTGTCCCTTCCCTTCAGCCTCAGCCCCCCCCCCCCAACATGGATACAGCACCTCTCTCCATTTTGTATAGCTCCAGTCACACTTCCCTCCCCTTTGCAGGTCCAGCTCCCTCTTCCAGCCCTTATCTTTCTCCCCCCCCCCCCCAGTTCATGGCCACAGTGTTTTGGGATCAGGAAGGTGTTGTAAGGCTGACTATCTTTCAAGGGGCCAAACAGTTAATGTAGAATACTACTGTAACTTGCTGTGCCAATTAAAAGAGGCATTGAAAGGAAAATGGAGAGGGAAGCTGTGGAAAGGAGCTCTCTCTTTACAAGACAATGCACCTACCCACAAGACTGGTAAAGCGATTGATGTTTTGACACAGTTGGGGTGTCAGTGCATAGACTATCCACCCTACTCACCAGATCTTGCTCCATCTGCCTATTTTCTATGTCCAAACCTTAAAAAGAGTTTGAAAGGGCAACAATTTTTAAGTGATTCGGAGGTGATTGCAGCAGCAGAGCAATATTTCAGTGACCAGATATGAGTATTTTTTGGAAGGGTTACAAAAAGCTTCAGACATAATGTGCCAAGTGTGTTGAACTTAAGGGTGAATATGTGGAGTAACTAAGTTGCATGGCTCCACATCATTCCCTTTTTGATTGGGATCAGAACTTTTCATCACTCCTTCATATGCCATCCCCTGAGGAAGTCCTTTAGTTGCAGAATATTTTTATAGAGATCATAACTTGGATGACCAAAAATCATCTTATATTGAGTATTACAAAAAATGAATTATTGTATGTTGGGTCAAATTCTACTATTCAATTCCTCAATGAAATTCTGTTGCTTAATACTTCAATTATAGTATCTCATAAATTAAAAAAACCTGGAGGTGGTATTGGATATGGATTTATTGTTTAAGCAGCAAATACAATATGTTAAAAATATATTTTTTAAAGTTACGCTTATTGAGTAAGCTGTGTCTATTGATTATGCAAGTGGACTTTTAGAAGGTCCTGCAGAGTATGATACTACTAGTGGGCTTGATTATTGTAATGTTGGATATTTAGGACTGCCAACTTTGTAGATTCATGCTTTACAGGTTATACAGAACTCTATAGCCAGCTATTATATGCATGAACATATTACCCCCCTTTCTTAAAAAAATAATACAATGGTGTGCACTAGTGCTGCCTGATTCATGATTCAAATCGATTTAAAACAAAAAAAAAATCTCCCTCCCGATTTGATGACTGACCTTTCCCCACTCGCCCCCTAAAGCAGGAGTGGCAGCACTGCCTCTTGCTGGCCAGCCGCTGCCGCTCTTGTTTTAGAGGATGAGGGGGGAGGGTCAGTCGGGTAGTGCTGGAGTACAGCTTCCCCCCTGGCCTCCTGCTGGTATCCGGCTTCCCCCCTGGCCTCCCAAGCATCCATTTACCTCATTTCAGCAGCCTGTAGAGAGGATCGCTTATGCTAGCAATCTTTGCAAGCTGCTTTAGGCCTTCGGAGCTGTTTCCTCTGCTGCGATCCTGCCTCTGACATCAGAGGAGGGGCGGGACCGTGGCAGAGAGAAGATGGCTCCAAAGGCCTATAGAAGCTTGCAGAGATCACTAGCACAAGCAATCCTCTCTGCAGGCTGCTGAAATGAGGTAAATAGTTGCGCGGGAGGTCAGGAGGAACGCACAGGCCTTCTAGGGGGAGTACAGTCGTTTGGGGGTGGTGGCACAGGCCTTCAGGGGGGACAGGCAGGCCTTCGGGGGGGGGGTGTGTAGGCCTTCGGGGGTCAGCCCTTAGGGGAGGGGGGCCCTGGTGTAGAAGTACACGGAGGGAGGGAAGGGGGGTTCAAAGAGACATCCATATGCTGGACTTTGGGGGAAGAAATAACGGGTCTAAAAACAGAGGAGAGGGAGAGATGGTGGACAATGGGATTTAGGGAGGGAAGGAACAGAAAGGGAGAGAAGTTGGACACAAGGGATGGTGTAGAGAGGTGGATAGAGGGAAAGGAGGGTAGTTGGAAAAAGAAAGGGAGAGATGGTGGACCCTGGGGTGGTGGGGAAGGAGGGAGGGATGCTGGATGAAAGGGTAGTTAAGAAAAGATGGATCTGTGGAGGGAGACGAAAAAAGGAAGGATACCAGACCTCCTTGGGAGGGAAGGGAAACGAGGAGGACAGAGATGGCAAATGGATTGTTAGCATGAAGGAAGAAGGAGACCCTGGCAAGCAAGTTATCAGAAGACAACCAGAGCCTTGGACCAACAAGATTTGAAAAATAACCAGACAACAAAAGGTAGAAAAACTAATTTTATTTTCTGTTTTGTGATTACAATATGTCAGATTTGAAATATGTATCCTGCCAGAGCTGGTGTTAGACCGCAAACGTGAGCTAGGATTTAACAGAGAGAGGAAAAGTCCTTTTTGTTTCTTTATTTTATTTACACCACAGCGCCAGTGTGGTTAGGAGAAGCCAAAAGGGGGTGAAAAAGCTATAAAATAAACCCACCAGGATGTTTGAAAAAAAAAACACCCAATTGGGCAAGGAAATCGAATTGAAAAAACAATTCAATAGGCTGAATCAAATCAAAATTTTTTTCCCTGAATCGGGCAGCACTAGTTTGCATTACTGTCTTAGACTTTAGGACCTGGGAATGGGGAGAGATGGCATCTTCAGTACTTTATAGTGCAAGTGAAACGAGGATTTGGTCAGACTTTTGAAGGGTCTGCAGAAGAAAAATATTGTATAGGCCGGGGACATGAGACAGCAGGAAACGGGAATTTTTCTTCCTTCTATTTTTTGAATTGCAAGGCTGAGGATGTCAGAGTTCAGTTAAAATATGTGCTTTATAAGAAAATATAATAATGTGTTTTATAAAGTTTATAAGCATTGCTGGCCTACCCGGTGGGTGTTCTAGTGGTGGTGGTGGTGGCAGCGTGTCAATGTGTTGAGAGGAAGAGGTGGTCTGGGAAATTCTGCTGAGCAAACTCCGGGCCCATTTCCACCCCCCAGTTAGTCCACTCCACTCAGCTGGTTCATACACTGAAGTGGGTCTTTGGGTGTTGTTCCTGGGTAGTTGTTTTGGGATCTCTTTCAGTGGTTTGTCAGTATCTCCTTCTGGTCCAAGGAAGTAAACTTTGTTAACCTTAGCATTGACCTTCTGAATATGTTTGTAACAGTGCTGCTTGTGTGGCATTAGGCTATGTAGTGATCGAAAGAAAAAAAAAAAAAGCAGACCTTTGCACATTTTTGCACTATATGGTGGGTGTATGAGGAGATTCACATTTCTTTCATAGCTAAGTCCGTGTGAAGTTATCTTGTGCTGTATTTGACATCTAGCAAGGTCTCTGTTTGGAAGGAAAGATCTAAGCTTAAAAATGAAGTGGCCAGAAGTTATGGTAAAAGCAGATAGCGTTGCTGATTTTAAGAAAGGTTTGGACAAATTCCTGGAGGAAAAGTCCATAGTCTGTTATTAAGACATGGGGGAAGTGTCTGCTTGCCCTGGATCGGTAGCATGGAATGTTGCTACTCTTTGGGTTTTGACCAGGTACTTGTGACCTGGATTAGTTATCATGAGAATGGGCTACTGGGCATGATAGATGAAAGGGTAGTTGAGAAAAGGTGGATCTGTGGATGGAGATGAAAAAAAGGACCTCGGTGGGGGGGGGGGGGGGGAGGAAACGAAGGAAACGAATGGGAGGACAGAGATGGAAGATAGATGGTTAGCACGGAGAAAGTTATCAGAAGACAACCAGAGCCTGGGACCAACAAGATTTGAATAATGACCAGCCAACAAAAGGTAGAAAAACTAATTTATTTTCTGTTTTGTGATTACAATATGTCAGATTTGAAACGTGTATTCTGCTAGAGCTGGTGTTAGACCGCAAACGTGAGCTAGGATTTAACAGAGAGAGGAAAAGTCTTTTTTGTTTGTTTATTTTG
Organism: Geotrypetes seraphini; assembly: GCF_902459505.1. Classification (NCBI taxonomy): domain Eukaryota; kingdom Metazoa; phylum Chordata; class Amphibia; order Gymnophiona; family Dermophiidae; genus Geotrypetes; species Geotrypetes seraphini. The sequence continues at coordinate 251,695,459 of NC_047085.1, read as the reverse complement.
TTTACACCACAGCGCCAGTGTGGTTAGGAGAAAGCAAAGGGGATGAAGAGGCTATAAAATAAACCCACCAGGATGTTTGGAAAAAACATCCACTTGGGCAGGAAAATCGAATCGAAAAATCGATTCAATAGGCTGAATCAAATCAAAAAATTTTTTTCCTGAATCGGGCGGTACTAGTGTGCATGATATTTTATATCAAGAATAATTTCAGTATTTGATTGACCAGCAACAGTGGTATGTCCCGTGGCGATCCATTAGATCAGAGGATGCATGTATGTTTCCGGCACACTAGATTGGAAAGAATATGGAGATGTTCTTTTGCAGGCCTTTTGAATGGAATAAGCTACCAGTGGAAATTAGACAGAAGAACTTGACAGCTTTTAAATGATTGTTGAAACAGCATTTACTTTTGTAGGCAGATTTGGACTACAAATGTATCACAGTAGTTTTTATTATTATTGAATGCTATTTTATGTATTTTTGTAGAAGTGGTATTTGTGTGTCTGATTTTGTATATGTTCTTTTGTACTCTGCCTCGGGAAAAAGGCAGATTATAAATTTGGAAGCTCAATTCCATGATGATTTTTTATCTACTGGTGTGTTGGTTTTTTTTTTTTTTTTTAATATTTTATTAATTTTAAGATAATCAAAATATACAAATCAGTACAACTATACAATTAATAAAAATATACAAATATACAGTAGTTAACTATAACATGAAATCAACTAGTTGCTTATAACACAAATGACATACATAAAATGATGTTGACTATAAGGCCATACAACTAGTGTCTCATGTCCAATATATAGTAAGTATCACAAAAGTCAAATCTTCACTCCTATGAAGAAGTCTATACTCAAACACTCGCACTCCACTTTTATAGTTTATCTATACTTGGAGCTTGATATTCGTTCAGGAAAAGGACTCAGAAATAAGGAGTACTACGCTTATAATTTCAGTGGTAATCATTACCAGCGTAGGTGTATTCCAAACATGTACTCCGTACTGAAATCACTGGCCAAAAACCTGTTCTTTTATTTCATTATCCATATTATTTTTCTGGCTCTAGTCTCGAGAGCGTTGAAAGCTCCGGTTCTGGTCCCGAGTACGAAATAGCACAGAATTGAAGAAGCTCAGAAATGAAAACAGAATAATGAAAACACTAAAGATAAGGTTTTTCAAATTCTGAAGTGGTCTACACTCAATCAGTTAATGTGCAAAATAAGAGATATAAGTTATAACAAAAAAGTTTAAAAAATAGTTTAAATTAGCAGAAACATAATATGGATAATGAAATAAAAGAACAGGTTTTTGGCCAGTGATTGCAGTACGGAGTATGTGTTTGGAATACACCTACGCTGGTAATGATTACCACTGAAATTATAAGCCTAGTACTCCTTATTTCTGAGGCCTTTTCCTGAACGAATATCAAACTCCAAGTATAGATAAACTATAAAAGTGGAGTGTGAGTGTTTGAGTATAGACTTCTTCATAGGAGTGGAGATTTGACTTTTGTGATACATTCAATATATAGTAAGACCAGTACATTTAACTATGGCTGATAGTATGCATGAAGAGTTCCCAACAAGCTTCAAAGGATAGCTTCATTTGATAACTCATATATTAACACTGAAGTACTACATGTCAATGATCCAAAGCACAATAAGTTTGGACAGAATTTGGTGGAAAGAACTAGTAAAGTTATGTTTTTCAGCAATAACGCTTTCAAATTTGGTAGTTATGCATACTGTGTTCCACCATACAATTAATTCTACTTTAGATAAGTCCTTCCAACAATGCAGGATATTTTTTATAGCAAAAACAGCAATATATTAAGCAAACGGGTATTGGATTCAGACAAAGAATGTGCAAGGCCCTGTTGACCAAGAATAATAATTTTAAGGTGTTTATTCTGAGACTTGCTCAAAGTTCATGGACAAGTATGTTTTTGTTTTTCTAGAGCTTTGTTAAACAGTATTGACTGGGGGAAGGGGGGGCAACTTCAGGAGTTTCTGTCTTCACCTGCTGACAGGGAAGCCAAAACCAACTTATCTGGACTGATCTAGTAATATTCAATCAAGGGAAAGCAAATTAATAAATATGATCAGTTTTCACCAACTTTGAATGGAGGACCAGGAGACAAGATTTTGTTGCTCGTTGTCAATTTCTTGAGCTGTTCTGTCCCTTCTCCCGTGTGATATTAGGATTCTGGCATATATTTGACCTTTTTGGGTCCAGTGTATCTTATTGATTGAATTTGTTTATTGCCCTCTCAGGTTCTGATGTTGTTTCTCGTTGGTGGACATCTGTGTGTTCACTTGCAATAAGTTGGCTTCAAGGAGATGATGCAGCTGTACGGTCACAATTTACTGACGTGGAGAGGATACCTAAACCCCTGGAGATGACAGAGTGAGCACATTTTAGCCTCTTCTCCAAAGATGTCTCTCTTATTTTCTCTCTAGCTTCAATATTTTATGTATGTTTTAAGCATTTATTCTTTAGCAACTCTCCAGACTGATATATGTAATCTTACAAGCGGGTATATATGTCATCATGACCAGCAGGTGGAGACTGAAACAAAACTGTGGAATAGTACATAATAGGTACCTTTCCCTATTCCTATTAGTCTTCTTTCAGTCTCAGCAGGTGTGAGAAGCTGTACCCATCTCCCTTGGTAGGGCTGTTGGAATTTGTTTAGAGATCCTGGTCCCCATTTTTGTGCCAGATTGAGCTTGGGTGGGCCCTGTTTGGGAGTACGTCTGACCTCGGGGGTGTCAAACCCGGTGGGTCTTGTGCTGAGACCCTCCCCCCTTTCCTCCACCTCCCCAACAGGCGGCTTTGCTAGACATAGTGAGGTGGGTGCGCGCTCACATGCATCCTCTTCAGTATGCTCTGCTTCGGAGGTGGTCACCCCAGAGGCACAGTCTGGATCTCCCTATTCCTCTGCGGGACTTGGCGCGCTGCAGTCTTCGTTGGTGGCTCCAGCCCTCCCATCTTGTTCAAGTGACGAGTCTGGATCAGCCACAGTGGACGGTGCTTCTTACAGATGCCAATCTCCTCGGTTGGGGAGCACAGTGTCTAGGTCACTCAGCTCAAGGCACCTGGTCCACAGAGGAGGCGTCCTGGTCGATCAGTATTTTAGAGACCAGAGCCGTCCGTCAGGCGATGTTAGCCTTCCGCTCCTTCTTGACAATCAAGTTAGTCAGGGTTCTGTCGGACAATGCCACGGCGGTGGCCTATGTCAATCGTCAGGGGGGCACCAAGAGAACTCAGGTAGTGCAGGAGGCGGCTCTGCTCATAGTCTGGGCAGAGACTCACCTTCAGGACATCTCGGCCTCCCACATAGCCAGAGTGGAGAATGTTCAAGCGGACTTCCTCAGTCGTCACGTACTAGATCCCGGAGAGTGGTATCTAAGCCACGTGGCCTTTCAGTTGATAGTGCAGTCTTGGGGTCAGCCCCTCATGGACCTGATGGCCGCTTCTTCAGTCGTCGCAGAGACGGTCAGGCCAAGGTTCAACCATGGTCAATGGAGGGGTTGTTATATGTGTTCCCTCCATGGCCATTAGTGGGCAGAGCTCTACTCCACATTGTTTGTCCTCCGGGCCATGTGGTTCTGGTGGCTCCGGATTGGCCCCGACGTCCATGGTATGCGGATGTGGTGTGGCATCTGGTGTCGGATCCTCTTCTTTTGCCTCTTTCGCTCGATCTTCTGACTTGGGGCCCCATTCCCATGTTCGATCCGGGTCCCTTTTGTCCCTTGGCTCTTGAAAGGGAACGCCTAGGTAAGAAGGGGGTATTCAGATAAAGTGATCTCCAACTTCTTGGGGTCTCAGAGACTTTCCACCTCCGGGCTTATGTGTGGGTTTGGCGTATCTTTGAGTACTGGTGTGGTGCATGTGGAGTGGTCTCTCTTCACGCTTCCCTGCCTAACATCTTTGAGTTCTTGCAGATGGCGTGTACAGGGTCCTGGCTTGGTATTTTCTCCGGGTTCAGCTGGGGGCCTTGTCAGCCTTTCGTGGGTTGTTACGAGGTCAGCGGCTGACTGCCATTCCTGATGTCGTTCACTTCTTGCTTCAGGAGCCAAATTGCTCAAGCCTCCCATGCAACCGTCTGTTCCCTCTTGGGGTTTGAATCTGGTCCTGTCCTGGCTGATGCGTCCCCCTTTTGAGCCTTTAGGCACCTGATCGTTGAAGGACCTTACTCTTAAGGTGGTCTTCTTGGTGGCTATTGCTTCTGCTAGGCATGTTTTGGAGTTTCTGACTCTCTTTTGTAGGTCTCCCTTCCTGGAGATTTCAAGGGAGAAGGCCATGTTGCGGCCTATTTTTTTCTGCCAAAGGTAGTTTATCCTTTTCATGTCACTCAGGCATTGGTCTTCCCGGTGTTGGGTGTATGGCTGCTGTTTGGTCTTCCTTGCATTCCTTTGTCAGACACTACCGTGTGGATATTCAGGTGCGTCGGGATGCAGTGTCCCACTTGTAAGATACCTATACCGGTCTGGAGAGTTGCTAAATAAGGAGAAATTAGGTTCTTACCTGCTAATTTACTTTCTTTTAGCCTTTGCAGACCGGTATAGGACCCCACCCCTGTCTATTGTCGTGTTGTTCTTGTGGCTGTTGCTCGTGCAGATTTTGGTTTTTCTGCGGGTTCTGGTATTTTTCTAGGGCCGGGGAGAATTGAAGAACAGTGGCTGTGGCTTGACTGGCATAGCTGGCGAGCTGTGGAGACATTTTCTTCCTGGGATCTCTCCTTTGCCTTTTCCAACAGCATTTGGGTATATTAGTTTTTACTCCTGTTCGGAGTCTTGTTAATTTCTGTTTCAAGTTGTTAGTTCTGCTTGGCTATTCAGCAGACTGATAGGAATAGGGAAAGGCACCTATTATGTACTGTTCCACAGTTTTGTTTCAGTCTCCACCTGTTGGTCATGATGATATATATTCCCTCTTGTAAGATACCTATAATGGTCTGGAGAGGCTAAAAGAAATAAATTAGCAGGTAAGAAACTAATTTCTCCTTATCTTATTTGCTCAACAGAACTGGGCACATATTTAAACATATACAAAACAGGCTTAGTTTGTGAACACTAGAGCACTTTGACAAATAACACAGATACACATTGGAAAGTTTGAAATTTTAGTTGCCTTTCTTTAAAATTTTATTACACCTTACTGTCCTTATTGCGATTACCAGCAAGCAATTTGTTAACGTCACAATGAATAAGAACAGCTAGTTTTTCAGGCTTAGAACTTTACAAAGTTGATATTTAGTAAACAGTAACTGTAAAAGTAGAACATCTCTAATGAGTTTGAGTCAACCAGCTGTCAGTAGTTATTTATAAAAATTGAGAAGTTCATTGGATGTACTGATGGCCACTCATTACACCTTAAGGTAGGGGTGCCCAAAAGGTCGATCACAAAGGCAACGTGAGTCTATCGCAGAGCCAATCCTGGGCTCCATGATAGACTCGCGTTGCCTTTGCGTTCTGTTCTCTCTGCTTCCCCAACGCCAGGCCTGGCACATACAAGCGCAGTGCCCACAGCCTTCCCCCCAACGTCAGTTCTGACATCGGAGAGGAAGTTCCAGGCCAGCCAATTGCTGCCTGGCTGGCCTGGAACTTCCTCTCTGACATCAGAATTTGATAGGTAAGGCTTGTGGGCCCGGTGCTTGTACGTGCCTTTCCTGGCATCAGGGAAGCAGGGAGAAATTGACGGTGGTTGCTTTTGGGGGGGGGGGGGCAGGGAGACAGAAAGGAAGGGAGCAGGGAGACAGAAAGAAAGAGGGGGCAGAGAAAGATAGAAAGAAAGGGGAGGGGGCAGGGACAGAGGAAGAAAAAGTTGGACAGAGACAGATGTTGGTTGGGGAATGGAATGAAGTCTGGAGGAGAGGAAACATGCAGGAGAAAGAAAGAAATATTGGATTTACAGTTAGAAGAAAGAAGTGCAACCAGAGACTCATGAAATCACCAGACAGCAAAGGTAGGAAAAGTGATTTTATTTTCAATTTAGTGATCAAAATGTGTCCGTTTTATTTTAAATTTAGTGATCAAAATGTGTCCGAATTTATATCTGCTGTCTATATTTTGCACTATGGCCCCCTTTTACTAAACCGCGATAGCGTTTTTAGCGCAGGGTGCTTATGAGCGTCGGGAGCAGCGCGGGGCATTCAGCGCAGCTCCCTGTGCTAAAAAACACAATCACAGTTTAGTAAAAGGGGAGGGGGTATATTTGTCTATTTTTGTGTAATTGTTACTGAGGTGACATTGCATAGAGTCATCTGCCTTGACCTCTTTGAAAACCCCCCCAAATATAAATGATAATTAACATTTTTTTTTAAATTCTTTATTCAGTTTTACATATTACAACAAGTGTATAAGAAAAATCATTCGAACTTATAAATATACACTTGATTAACTTTCATATATCATTAAAAATATAACTTTTCAGCCAATACCTATATTCTATAACAGGGGTGCCCACACTTTTTGGGCTTGCGAGCTACTTTTAAAATGACCAAGTCAAAATGATCTACCAACAATAAAAATGCTAAACATATATATATTTATTTATTTATATATATATATATATATATATATATATATATATATATATATATATATATATATATATATATATACACATACACACACACCGAGTGTACTTTGTATTTATGTTCAAATATTTTTTTTATTATACAGCAAATACAGAATACAAAAATACAAAGCCAACAATAACCAACAAACACAAGTAGCACAGAGAAAAAGACAACCTCCCCTACTCATATCAACCCACCCAACCCCCAGGACCCCCCCTTTCAAAAGATTAACAGTACCCTTGGCAACCCATGATAAATGCAAAGGTACTCCCAGCCAAAGGAAACTGGAGAGATACTAACTTTCAGACTGTACAGCTCAAATGAAAATGAATAAACTTGGAAGAGCCATGGGGTAAACTGGTCGTAGTCTCCTTGTGAATATGTTATCTTAAGGAGCCTTGTGGCCTTTTGCTTTTGCTCAGTATTGGACGCTGTCTGTTATTTGTTTTTCTTTCTCTTCTCTCTTTCTTTGCTTCTCTTCTGGGGGAGGGGGAAGGGATTTTGGTTTCCCGGGATCACCAGAGTAAGACCTCCAAGAGCCCATACTCTTCTGACCCTTGGAACCCAAAATCCCCTCCCCCCAGCACAGAAAGAGAGAATAGATGAAGAAGAAGAGAAAGATAAATAACAGACAGTGTCCGATACTGAGCAAAAGCAAAAGGCCACAAGGTTCCTTAAGATAAAATATTCACAAGGAGACTACGACCATGGGGTGATAAGGAAGCCAAATAAGCTCCCCAAATGAGCAAGTAACTCTTCTGACGACGAGTATGACCCACCGCCTCTCATTTATATTTTAAATATATATTGTTTACCTTGCAAAACAGCATGAACATGTATAGCACAATACAATTTTGTACATTTTTGGCCATTACCTTATTCCGATGAAGACGTGGCCTGAATGGAATTAGCTAGAGTTGCGTAGTCCGGACAGTATTTGCTGATAGCCAGCCTCAAACAGACTTCCAAATGATCATCAGTCATGGTGGAACGGTATTTGGACTTAATAATCTTCATGTGGGAAAAGGCTGACTCGCATAAATAAGTTGAACCAAATAATGCAGTCAAGAAGGTAGCACATTTCCTCATGTTTGGGTACTTTTCCTTAGGGAGTAAGTTCCAGAATTGTTCATGAGCCCTAGACTTCAGCTCAATGTCAGCCTGTAGTATGAAAATCTCCTCCTCCACTCCAGACGCGTTCAGATGAAACAGCGTTGCAATTTTTGATGCAAGTAAATCAACCTCAACATCTTGCCGAAATGGGTAGCACATAAATGTAGCAACTGGCTCGAGTAAAGCAAAGTCTTGAAAGCGTCTGTCAAACTCTGAAAGACAATTGTCAATCTGCTGAGTGTAGCGGTCACTGTCGAGTTGCGCATAAGCCTTTTGCTGCATCTCCAGCTCTGATTCGAGGTTTTGAAAGTTTCCGAAATCATGGCGCTGCAGCTTTGAAGACAGATGTTTCATCTTTCCTTTGAAAGCATTAACTGAGCTGATCAATTTGACCACAGTTTTGTCTTTTCCTTGCAGCTCTACATTGAGATCATTCAACATGTTGGTCAGATCGGTTAAAAATGCCAAGTCTAGCAGCCACTGGTCGTCATTTAGTTGGTTGTATTCTGCATGTTGAGCGACAAGGAGAAACTCCTTTATCTCCGGACATAGCTCTTGAAATCTCTGCAGGAATTTCCCCCTACTGAGCCATCTCACATCAGTGTGTAGTAACAATTCAAGATGGTCGCAGTCAGCTTCCTCCAGATGCGCACGGAACAGACGTCTTTGAAGAGATCTGGCTCGAATAGAACAGGCGATCTTCATTGCCACATCCATTATCTCCTTCATGTTTAGCATTTTTCCGCATAATGCTTGTTGGTGAATTATACAGTGGTAATTAAGGAAGTCAGGGAAAGCCTCATCCTCCCTGCACCTGGCAATAAATCCATTCGAGGAGCCAACCATTGCGGGAGCACCATCCGTGGTGATTGACACCAATTTGCAAACTGGGAGCTGGGTTTGCTCCATAAAGTTTTTGAAACACTGAAAAATGTCTTCTCCTCGTGTGTGTCCCTTCAGTGGTAGTATTGTTAACTGCTCCTCTTTTGAAGTCATATCTTTGAACACCATTCGAATAAAAATGCACAACTGTGCTGTGTCGTTTAAGTCTGTTGACTCATCCAATTGCAGCGATAAACACTCACAATCCGCAATGTCCTTCCAAAGCTGCTACGTCAAATCCTTGGCCATTATTTCACAACGCCATGTAACTGTGTTTCTTGATAGCTGGAGAGCTTTGACTGCAGATAATATCTCTGGTTTGTTTTTGAAGTCCTGAAACAATGAATTAGCTGCTTCAACGAATACTTCTTTTATCATCTGTCCGTCTTGGAAGGATTTCTTGTGTTTAATGATGGCATGACTCCCCTGAACGATGCATCAGTGGCTGCCTTTGCTTTTGAGGTTAGCTGTGAGAAAAATGACCGCTGTCCGGACAACTGTGATTTCAGTTCCCTCACCTTTCTTTTTCTTAGCTCGCTTTTCGGTGGGTAGTCAGTGTCGTACTTTTTATGAACAGTCCAAAAGTGTCGTTCCACATTTCCTTTCTTTGGAATAGCGACGGTAGACTGGCATATCAAACAAACACACTTTGAATATGACATTGTGAAAAAAAAATCCTCCTCCCATTCTGAATGGAAGTAGTACATTTTTGGTTTCTTACTTGGTCCAGCTCCCCCACTCATTTTTAGACCCGTTCTTTAATATAAATAAACTGGAAGCCGCTAACTAGGGGCAAGATTCTCAAAAGTTTAAAGCCGTCGCTACAGAAGATTATCAAAACAGATTATTTGCATCTTTAGTGAGGTTACTATCAGTCTCCGACACTGATATGTGTGGTGGAGTTTTGTAGTAACTTGAAATAGAATCAAGTGTGCTTTTAACATATACTGAGGTTTTTCCAAGTTCTCCTAACTAGCTGATCAGGAAAAGGCAGCAAGAGATCCACAGCAAACTGGAATGGATCCACAGACACACTGGAGAGAGAAATAAGGGGAAAAAGCCCAGATAAAATTTGATATTAATTGTATTAGTGATTTCAAGACATCTATGCTTGATAACATGATTCTCAACTAATACAACCATTCATATCATTGTGTTTCGTCTATCTAAACACCAGTATTGGCTTAATTTATTAGTCATTACAAACACTAATTTGTTCCCACTCACTATCATGAGCTCAAATTCATATTAACAAACCACACACACACAGTATGTTAAAACAACGTCAACTTGCCACACTATTGGGTTCAAATTGTCCCACCTACTTCCTTTTATGTAGCTCACTGGTTTTCAGCTACCGTGTTTCCCCAAAAATAAGACAGTGTCTCAAATTAATTTTGGGCCCAAAAAACGCACTAGTTCTTATTTTCGGGGTAGGTCTTATTTTCGATTGCAGGTGTCATTTCAGACTGGCCATATTATGTCCTGAAGCAACTCTTCCCAATTAGTGCTGCCCAATTCAGGAAAAAATTTTTTGATTCTATTCAGCCTACTGAATTGATTTTTCGATTTGATTTTCCTGCCCAAGTGAGTGTTTTTTTCAAACATCCTGGTGGGTTTATTTTATAGCCTCTTCACCCCCTTTGCCCTCTCCTACCCACACTGGCACTGTGGTGTAAACAAAATTAACAAAAAAGACTTTTCCTCTCTCTATTAAATCCTAGCTTACGTTTGCGGTATAACACCACCTCTGGCAAGATACACATTTCAAATTTGACATATTGTAATCACAAAATAGAAAATAAAATTATTTTTTTTACCTTTTGTTGTCTGGTCATTATTCAGATCATGTTGGTCCCAGGCTCTGGTTGTCTTCTGATAACTCACTTGTCAGGGTCTCCTGCCCATTTGTTGTTTTCTTCTTTCACCATGCTAACCATCCATCTTCCATCTCTGTCCAACCCTTCTGTTTCCCTTCCCTCCCCCCAAGTCTGGCATCTTTCCTTTTCATCACCATCCACAGATGGTGATGAAAATTTTATTGATGGATAGATCATTTTGACTGGGTCATTTTAAAAGTAGCTCGCAAGCCAAAAAAGTGTGGGCACCCCTGGCTTAAAGCTATTATCACACAGTTCAAAATATATCAGTGTTTGCTTTTATCAGGGTATGTAAACATACAGAGGTTATTAAAGGACTTTGCTCAATAAACAGACTGCTAAACACTAATGTCACCAACAGTTTCCTCCTCCCCCTGCTTCTTTGTAGCCATTGTGGCTGGAGGAGCCTGTTACAAGAGGTGCAGTCAGGGACTTTAGACAGACACACCACAGAAGCAGAAACCATTTTCTTCTTTTTGTCTTGGGTTGGAATACACCATCTACTTGTGCAGCACATCCATGACCTCTGGTCCCTGCCATATTAGGGACTAGAATCTGGATCTTCATACTGTAGTACACAGTGCTAACCATGGAGTCCAGCCTTGCAGGGTTTCTTTGCTTTTCCTGTACTGTACACATAGTTGGTCAAATCTGAATAGCTGAAGAGGATTTAACTGAATAAAGCCAATTTTATATTTTAGCTAGTCTACCCAATAAAGTATTGCAGTGACCTAGTGACTCAGAGCCACCTTTGCACTAGTTTATGGCCTGTTGTCAGTTAATACAGAAGTTTGTGCTGTAAAGATGATATGATTACATCTTTCCCAGCCTCACGTGGAGGGAGGGGGATGAATAGAAACATTTCTCTTCTTTGGTCATTTTTCTGTTTTCACTTTTTTTTCCCCCTATTTTAGGAACCCCCTGGTGAAAGCTGTTTTTCATGTGTGCAAGGCCATGCAGGTGTCTCTACTGGGGAAGATGGATGGGCAGCAGGGTTCTTTCTATCACTGTGAGAGAGCCAGTGGGCATCTTTGGAACAGCTTGAATATGAGCTGTGGTCTCTCAAGCACCAATCTCAATAAGGTAATGGCCATAGGGGATCCATCCATAAAACACACAAGTTAGGCATGATGAGTGCCAGTGTCTAAGAATGATTTGCTGTTGGTGAAGGTGAAGCTTCCAGGCTTGCCTTCATACTTGGTGTGACTCCATGGAAGGGACTTCCTTTGTGGACTTCTCTATTGCAGAATGCTCATATGAGTGTGAGAGCTAGGTGCAAGTATGAATAGAACAATTGGACAGTCCAAGACAGCCTTCAGAAAAAGACAACTTTCAGTCCTACAGGTGCTGGTGACCTTCTGTTGTCTGCCTTATTCCATGTCTGGATGTCTGCTGCAGTGCATTGTAGTTGCATTGCACGTCGCTGCAGTCTCTGTGCAATGTTTCTTCAGTGCATTATAGAAGCATCTCATGCTCTGCTTCATAGAATGTGAAGATCTGGAAGATAAGGGGCTGCTTCTGAGGACCTCCACTGTTGCTTCCTTATCCAACCCTTAAATATTAACAGATACAGGTGTGTGATCTCTATGCAGGTAGTCCAGCTATTGGTGTGTGATTTGCTGCTCTCCCTCCGAACCGTATTGTGGCAGAAGCAGGCTGGATCTGTTCAGGCTGTTGGTGACACGTACCATGCTTCGCCGGCAGAATTGACAGGATTCCAAAGAGACCTCAGCAGTTTACGCAAGTTGGCGCATATCTTCAAACCAGCCTACCGCAAGGTGAGCATCTGAAAATCTTCATGTCACTAGGACATCTCCAATCCTTTGCATGTATATGAAGATACAGGAAAGTTGAGGTACTAGGAATATGAGTGTTTTGTGCACTGAAAAGTTTTCCTCATCAGTCTTTATGCCTCACTTTCTCTTCTTTTTTTTATTTATTGCCTTTTCTTTATTATCCCTCCAGACTGACACAGACGGATGGTTTACGCTCCTCTGCCGCCCCCGTCTAAGCGGCCGTGTGTTTCATAGGAGAACAGTGTTTTCCTGGATGATGTTTTGTCCCCTGATGAGGACCTGGGTACCTCTGGGGACCAGTAGGACTCTCAAGGGAGGGTGGATGATGCGGGTGGCTTTCTGTCTGAGCCACCCGCAGGGTAGGATTCATCTGTGGTGTGCATTTTTCACAGGGAAGAGCTCCAGGAGCTTATTCTTCAGGAGTCCTCTATCTTGTGTTTTGAGGAGGACACCAGAGAGGTTCTGCAAGTGGTGGATCCTCTTCTTAAGGGGATTCAGACAGCTTCCCATTCTTTTCCCAGGCATCAGGATCTCTGGGATATAGACTCAGTAGAAGACTCTGGATGCCCCTTTTCAGCTGGCGCGGTCCATGTCTCAGCTTTATCCTATTCCTGAACCTGAAAAAGATTCTTTTTGGTCACTGGTTGTGGATGCTATTGTTTTGGCTATTGCCAAGAAGCATACTGTTCCAGTGGAGGGGGGTTCAGCTCTGAGGGACCCCCAGGACCAGAGGATGGTGTCTCTTTTTAAGCAGAGTTTTGATGTGGTGACTCTGGTGGGCCAGGCAGCGATTTGTGGTGGTCTGGTGGCCAGGGCCTGTTTCCGCTGGGCTGAGCATGTTTTGGATAGGGAGCCTAATGACTGGTCGCCGGTTGATCAGGAGGAGGCTAAAATTGAACTGGGCTCTTACCTTTCAGACACCTTGTATGACTTGCATGCTTTGGCTATGTATATGGTCTTGGGGGTGGCTTCTAGACGCACTTTATGGTTTTGGTAGATATGGCCTTCAAATCCAAGCTCAGTAAGTTTCCTTTTATGGGTTCTTTTCTCTTTGTGGAGGAATTAGACAAGCTGGTTCATAGTTTGGTGGACTCCAAGGTGCCCTGGTTACCAGAGAACAAACCTCGCCAGTCAGCTAGAGGGGGTCTGAGTCAAAGTTGTCTTTGGGAGTTTTGCCAGTATAGACCTGGTCTAGCGTCTTTGGCGGGGGTATCCTCCTGGGGTCGTTTCTTCCAGAGGATGCAGTCCTTTCGGGGTGCTCATCAGAGAGGCCGGGACCCCCTCCTTCCTCTCCTCCGCTGCTCAACCTGCCCAATGATGGTGCTCGGGTCCTTCCCCCAGTTCAGGTGGATGCCCGCTTAAGGGAGTTTTACCAGGGGTGGACCGAGATCACGATGGATCATTGAGTCCTGGACATGATTCGAGATGAGTATACTCTTGAGTTCAACCGACCCTTGCCAGATCTTTTTCTCCCTTGTCAGGCTTCTTGGAAGAAGCAGGCGTTTTATCAGACTTTTCAGTAGTTGATACTACTACTACTTATCTATAATAATAAAATGCTAGCCGCGCATGCGCACTCTTGCCGCGTGTTCCCTGAGATCTGATCTGTCGGGCTATGCTGGCGAGAGTGCTCATGTGCATACTACGTCACCAGCCGACGATCGCCTCCACAAGCCCGCTTCCAGCCAGCTGACAATTGCCTCCACAAGCCGGTACTGGGGCACAAAGAGCGCCTCCTGCCCCCCCCCCCTCTCCGGGATGAACCGAGAATTGGAGCCGGGCCGCCCTCCGCGACAGACCAGAGGAGTCCGAGTCCTTTGCCACCCCCCTCCTTCCCTTCCCGCGGACCCGACTACGAACCTGGCGATTCAAGCAGCATGTGCAGCAGTCTTCACTCGCTGCTTCGGGCCCTTCTACTGCCCTGATTTGCTCTGCCGCGTCTCTGATGATGTCATCAGGGATGTGTCAGAGTAAATCAGGGCAGTAGACCCAAAGCAGCGTGTGAAGACTGCTGCACATGCTGCTGGAATCACCAGGTTCATTGTCTGGCCCGCGGGAAGTGAAGGGGGGAGCGGCAAGGACTCTCTATCCGAGTAAAGAACATATGGCAGAGACTAGGCCTGTACTAACTCCCGTGGACAGGGGGAGCAGGAAGAGGTGCTGATGGACAGGGGGGAAAAATGAAGGGAGGCCTACTGCTGGACAGGGGGAGCAGGAAGAGGTGCTGATGGACGGGGAGGGGGGAAATGAGGGGAGGTCTACTGCTGGACAGAGGAAGCAGGAAGAGGTGCTGATGGACAGGGGGAAAAAAGGAAGGGAGGCCTACTGCTGGGCAGGGGGAGCAGGAAGAGGTGCTGATGGCCAGTGGGGGGGGGGAAAGGAAGGGACGCCTACTGCTGGACAGGGGGAGCAGGAAGAGGTGCTGATGGACAGGGGGGGAGGTAAAACCAAAGGAGAAGGGCTGCTGCTGGATAAGGGGAGCAGCGAAGGGGTGGTGGTGGACACAGGGGAGGTAAAAAGAAGGGAGAATGGACAGGGGGAGCACGCAAGGGGTGGTGGTGGACAGCCAAAAGAAAGAAAGACAGAAATACAGAAAGTGGCTAAGGAGACAGAGAGAAAGAAATAAAGATAGACACACACATATATTCTAGCACCCGTTAATGTAACGGGCTATAAAGCTAGTTACTTATATAGTGCTGAAAATTGTACGCAGTGCTGTACATTTTGACATTTATATATGGTCCCTGCTTGGAAGAGTTTACAATCTAAATTGGACAGACAGACATGAAATATAGGGTTGGGGATGCAGAGCCCAAGATGAGAGGAGTTAGGAGTCGAAAGCACGCTCAAAGGGATGGGCTTTTAACTGGACCTTGAACACTGCCAGAGACGGAGCCTGCCATAGGGATTTGGGCAACTTGTTTCACGCATATGGTGCAGCAAGGCAGAAGGAATGGTGTCTGGAGTTGGCAGTTGATAGAGCTCAAGACAGTGGTTCCTGTACCTCCTTCAGAGATTTGCACTGGGAGGTATTCCATTTACTTTGTGATGCTCAAGAAAAGGGGTCTTTTTGTTTGGTTCTAGATCTGAAAGGTGTGAACCGGGTGTTCGGGTTCCTTCTTTTCCCATAGAGACCCTAAAGTCCTTGATCAGTAGCAGTACAGCTCTAGGAATTTCTGACTTCTCTCAACCTCACAGAGGCCTATCCTTCATATTCCCATTTGGGACTCATGTCAGCGATTCCTTCACTTTGCAGTTTTGGGAAAGCAATATCAATTCTATGCATTTCTGTTTGGTCTGGCCATGGCCTGTTGCTCCAGCCTATCTTCCCTTTTAACTCTTCCAACTTCACTTATTCAGATCACTTATTTATATTCTCTTATCTGTGTGGACACTCACGAGTATATCGGGATGAATGTCTAAGGCATGTATATTTCACGATGTGCATGTATCTGCTTATACAGTTTTATCTGGACATCCTTTTCCTCATGTATGCACTCATCTGTGTGGGAATTGCTTCCATATATTTGGGCCTATGTATTGACTGGATTTCTACATAAGGGGTAATTGTGAAAAAGGGTTTTCTGCATGGAAAAAGCCTTTTATAAAATTACCTGAGTTATATAATGAAAAGGAGGCACTGAGAATGTTTGTTTATGCCTACTTCTACGTGATCTGAATGGAGGTGTTCTGCAAGAGGAGTTGGGGTATAATGTGGGCAGAGTTATGATGTGTGTGAATGTATTATATAAAATGGTTTATTAGATTTAATATACCCCTTTTCTTGGCAAAATTGCAAAGCAGTTTTCAAAATTAAAATCAAGCTAAGAAAGGAACTCCATGAATTAACAGAATAGAGAAGTAGAGAAACAAGAACAAAGTCATATAGGTTGTAGGAGAAGAATGAAGTATAGGTAGAGTTGACATATTCTAAAGCCCTTCTAGAAGACTACAGGAGGCGGGCTAAGCAGAAAAAAGCACAGGAGCAAGTAGTATCAATTCTGGCTCTGGACTCCAGAGGAATATGAAAATGTTGGTTATTAAGGGAGCATAGTTTTCTCACTAGGGTGTAAAGATTACCATATTTTTCGCTCTATAAGACGCACCTGACCATAAGACACATCCACCTGTAGAGATGGAAAAACCAAGAAAAAAAAATTTCTGAACCAAATAGTGCCATGTACCCTGTCCCCCCCTCTGGTGGTAGGCCGGGATAGGGTACAGGGCACATCTAGTGTTTGGCGGGCAGGGCTCTTCCCCTGGTATCTTTTTAAAAATCTGTTGGTCCAGTGCTGAAAGCTCCTGCCCCTCCCTCGCTGGACGGCTGTCTCCATCTGTTGTGGCAGACTCAGAGCAGCGCAGAAGGCAGGTGCAAGCTTTTCACGGTCCTGCCTGGTCCCGCGCTGCACCCCAAATGGCGTGATTTACTGTGGCAAAGACTAAAACTCTAAAGATTTCACGAATAACAGGTTTTATAAAAGGAGCCTGGGATGAAAATGAAGTGAAACACTGAACTTGACACAGGAACCAGGCATGACGTCACCAACCCCAATACTAAACATCACAATGGCTACTCACAGTTCGGCTTCAGTGTGCCCGCCGTGATGAAAAGACAGCAGGAAGCTTATTTGCATATTGGAGCAACTTTGCGCATGAACTGCTGGCAAGTTGCCAGAAGCCTCGCTCTTCTCCCAATCAAGCTCTTTGGAATTCTATCATAAGAACATAAGAACTGCCATCTCCGGATCAGACCTTCGGTCCATCAAGTCCGGCGATCCGCACACGCGGAGGCCCTGCCAGGTGTACACCTGGCGTAATTTATAGTCCTAGATATAACAGGGGATTCAATCAGATAAATCAAAATGTATACAAGGACGTATTGAAATCAGATTTTAGTAGCTGGACATCATTCACACCACATTAACAAAAACTTTGTGACCACACACCATCAATGAGACAACATATGAAAAAATATATATATAGGACAACGGAGAAAAATGAACCTCAATTGTGAGGGGCCAGGACTACACAAGTACCTGAGCCAACTCACATCATCACGGGTTCATAAAAAAACTCCGTGTACATTTAAATAAATAATTTTCATTCATACGTTTTTTCAAAAACTATTTTTCTTTTTCAAGCTTTTTATGTGTGAGCAAAGTCAACAGTATTCACAATCTATTTTTCAGTGTGAATCGAAACCAAACTGACCAAAAAATTAACGAGGGCAACAGCTCAACTTCACAGGTGTAAACAGTTGTAGAGGCATGAAAATTATAACAGCAACAAGAGAAAAAAACGTTCACTCATCTGAAAAAACAAGATGGTTCTAAAGATTCCTCAGTTCGTGTCCCAACAGAAAAGTCTTTCTGTTTCTCCTAAAAGGCTACTTCAGGGGAGTATTGCATTGTCCCAAGAATTTCCCGCTTCTTCCAACAAAATCACTATAAAGCTGGCTCCTCTCCAAATGGTTCTGGGACTGTGAGACGCGCCCGGTTCGAACAAAAAGACGAACGAACCGGGCGTCATGACGTCATCACAAAAACGTGATGCGTGATAGGCTAAACCCCAGCTAACAATTAATCACCTTATATTATATTCTCTATACTTCATAGATCATCACCAAGACAGAATAAACAAACCCGTAACTAATACCCTTCAGAAAAAAGGTTGCCATTCATGTACAGTATTTAAACCATCAGGCTCTAGCGTTTGTAACCGATTGATCCACTGTTGCTCTTTCTGCCAAAGTACTCTTCTAATATCGCCTCTCCTCAAAGATATCATTAACTTCTCTATCACATAACATTTCAGGTACTTGTGTAGTCCTGGCCCCTCACAATTGAGGTTCATTTTTCTCCGTTGTCCTATATATATATTTTTTCATATGTTGTCTCATTGATGGTGTGTGGTCACAAAGTTTTTGTTAATGTGGTGTGAATGATGTCCAGCTACTAAAATCTGATTTCAATACGTCCTTGTATACACATTGTAATTTATAGTCCACCATATCCTTATATGCCTCTCTTAAGGAGATATGCATCTAGTTTGCTCTTGAAGCCTAGGACGGTCGATTCCGCAATAATCTCCTTTGGGAGGGCATTCCAGGTGTCAACCACTCTCTGAGTGAAGCAGAACTTCCTGACATTAGTCCTGAACCTGTCCCCCCCTTAGCTTCATTACATGTCCTCTAGTCCGTGTCAAATTGGACAATGTAAATAATCTTCTCTGCTCTATTTTGTCGATTCCTTTCAGTATTTTGAAGGTCTCGATCATATCCCCACGCAGTCTCCTTTTCTCAAGGGAGAACAATCCTAGTGTTATAAGTCTGTCCTCGTATTCCAGTTTCTCCATACCCTTCACCAGTTTTGTTGCTCGTCTCTGCACCCTCTCCAGCAGTTTTATATCCTTCTTTAGGTAGGGAGACCAATGTTGGACGCAGTATTCCAAGTGTGATCTGACCATTGCCCTATAAAGCGGCATTATAACTTTCTCCGATCTACTCGAGATTCCTTTCTTTATCATGCCCAACATTCTATTTGCCTTCTTTGCCGCTGCCCGCGCATTGTGCCGACGGCTTCAGGATCCTATCTATCAGTACACCCAGGTCCTTTTCTTGTTCACTCTTCCCCAGAGTTGCACCTGACATTGTATACTCTTATTCCTTATTCTTATTGCCTAAATGCATTACCTTGCATTTCTCCACATTGAACTTCATCTGCCATTTCTCCACCCATGTTTCTAACAGACACAAGTCGCTCTGGAGTTTCTCTCTATCCTCCTGCGATCTGATCGCCCGGCATAGTTTTGGATCGTCTGCAAACTTGATGATCTCACTGGATGTTCCTTCCTCCAGGTCATTGATATAAATATTAAAAAGGATCGGCCCAAGTACCGAGTCCTGGGGTACACCACTAGTCACTTTCTCCCAGTCGGAGAACTTCCCATTTATGCCCACTCTCTGCTTTCGGTTTTCCAGCCATTTGCCTATCCATCTTTGTATATCCCCCTCTATGCCATGGCTTTGTAGTTTCCTGAGAAGTCTTTCGTGTGGAACTTTGTCGAATGCTTTCTGGAAGTCCAAGTATATTATGTCCACTGGCTTCCCACTATCAATTTGCTCGTTCACGGTCTCAAAAAATTGGAGTAAATTCGTCAAACATGATTTCCCTTTCCTGAATCCATGTTGACTGGGTTTCATCAAGTCGTGTGCGTCCAAGTGCCGGACTATGCTATCCTTGATCAGTGCTTCAACCATCTTGCCGGGGACAGACGTAAGACTCACAGGTCTATAGTTGCCCGGTTTCCCCTCTCGATCCTTTTTTGAAAATTGGGGTGACGTTCGCTATCCTCCAGTCGTCCGGTATCTGTCCAGTTCTGATTGTCAGGTTTGCAAGTTTTTGCAATAACTCTCCGATTTCAACCTTCAATTCCTTTAAGACTCTCGGGTGAATTCCATCCGGTCCAGGGGATTTGTCACTTTTAAGTTTGTCGATCTGATAGTATATCTGGTCTAAGTCCACTTCAACTGTGGTGAGGCTGTCTTCTATTTCTCCTGCAAACACTTTCTCCACTTCAGGTATTGTTGAGGTGTCCTCCTTCGTAAAGACGGACGCAAAGAAGGAATTTAGTTTGTCTGCGATTTGTTTATCTTCCTTGATGTACCCTTTTCTTCCCTGGTCGTCCAGGGGTCCCACTGCCTCTTTTGCAGGTTTTTTCCCTTTCACGTATCTAAAGAAGGGCTTGAAGTTTTTGGCCTCCTGGGCTATTTTTTCCTCATATTCCTGTTTTGCATCCCTCACCGCCTTGTGACATTTCTTCTGATCATCTTTATGTTTGTTCCAGGCTTCGGTTGTCTTTATACATTTCCATTTTTTGAAAGAGTCCTTCTTTTCTTTTATGGCTTCCTTCACCTGTATGGCAAGCCATGCCGGTTCTCTTTTGCTCTTTGTTCTCCGATCTTTGGAAATCCTCGGAATGTAGAGATCTTGTGCTTCTGTGATAGTATTTTTCAGTAGGGACCATGCCTGATCTACCGTTTCAAGTTTGTCCACCATCTTCTCGAGTCGTTTTTCTACCATGGCTCTCATGCGATCGTATTTACCCTTTTTAAAGTTCAAGGTGGTGGTTAAGGTTTTGGCATGTTTCCCTTTCCCGATGTCAAGTTTAAAGTTGATTACATTGTGATCACTCGTTCCCAGTGGAACCATGACTTCCACTTCTGTTATCGATCCCGTGAGGCCATTTAGGACCAAGTCCAAGGTGGCGTTGCCTCTTGTCGGCTCTTTTACCATTTGTTCCAGGAAGCAATCCCCTAGCACCTCCAGGAACTTGGCCTCCTTGCCGCAGTTGGAGGTTGCTAGTTTCCAGTCTATCCCTGGGAAATTGAAGTCTCCCAATATAATTATATTGCCTGTCTTGCATTCTTGTTTGATTTCCTCCATCATTTCTGAGTCAGTTTCCTCCGCCTGTCCTGGGGGACGATAGTAAAGGCCAATTTTCGTATCTGCGCCATATTGACCAGGAATTTTGATCCAGAGTGACTCAAGCTTCTCTTTCATTTCTGTTGTAACCATTTCAACAGAATCTATTCCCTCCTTAACATATAGAGCAATACCTCCACCTTTCTGCCCTACTCGATCTCTTCTATACAGTTTGTATCCCTGTAGTACTATGTCCCATTTGTTTTCTTCATTCCACCATGTTTCTGTTATGCCAATGATATCCAATATGTCATGTCTTGCTATTGTCTCTAGTTCCCCCATTTTGTTACCTAGACTTCTAGCATTCGTATACATACATCTAAGTTCCCTTCGTGTTACCTTTTTGGACCTTCTACTCTTGGCCGTCCCTGTAGTTTCAATTACGGTATCCTTTACTGCTCCTGTGTTATCACCCTTGTTTGCTGTGTGGTCGTCCCCTCCTGTGTCTGAGTTGTCCCTTCCTGCTTTTTCTCTCTTATTGGCTGTGAGGTCGTCTTCTCTTGTGTAGGAGTAGTTTTCCTTGGCTTCTTCGTCGGGGCATCCTGCTATCCGTGCCATCGACCGGTGGTCGACTGTCGGCTTTCCCCTATCTTTCAGTTTAAAGCCTTCTCGATTGCCTTCTTCATGTTGCCTGCCAAAACTCTTGCTCCTTCCTTGTTGAGGTGTAGTCCGTCCCTTCTGTAGTACTTGCTTTTTCCCCAGAACGCCGTCCAGTTGCGCACGAAGTCGAAGCCTTCTTCTTCGCACCATCGTCTCATCCAGGCGTTGATTACTTGCAATTCCCCTTGTCTCTTTCCATCCGCTCTTGGTACTGGGAGGATCTCAGAGAAGGCCACCTTCACCTCCCTGATCTTCAGTTGTCTTCCGAGTGAGCGGAGCTGGCCCTTCAGCTCTTCCCTGTCATACTTCCGCCCGCTCACATCATTTGTTCCCACGTGGATAAGCACAGCGGTGTCCTCTCCCCCTGCGCCATCTATGATCCTGGAGATCCTGTTGGTCACATCCTTCACTCTTGCTCCAGGCAGACAGGTGACGACTCTGTCCTCTCTTCCTCCTGCGGTGTGGCTGTCCACATGTCGTATAATGGAGTCACCTACGATGATCCCCATCTTCTTTATTCGGGAGTTCCTTGGGGGGCGTAGGTCCACGTCCTTGGAGTAGGGCCAGTCTTCTTCCTCCAATGATACTCTTGAAATTGTTTCCTGTTCTTTGGGTGGGGCGATGTCTTCCTGTGCTCTCACCATTCCTCCTGATGTGCGGTTGTCTCCTACCTCGTCTTCGGTTTCTTCTGTGTTTGCATGGGTGTCTTCTCTCCTCACATCGGTTTCCTGAGTACAGTTTTCCAGCCCTGGGATCTCTACATGGTGCTGATGAGCTTCCTCTATGAACATTTCTAGTTCCTTGACCTCGTCGTTTGGGCTGTACTCCACTAGAATCTTCTCCTGTGCTCGGATTCTGTCTTCGAGTTCCATCACTGTTCCTTCCAATAGTCTTACCTGACATTTCAAGCTATCCATCTCCATGCATCGATTGCAAATGTATGCCTGGATCCCCGAAGGGAGGTAGTCATACATATTGCAGCCGATACAGAAGACCGGAAAGCTCACCTTCTGACTTCCTTGGGCTTCCATTTCTTGCTTCCCTTGTGTGTGCTTGTGTCCCTTGCCTGCTGCTTCCTTATGTTGCTTGCCTTGCTGTCTCTTTTGTGTGTGCTGTCTCCGCTCTACCTCACCTTGATTGTATGTGTGGGTTTGTTCCCTTGGCGTCTGTCTCTTCCTTACCTTTTGTGTTTGTCGCTTCCTTACCGTTCAGTCCTCCTCGGTGTTCTTGATAGTAGATACTCGTCCCTTGCAAGGCCCTTCGCAAAGGCGCTCTCGCTAAGGCGAGCACTTTTACCGCTCGCCTTCGCCGCGCGCCGAACGGCTGGGCGCCGTTGGCTCTGCCCCTTTTAAGGGGGAGTTTGGGCTCTGACCTCGCCGACGCGGTGGAGGTGGGCGGAGCTAACTCTCGCCGCTACCCCTAGCTCTGTCTCCTTCCTGCTCTTGCCTTCTGCCTCACTCTGCAAGTCTCCCCTCCTCCTTCTGCCTGTTCCACTGGTTTCAGCTGCTGCTGCTGGTGCTCTCCGATCAGCGAGTGCCTCGATCCGTTGGCTCCGCCCTTTTTAAGGGGGAGTTTGGGCTCTGACCTCGCCGACGCGGTGGGGGTGGGCGGAGCTAACTCGCCGCTACCCCTAGCTCTGTCTCCTTCCTGCTCTTGCCTTCTGCCTCACTCTGCAAGTCTCCCCTCCTCCTTCTGCCTGTTCCACTGGTTTCAGCTGCTGCTGCTGGTGCTCTCCGATCATCCGGAAGTTAATACACCATTCGCAAAGGTTGTTCCGCAAAAGGGGGTGTGGTACCCCAGTTGCGTAGTTGGCATGGAGCCAGGGGTCTCTGTAGAAAGTTTTATTCTGCCAACAGATGGTGGCTGTCTGCTGAAGCCAGGTGGTAAAATAGAATGAATGGAACGGCTTTTACTAACTTTGATTCCAAAGGAGCGAGCTTTGAAACTGGGAGAGAGTTTCAAGAAAGAGCCACAGTGCGGGATTCATACTATTCAATGTAAGGTTCTGTCCTGGTTTCTTTTCAGCATGGGCTCTTGTGGTGGTTGGGAAGTTTGGACAGTGGGAAAATGGCTGATGGAGAGTGCCCTAAAGAAGGCTTCAAAGTTCCAAGACGGTGATATGAAGCTAATTTTGTGTGTGGCAGCTCCAGCCAAGTTCTGTATATGTTTTACACATTATCGTATGGGATCCGTGCTTTGGCTAATCTGGCGAGGGAGGGGGCAGGAGCTTTCAGCTCTGGATCGACAGATTTTAAAAAAGGTACCGTGGGGGGAGGGGTATATTTGCTCTCTAAGATGCACCTACATTTCCACCCATTTTTTGGGAGGCAAAAGTGCGTCTTATGGAGTGAAAATACGGAAATTAAAGAAGAGAGATAAAGAGGATTATCAGTATGTAGGAACTTGGGTGTCAGCTTGAGTATTTAAGCTGTATCCTGAAATAACACTGGAAGCCAATGATGTTGTTTTAAGGAGTAGAGCAATTTGATCAATTTTTTTTTTTAACAAAATTTAAACAAGAACCATTTAAACAATTCTATGTAGATTACAAATTATTCAGGTACTCAAGCATTTTTCCCTATCTGTCCTGGTGGGCTCCCACTATCTAATGTACCTGAGGTAATGGGGATTAAGTGACTTGTCCGGGGTCACAAAGGAGCAGTGCAGGATTTGAACCAACAACCTCAGGGTGCCGCGGCTGTAGCTCTAACCACTACACCACACACTCCCTGTGTGACAAAGAATTTGGATTGTAGAGTTCTCCACAGTTTGTAGATGGCAACTCAACAACCGGTTAAAACCAGAGTCTACAGACTATGTTGCAGAAGTCTAATTGCAAAGCTTTTAGTGTGTATAGGAGTGTTAATTTATGAAGTCTTGTCTAGATATAGCTTGCTTGCATGGAATTTGTCGAAGGGCAAAGAAGCAGTTCTTCTTTAGCACTCTCCAGACCAGTAGAGGTTAATCTTTACAAATGGGTATATATCCAATCAAGACCAGCAGGTGGAGACTGAAAACAAAACTGTGGGACAGTATATAATATACTCCCTTCTCTATTTACCTCAGTCTTCTTTCAGTCTCCAGCAGGTGTTGATGTGATCTGTACCCATCTCCCTTGGTAGGGCTGTTGGAATTTGTTTAGGGGGTTTATAGTCCCTGTTTTTGGCCGGACGGAGCTTGGGTGGGCCCTGTTTGGGGGTCCGTCTGACCTCAGGGGTGTCAAACCCGGCGGGTCTCGAGCGGGGTCCCTCCCCCCACTTCCTCCACCTCCCCACATTTTTTTTAGAGGAGCCTCAGCAGTAAGCCTTGCCCCCTAAATCAAGCAAGGCATATTGCTTCGAGAGCCTGTGGAGTCTGTTCTGTAAAAAAAAAAAATATATCCTGAGGTAGTGCCGGTCTGCAGGTTTGCTTCCCTGTCAGTTTACTGTTTTTTACTGTATTTTTTCATCTAACCGGCACTTTGTTTCTAGCTAGGTTGCGTATGGAGCAATTGTGCCCTTCTCTGGGGGAGTGGGACACAATTTGGTCCAGCCGCGAGGCACTCGCGGCCGGCCTGAACTCGGCAGTTTGGGCCGGTGAGGTGGTGGAGCTCCGTCGGCAGCGGCTGCAGGCGCCCAGAGCTCCCCACCGATGGTGCCTCGCGAGTCGGCTGGGAGCAGTGGGGAAGCCCGATCTTCCCCAACCGCCCATGGAGGGATTCCCCGAGCCGCTGACGGTCGGGTTGTTGGGGATTCCCTCTCAGCTGATTTTTTGACAGCTGATGCCGACTTGCCTGTTTTAGCGGCTGGGACTGTTCAGGCTTCTCAGCCACTACAGGCTATGGAGGGAGTATTTTTGGCGGGAAAGTCGCCATTTTCAGTCTGGCCCCCTCCATTTTGTCTTCCACCTCAGGTGACCTTCCCCCTGTATTGGAAAAACAGGGGCAGGTTTCTGCTGGGTCCCCTGCTGTGGCAGGGAGTCCCTTGGGACCCCTGGGGGGTTTTTCCCCTGATTAATTTTTTTATTTGTGCAGAGCCTATTTTCAGGCGGCTGGGGGTCCCGGATGCGCCCAGGGGGGTTTCGGGGAGTGGGGTTTCCTCCGCGCTCCCTGCGGCTTTGCCTCTCTCATCTGTTGTGGCGTCCCCTTCTCCTCCTCCCTCGTCCAAGTGTCCGCGGGTGTCTTGGGACGAGGATTTATGGTCTGAGGAGCGTGTCGGTCTGGATGAGGACCTGGACCCTTTTGAGGATTTCCAGGACCCTCTCGAGGGGATGGCCGCTGGCGGTGTGTTTTCGGGTTTCTCGTCCTCCGGCGAAGAAGCGTTCGTGGTGCGCCTTTTTCAGAGAGATGAGCTACCGGACCTGATTTAACAGGTTTCTTCGGTGTTGTGTTTTGAGAATGCGCCGCCGGAGACTCCGCGTGTGGGGGACCCTCTGCTTTGGGGGATCCGTACCGTTTCCCGCTCTTTTCCCATGCATCAGGATATTCGGGATATTGTACTGGAACAGTGGAAAACGCCGGAGGCGCCGTTTCGTTTGGCGCACGTCATGGCTCGTTTGTATCCCATCCCAGAGGGGGATCGGGCTACTTTAACGTCGCCAGTCGTAGACGCAGTGGTCTCGGCGATTTCTAAGCGGCATACCATGCCTGTTGAGGGCGGTACTGCCTTGCGGGACTCTGAGGAGCGCAAGTTGGAGAGCATTCTTAAGCAAAATTTTCAGGTCTCTGCCTTTGGGGTCCAGGCGGCTATTTGTGGGGGGCTGGTGGCTCGCGCCGTGTTTCGGTGGGCTGAGCGTGTCCTGGATCAGGAGTCTGATGACTGGTCTTTGTTGGATCAGGAGGTGGCGAAGATTGAGATGGCTGCTTCGTTCCTCTCGGATGCTCTTTATGACTTGGTGCAGATCTCGGCTAAGTCTATGGCATTTGGCATAGCCGCGCGGCGTATTTTGTGGCTTCGCACTTGGTCGGCGGATGCTGCGTCCAAAGCTAAGCTTACTAAATTTCCCTTCTGGGGGTCTTTTTTGTTTGGGAGGAATTAGATAAGTTGCTTCAGACTCTGACGGACTCAAAGGTGCCCCGTCTGCCTGAGGACCGTGCCCGCCCGGCGTCTCGAGGTGGCACTGCCCGAGGACATTTGCGGGAGTTCCGCAAGTATCTCCATGGGCGTGGGGCTGCTTCTTTTCTGGCTCCAGGGTTTTCCTGGGGTCGGTTTTTCCAGCACATGCAGCCCTTTTGGGGGGCCCGTCGGGGAGCAGGGAATCCCTCCACCGGTTCCCCCGCTTCCCGTCCTGCACAATGACTCCTTGCCGGCGCCCCCTTTGGTTCCGGTGGGGGCCCGGCTGCGCAAATTTTTTCCCAAATGGGCCGAGATCACGTCCGATCAGTGGGTCCTGGAAGTGGTGCGGGACGGTTATGCCCTGGAGTTCGCCCACTCTCTGCAGGACCTTTTCCTAGCCTCTCCATGTCAGGCTCCTTGGAAGATGCAGGCTTTTCGCCAGACCTTTTAGCGCTTGCTAGATCTCAAAGCAGTTGTTCCAGTGCCCCCTCCGGAGTGGGGCACCGGCAGGTACTCAATTTACTTTGTGGAGCCTAAGAAGGAGGGGACTTTTCGGCCCATCCTGGATTTGAAGGGGGTCAACAGGGCTCTCAAGATTCCCTCTTTTCGCATGGAAACTCTGTGGTCGTTCATTCTGGCGGTTCAGCCGAGGGAGTTTCTCACTTCTCTCGATCTGACGGAGGCCTACTTGCATATTCCCATTCGGGCCTCTCATCAGCGCTTACTTCGCTTTGCGATCTTGGGTCGGCACTATCAGTTCTGTGCGCTTCCCTTTGGTCTGGCCACGGCTCCCCGGACGTTCACCAAGGTGATGGTGGTCGTCACGGCGGCCTTGTGGTCGGAGGGCATTCTGGTGCACCCCTACCTGGACGACTGGTTGATTCGGGCAAAGTTGTTGCAGGAGAGCTCCCGGGTTACGGCTCGGGTGGTGGAGTTTCTCCGGTCGCTGGGCTGGGTGGTCAACCTTTCCAAGAGTCGGTTGGTCCCGGCTCAGCGTCTGGAGTACCTTGGGGTTCTGTTCGACTCCTCCTTGAGGAAGGTCTTCCTTCCAGAGGCCCGGGTAAGCAAATTGCAATCTCAGATTCGCCTTCTTTTGGCGTCCCGGTGTCCTCGGGCGCGGGATTTCCTCCAAGTCTTGGGGTCCATGGCAGCGTCCCTGGACGTGGTGAGGTGGGTGCGGGCCCACATGCGTCCTCTTCAGTATGCTCTGCTCCGGAGGTGGTCACCCCAGAGGCACGGTTTGGATGTTCCTGTCCCCCTGCGAGGCGTGGCGCGCTGCAGTCTGCGTTGGTGGCTCCGGACCCCTCACCTGGTTCAGGGGGTGGGTCTGGATCTCCCGCAGTGGACAGTGCTCCTTATGGATGCGAGTCTCCTCGGTTGGGGAGCTCAGTGTTTGGGTCACTCAGCTCAGGGCACCTGGTCCACGGAGGAGGCCTCCTGGTCGATCAACGTGTTGGAGACCAGAGCGGTCCGTCTGGCGCTGTTAGCTTTCCGCTCCCTTTTGTTGGGCAAGTCGGTCAGAGTCTTGTCGGACAATGCCACGGCGGTGGATTATGTCAATCGTCAGGGGGGCACCAAGAGCACTCAGGTGGTGCAGGAGGTGGCTCGGCTCATAATTTGGGCGGAGTCCCATCTTCTGGACCTCTCGGCCTCTCACATAGCCGGGGTAGAAAATGTTCAGGTGGACTTCTTCAGTCGTCACTTCTTGGATCCAGGAGAGTGGTGTCTCGGCTCCGTGGCTTTTCAGTTGATAGTGCAGGCTTGGGGGCGGCCCCTGATGGACCTGATGGCCATGAGTGGCAACGCCAAAGTGCCCCGCTTCTTCAGTCGTCGCAGGGACAGTCTGGCCGAGGGTCTGGATGCTCTGGTCCAACCATGGCCAACGGAGGGGCTGTTGTATGTGTTCCCTCCTTGGCCATTAGTGGGCAGAGTACTTCTTCGCATTGTTCACCATTCGGGTCTGGTGGTTCTGGTGGCTCCGGATTGGCCTCGACGTCCGTGGTAAGCGGATCTGGTGAGGCATCTGGTGGCGGATCCTCTTCCTCTGCCTCTCTTGGACGATCTTCTGACGCAGGGTCCCATTCCCATGTTCGACCCGTCTCCCTTCTGTCTTACGGCTTGGCTCTTGAAAGGGGTCGCCTTAGTAAGAAGGGATATTCAGATAAGGTGATCTCTACGCTCTTGGGGTCCCGGAGGCTTTCTACCTCTCGGGCTTATGTGCGGGTTTGGCGTCTCTTTGAGGGGTGGTGCCGGGCACGGGGAGTGGTCTCTTTTCGCGCTTCCCTACCTACCATTCTAGAGTTCTTGCAGGATGGCCTGGATAGAGGCCTGGCTTGGTCTTTTCTCCGGGTTCAACTTGCGGCCCTGTCGGCTTTTCGAGGGTTAGTGACAGGTCATCGTTTGTCGGCCATTCCTGATGTGATTCATTTTTTGTGGGCGGCCAAGTTGCTCAGGCCTCCCATACGGCCCTCTGTTCCATCTTGGGATCTCAATCTGGTTCTCTCTGTTTTGATGCGCCCGCCTTTCGAGCCGTTGGACGGCTGATCTTTGAAGGATCTTACTCTGAAGGCGGTCTTTTTGGTGGCCATTACTTCCGCTAGGCATATTTCTGAGCTACAGGCTTTCTCTTGTAGGGCTCCCTTCTTGGAGTTTTCTAGGAAGCGGGTTGTCTTGCGGCCTGTTCCTTCCTTTCTGCCGAAAGTAGTTTCTCCTTTTCATGTCAATCAATCGGTGGTCCTCCCAGTCTTGGGTAGTCGGGAAGGCTCTTCTGAGCAACGGCAGCTGCGCAAGTTGGATGTCGGTTGGGTCCTTCGCTTTTATGTGCAGCGGACCCAGGAAGTTCGGAAATCCGATCATCTCTTTGTCCTTCTGGCGGGTCCTCGTCGGGGGGCTGGCGCTTCTAAGGCTATTATTGCACACTGGATCAAGGAGACGATTGCTTCCACTTATCTTCTGAGACAGAAGCCCGTTCCGGAGTTTCTCAAGGCTCATTCCACTCGGGGTCAGGCAGCTTCTTGGGCTGAGTCGTCGCTCGTGCCTCCAGTGGATATTTGTAAGGCTGCGGTTTGGTCCTCCTTGCATTCCTTTGTTAGACATTATCGGGTAGATGTTCAGGCGCGTCGGGACGCGGTGTTCGGTGAGCGTGTTCTGGTATCGACCCTGCGGGGGTTCCGCCCGTGAGAGAGACTGCTTTGGTACGTCCCATTTGTAAAGATTAACCTCTATTGGTCTGGAGAGTGCTAAAGAAGGAGAAATTAGGTTCTTACCAGCTAATTTACTTTCTTTTAGCTTCTCCAGACCAGTAGAGGTCCCCACCCTGTCTGTTGTTGTTGTTGGGGCTGTTTCGCGGGCAGTTTTTGTTTTTTGCTGCAGGTTCTAGTATTTTTCTAGGGCCAGGGAGAATTAAAGAACAGCGGCTGTGGCTCGGCTGGCTTAGCTGGCGAGCTGTGGGGACATTTTCCTTCTGGTATTTCTCCTCTGCATTTTCCAACAGCATTTGGGTATGTTAGTTGTTACTCCTGTTCGGAGTATTGTTTTCTTTCTGTTTTCCAGTTCTTGGTTCTGCTTGGCTATTCGGCAGACTGAGGTAAATAGAGAAGGGAGTATATTATATACTGTCCCACAGTTTTGTTTTCAGTCTCCACCTGCTGGTCATGATTGCATATATACCCATTTGTAAAGATTTACCTCTACTGGTCTGGAGAAGCTAAAAGAAAGTAAATTAGCAGGTAAGAACCTAATTTCTCCTTTACCACTTTGGAAATTGTATTTGCTTTTTTTTCTTCCAAATTCTTTATTCATTTTTAAAAACTTACAATACGTGTAACAGTATGTATAGTATTTAAATTCAATTACAACACTTAATATTCTGTTAAAATCCGTATCTGAAATTATCCCCCTCCCCCCTAATCAATTACATTCTTTAAATTCAAGAAAACCTACCATACACCCCATTCCTATATACCATATTTAATATTCCAATCAAAAACCCTTCCCCCATCCTGGATGTGCAATTTAAGGGGAAAAATAATATTCAATCGTTACAATATTTTGCTAATGGCTCCCAAATCTCCTGAAATTTTCTAAAATTCCCCTGCTGTATAGCTATTGTCCTTTCCATTTTATAAATGTGATATAAAGAGTTCCACCAGAAACTGTAATTAAGTCTCTTCCAGTTTTTCCAATTACTCATAATCTGTTGTATGGCAAACCCTGTCATAATAAGTAGAAGCCTATTATTCTTAGATGATATTTAGCTCTTAGCTCTCATTGACATGCCAAACAGCACAGTATCATACGATAATGCCACTGGATTTTCCAACATACAATTTATTTGACCCCATATTGATTTCCAAAAAACAAGAATCAATGGACAATAGAATAACAAATGATCTAACATCCCAGCTTCGAGATGACAGTGCCAGCATCTATTTGACTTAGAACTATCTAACTTCTGTAAACATACTGGGGTCCAAAATACTCTATGTAACAGAAAAAACCAAGTTTGTCTCATAGATGCAGACTCTGTACATCTCATCCTCCAAGACCAAATTTGTGGCCATTGAGACGCAGTAATTTGATGCTTAATCTCAATACTCCAAATGTCCCAAAGACCAGTTTTTGGGTTTTTTATTCATAAATTCCGATATCAATTTTTACCACTGAGTAGCCTGGTGTCCCAGAAAGCCGACCTGAAAACACAAGAACGGCAAATTATACTGATCACTAAGATTTTTCCATTCAGGGAACCCTACCTGAATGGCCTGCTTCAATTGCAACCACTTATAATTTTGTGATTTATTAAGACCAAATTTGTGTTGCAATTGTGAAAAGTCAAGCAGCTTACAATTAAAAATAACATCATCTAAAGTGCGTATACCTGCCTTCATCCAAAGAATTCCTGTTCAAGAATCATGCCTAGGTATTTGAAATGGGAGACTAGGGTGGTTGGCGTATTGTAGAGGAGTGGCTTCAGAGTGGGGCCCCCAGTTAAGGATAAGTTGGTTTGTATGTAACCAATCCCAGATCATCTTTAGAGCACACCAAATTGGATGTAGAGTGGGTTGGAGTGAATTAAAAGGATGTCATCTGCATAATAAAAAACTTAGATACCAAAGTCTCGTATAAAAATACAGTTTATGAGCTTAGGAAAGGGTTAACTAGGAGGGAGACAATACCGACTCTTGTGGAGCAGGTAAAATTTTACTTGATTGCTTTTACCTGCTATTTCTGCGGCTTTCCTATGAAGACTCATAAGCAAGTAGTGTTAAACTTACCTCCCTGATGTGAGTTCTTGTGGCTATGCTGTAGAATGGGTTCTGGAGACACATTTATACACATTTACATATTCTCAAAGGAAAGTGACCATCCTCTTTTTCTCCTGCAGGTGTTTCTGCACGAGGCCTCTGTGCGTCTCATGGCAGGTGCAAGTCCCACTCGCACGCACCAACTACTGGAGCACAGCCTGAGGAGACGCATAACCCAAACCAGCAAGCAAGGTCAGCCAGCAAGAGTGTGTATGTGCTACCTTTGTATGTAATGCAGCTCCAGTTCTATTACCTCATGTTTACTGGTGCTGTCTTAGTTGTTTGAGGTTTTTTTCTCTGTCATTGCTTTCTATTCCCTTTTCTTTTCTTGCCACCTTCATTCACTATTCTCCTATCAGTCTTGTTAAGCAAACTAGGAGATACTTAATTGTAGGGTTGCCAGATTTTCCGGTGACGGTACAAATACGTGCCAGACACCAGCGCGCCGACAATTCAACGCAAGACACAAGCGCGCTGCAGGAAAACTTAGTTTTAAAGAGCTCTGATGGGGGGTGTGGAGGGGAACCCCCCCCCCACTTTACTGCATACTGTTTGCGCTGCTGTGGGGGTATGTGAGGGGTGCAACCCCCCACATTATAGAGAAAACAGAACTTTTCCCCCCCCAAATTGGAAAAAGTTCAGTTTTCTCTATAATGGAGGGTTCCAACCTCCCCCAGCACTATTCAGTAAAGTATGGGGGAGTTCCCCACTCACACCCTGCTTCGGAGCTCTTTAAACTAAGTTTTCCTGCGGCACGCTGGTGTCTTGCGCCAAATTGTCTGCCCTCCATTGTTGGCGCACTGGTGTCTCGCGCGCGACTGATTATGAACCGATTTTCCAGTTGGAAAATCCGGACCCCCTAAGCCCACCTAGTCCCACTCCCCACTTCCTGCTCTTGTCAGGCAGGGAGGAAGTCCATGCATGCACACCATGTACAGAATACAAAAGTGTCCAGGTTTTGATAGACCTCAGCTGCAACATTATTCCTTAGTTGTTGAATCAGTTCTAAAGCTCTCACTCAGTTCAAGGTCTCATGCTTCTCCCAGGAAGGGAGGCCAGAACTTTGGATTCATTTGTCAAGCAAATTTTTCAAGCATCCAAGCTTACAAACAGAAACATGGATTACCAATTCTATACCATCTTTTATTTAAAATCTTTAAACAGTTGCCATCTTTTGAGGAATTTCTCCCTCAAGACAGACTTAAAGAATACCAATAACTTTGGTCAATATTGAACCAAGGCCAGTACTGGGCAGACTTGCACGGTTTGACCGTTTGGGGGAGGATGGGCTGGGAGGGTGTAGATGAGTTGGGGTGAGTTTTGACAGAGATTTCAGCAGTTGGAACCCAAGCACAGTACCAGGTAGATGTTTGGATTCTTGGCTAGAAATAACTAAAGAAAAAAAT
This sequence comes from Geotrypetes seraphini, assembly GCF_902459505.1. Classification (NCBI taxonomy): domain Eukaryota; kingdom Metazoa; phylum Chordata; class Amphibia; order Gymnophiona; family Dermophiidae; genus Geotrypetes; species Geotrypetes seraphini. Next base: position 251,662,370 of record NC_047085.1, on the reverse strand, counting down.
GTAAAAAATTTAAATTGAATCAAGAAGGGCAGACTGGATGGACCATTTGGGTCCATCTGCCGTCATCTACAATGTTACTATGTTAACTTTGTCAAAATGTGTTAAACCACTAGAAAGATTTTTGCCAGAGACACTTTCAGTACTTTTGATGTCTCTTCTTGTACATCTGCAGTAGCAGTGTCAATTTGTTGTTTGTCTTGGCTTAGAGTTTCTGTTCTGGAAAAGATTTTGTTCTATGTTAATACTTTTCAAGTATTTGAATTTCTGATCAAATCTCCCCTATCCCTCCTTTCCTCAAGGGTATACATATTCAGGGCTTCCAGTCTCTCCTCATACGTCTTTTGGTGTAAACCCCCTACCATTTTTGTCACCTTTTTCTAGACCGCTTCAATGCTTCTTATGTCCTTTGCCAGATATGGTCTCTAAAATTAAACACGGTTCTCCAAGTGGGGCCTCACCAATGATCTGTACAGGGGCATCAACATCTCCTTTCTTCCACTGGTTATGCCTCTCTTTACAGCCTAGCATCCTTCTGGCTACAGCCATCAATTTGTCACATTGTTTCTGCGCCTTCAGATCCTGAAACACTTATTACCCCAAGATCCCTCTTCCTATCCGTGCCCGTCAGCTTCTCACTTTCCAGTACATATTGCTCCCTCGGATTTCTACTCCCCAATACATCACTCTGCACTTATTTATATTGAATTTTAGTTGTCAAACATTGGACTATTCTAACTTTTGCAGATCCTTTTTCATATTCTCCATTCCCTCTGGAGTGTCTGCTCTGTTACAAATCTTGATATCATCCGCAAAAAGGCAAACCTTACCATCTAAACCTTTGGCAATGTCGCTCACAAACAAATTGAACAGGCTTAGCTCTAGCACTGATCTTTGAGGGACTTCATTACTCACCTCTCCTTCCTCCAAGCGAATCCCATTAACCACCACCCTCTGGCGTCTTTCCAACATACAGTTTCTAATCCGTCAAGTTTGTTCAAGAACCTTCTATGAGGAATCATGTCAAAGGCTTTGTTGAAATCTAAGTACCATATTTTTTGCATTATAAGACGCACCTAGGTTTAGAGGAAGAAAACCAAGAAAAAAGCCATTCTGAATCAAATTGTGTACTAATATATTTAATAAAAATACCAGGCTCTGCTCCCTGTCCCCCTTCCTTACCAGGCTCTGCACCCAGCCCCCTTCCTTACCAGGCTCTGCACCCAGCCCCCTTTCATGCCAGGCTCTGTACCCTGCCCTGTACCCCCTCTGGTGGTCTAGTGGTAGGCAGGGACAGGGTACAGGGCAGTTCTCATGGGACTCGTGAGAACTGACGGCAGCCATTCAGGGAGCAGCACAACGCCAGGCTGGAGCATGAAAAGCTCGTTCCTGCCTTGTGTGCCTCTGGCTGCAAGATATGAGGAGGCAGCTGTCCAATGAGGGAGGGGCAGGAGTGCGGAAAGCTTGCCCCTGCCGATACACCGCTGGACCACAAGAATTAAAAAAGGTATTGGGGAGGTTAATTGTTATATTCGCTCCATAAGACGCACAGACATTTCCACCCACTTGGTGGGGGGAGGGGGGGGAGGAAAAGTGCATCTTAAGGAGTGAAAAATATGGTAAATTACATCAAGCACAAGTTTTTGATCCAATTCTCTAGTCGCCCTGTCAAAGAATTCAATCAGTTTTATTTGGCAAAATTTAACTTTAGTAAAACCATGTTGTCTCAAATCTAGTAACCCATTAGATTCTAGGAAATTTGCTATCCTTTCCTTCAGCAATGCTTCCATTATTTTCCCAATAACTGAAGTGACATTTAAACTCTCTTGAAGTCATGATCCTGGCGGATAGGGAAACCACATGTAAGACTATAATGCCTGCTTGTCCTTGGAGAAAATGATGATACCTTTAAGCAGGTGTTCTCCGAGGACAGCAGTCATATATTCTCATAAGCCACCCATCTCCCCTAGTTTGCTTCTTAGCTTTTTTTTTTTTAAATTATTTTTAAATTGTACTGATGGTCCTGCGCTTTGATGTCAGTGGGAATGTGGGGGCACTTCCTCAAAGCTTTAAAGTGACAGTACATATGGCAATGTCCACACTAAGCTCTGTGGATGATGTCACCCACATGTGAGAATATATGACTGTTGTCTTTGGGGAACCCCTTTGTTATCCCTTCCTTGCTTAAGGCTGCCAACAAGGAAGCTAATTAACGCTGGTGGTTGAATTGGGTACCTGTCCATTGAAAATGACTTTGTGCTACCATCAGCATGTGTTGGGTGGGTGGCCAGAGGTGAAGAGCTTTATTTCTCTATTCTCTGGACCTTGCATTCCATCCTTTGTATTATGCTCATTCTTTGTTCTATAATTTTCCTCAGCAACTGTGTTTTTCCTTCTAACAGGTGAGCTGGATGCTTTGCCAGGGCAGCGAGAGCGGGCTACAGCCATCCTATTGGCCTGCCGCCACCTCCCTATCTCCTTTCTCTCATCCCCAGGGCAGAGAGCAGTCATGCTAGCAGAAGCTGCCAGGACGCTGGAGAAGGTGGGAGACCGGCGCTCCTACAACGACTGCCAGCAGATGTTGGTGAAGCTCAGCAGTGGCACAGCAATAGCAGTTTCATGATTAGAACGGAGCCTATCTCTTCCACGTGACTGAAACCAAGAAATCCCAGCAGATTTATTTGTGGACTTTATGATCAGACAATTATGGGGGAAAGGGGGTGAATGAAAGCTTTTATAATTAACAGATTATTGAGCTTTCTAAAAGTTAGCTGCTTTAACTTGCGTTTGTGTATTTTTTTTTTCTTGACACTGATCTCTGCTTTGCAAAGTGGATTTCAGGACTGTCCAAGGAGTCAACAGTGAAGTTTTCTCTGAGCCTCTGGTGGGAGTTGCCCTTGCTCCAGCTGTGAATTGCATTAGCATTCCTGTTATGCAAGAGAAATCTCAGCATTTTGGCCACCTATTTTAGTTCATTATGTCACTGCATTTATGTTGGGTTTTGGGGATTTGTTTAATTTTATTGGTAAATAGGCATTGTAGTTAGAAACAAATTGTTAAAGCAGTGGTTCTTATGGGCAAGATATATTGAAACTGGCACTGATGGATATCTTAGAAGGTAGTCCAAAAACTATCCCCCTCTTCTACGAAACTGCAATAGCAGTTTCTAGTGTGGGGAGCCGTGCTGAAAGCCCCGTGCTGCTCCCGATGCTCATTGAGTTCCTTAGTGCGTCGGGAGCACCGCGGGCCATTCAGCGCGGCTCCCTGCGCTAGAAACTGCTATCGCAGTTTCGTAGAAGAGGGGATATGGGTCATAAAATTTGAAACATGAGAAGGTCTGCTGCATTTACTAACCTTCTTTGGAACCTGTTCATCAGAACTATGTATGCTTCTCCTTTGCCAAGTTCACAGAAGGGTTTTGAGTTGGTGATGTTTTTGAGGATGCATCGGACAACTCTGGCCTCTTTTTAAGTGGGACTGCAGAGGACTGTACATTTGGTTTATTGATGCTCTGGTCTGCAGAGGAATAGTTACACAGCATTTTTGCAGTTTTTTTTGTCTCTAGCTGGTACACCATCCAAAAAAAGGACCTAAATTTTCCATTAGCAGAACTCCTTTAAAATTGTTTCTTTGATCATTTTGAAAGTAGACTCTTTTCCCCCTCTTTTATTAAACTGCACTAGCAGTTTTTAGTGCAGAGAGCTGCACTGAATGGCCTGCGCTGCTCCCGACGCTCATAGGAACTATATGAGCATTGGGAGCAGCGCTGCTCCCCGCGCTAGAAAGTGCTAGCGCAGTTTAATAGAAGAGGCCCTTTGTAGTGTATTTTCTCCTAGCTTCTTGCATGTGATTAAAAGTAGTCCCTTGAGTGTGCTGTGGCATAGTGTAGCTTGAGCAGTGGTAGCTTGGCTTGTTCCTTAGCAAAACAAACAGTGGAGAAAGACAAGAGGAACAGAATGTAGCCAGAATGGCATGATTTTAGTTGCATTTTGTCGATAAACAGACAAAATGCAAATAAAATCACGCCATTCCTGGATAAGTTCTGTTCCTCTTGTTTTTTTTCTTCGCTGTTTATTTTGATTTGGACCACTCCATGGAGAAACTTCTGTAAAATATTTTATTGGCTTGCTCCTTTTCCAGTTCCTTGGTGCTAAATGCACTCATACAATGAGCACTGAGGTGTTTCTCCAGAGCCTTGGCAGGAAAATAGTGCAGTTTCTCTAAACCAAGTTTTGATGATTCACTTTTTTCATAAAATTGTGTTAAAGTACCTTTGGTGGAAGTGGCAGCAAAATTTGGTGTCCAGTTATCTACGTTTGACTCTCATAAAGGGCCATTCAGTTGGCACTTGCTGAAGTAGAATACACAGTGACCTGATTGCAACAAAAAGCATTTCTGTGAAGTCACCTAATTGCTGCTGTTTTTAAAAAGGCCTTTTGCCTGGTTCCATTATTTGGGCATTGTAACAGCTGATGTGGCACCAGTTTACCCTGTGCTCTTGGTTTTGTTCTTCGTATATTTGGTCAGAATTGATGCAGGAATGCACTGCATTACTGACTGTTACTGTGGTGAAAAGTAACCTATGCTAAGAGAGAACTTCAGAGCGATTTTTCAAAGGCCATGGCACTTATTAAAGCGTGGAGAAACATGATTATAAAATAGCTCCTCCCAGATGTGCAGCTGCTCTGTAACTTTATCTTACATTTGTTTAGGAATCACATGATAATAGCTTTTGAAGTTAAGCTGATTTCTCCCTGTTGACATCATCAGGCAGTTCTCATGTATTGAAACTTTGAACACAAAGCTGGTGCAATACTGAAATAGTAAAATTTAAAATAGTATTGGAGAAGAGGTATGATCCTGGAAATTCCAGAGCTTTACAGTGACTCACATGCATTCACATTTCAGCTACAGACATGTCACAGTTGGTAATGCATGTTCTCCCTGTGTGCCTTTTGTCCATGGTGTAAGGCAGCTTTTTGATAATCATTTCATGTCTCAAGAGCAGTTAAACAATCTAGCTTTTGAATACTTCATGACAACATATTTAGCTTTTGGTTTCGTTTTGTTTTTTTTTTTGCTACCTCAACTAAGGAAAAATATAAGTGGGCAAAATTTAAGTTCAGTCAGAGGAGGACTAGGATGAGATGGAGTCAGTGTTGATGTCCTTGCTTTTCAACTCTGGATCGTTAGCAGGGGATTCTGCATTACGTCTGGCAGAGCTGGATCCTAATCACGTGGAGGCTCAGGATCTGGGAGAGGACCAAACACTGCACAAGCTGTTTAAACCTTCAGCACTACCAGAGATAATTATGAAGTTTCTCTGAGAATTAGAGATAGACTCCGCAGTCCTCGGTGGCTTAGTGCTCACTTATGGGCAACAGTAAGGCTCAGCACATGTGCATCAAGACATTACTAAGATGTTAACGGACCATTGGGAGGCCCTGGAGGAGCCCCTTCAGGTGGCCATGGTGAAGCTTTACCCAATATATGCGAAATTTAACCAGCTATTTGTCCCACCAAAGGTAGATTCCTAGGTGGCACAGGTAACCAAGTGTATCTCTCTCCCCAGTGAAAGCAGAGTGATGTTAAAAGATAGGTCCATAGACTGTATTTTGTCCTCAAGAAACAATTTGAGGCCGTGGCTGTGAGATTGAAGGTAGTAACAGTGGCATCATACATAGCATGTGCCTGCCACTCCAAGTTGTGCTGGGATTCAGAGACTGGATCCAGAGTAGATTATGTGGCAGATGCTCTTTATGATATTTTCATAGTATTGAGCAAAGTTGCTGCCTTGCTATCTCTGCCTGCAGATTGCTGTGGATTAGACAGTGAGTGGAGGGCTGTTCCTCCAAAGCGACGTTTAGCAAGTTATCTTTCAAAGGGCAATTACTTTTTGGAAAATGTTTAGAGGATCTCATAGCAAGTATATAGAATCGCACACCGAATTCTTTACCAGACAGCAGACCAAGAACCCCCAGTCAGGTTGAGGTAATTTTTTGCATTTCTAGGCGTTTTCACCAGTATTTGGGGACCACATCAGTCCAGAGATTGTTGCAAGGCACAAGACAAAGATGCCCTACTCCCACTCCCAAGATGTTAAGACAGCATCTGGACTTCCAAAAGTTGGTGGGAGGATAACAGCTTATTGGAAGGTATAGGCAAGGATCATTTTATTTATTTCTTTATTGAAATTTTTTGCAGTAATACAACTGGCAGGGATCATTTTAGACAACTGGGTACTAGAGAGTATTCAGGAAAGAGGTACAAGCTTGAGTTCTTTCAGCCCCTTCCGGATCTTTTTATGGATTCTCCAGCAGAGAGACCAGAATAAACAGTCAAAGTTTGAGCCACGGTGCAGATGCTGCTGGATCTTATGGTCACAGAACCCATACCAGACAAAGAATCAGGCATAGGCAGATACTCCATATACTTTATAGTGCCCAAAAGAGACTCGGAAGACTAGAGGCCAATTCTGGATCTCAAGTCAGTCAACATAGCTCTCAAAATGCCCCGCTTCCGCATGGAGATAGTGCAGTCGGTTATTGCTTCAGTGGCGCCAAGATAATTTCTTGCCTCTCTGGATTTTCAGAGGCCTATGTGCACATTTCCATCTTTCCAGAGCACAAGAAGTTCTTAAGGTTCCATATTTTGGAACAGCACTTTCAGTTCTCGGCCCTATTATTTAGTCTGGCCACAGCGCCATGTATCTCACCAAGGTAATGGTGGTAGCGGCAGGGAACCTCTGCATTAAGGATGTACAGGTGCACCCATATCTGGATGACTGGCTGATAAGAGCTCCGTCCAAAACCGAAGGAAAGACAGCAGTGCAGCGGGTAGTTCAGCTCCTGCAAGACCTGTAGATTCTGTTCAACACAAAGGAGAACAAAGTTTTTCTGCAAGAAGCCCACGAGTAAAATTCATGAGGCCGATCAAGGAGTTTTGGAACAGGTCAGCCATGACAGCTTGGCATTACCTGCAGGTACTGGGGTCTGTGATAGCGACTATGGATGTGGGTCCCTGGGTGAGAACGTACCTGTGTTCTTTTCAGAATGCACTCCTTTCCCACTGGTGCCCATAGAGGGATCTGTTACAGATGCTTGTACCTTGGACAGCAGAAGCACAACTTACTCTGAACTGGTGGCTGGAACCTCAATCTTTGGTCCAAGGGGTGTCACTCCGCATCTCATGGATGATCCTGACAACAGATGACTGCCTATACGGTTGGGAAGCACATTATGAGGACCATATGATGCAGGGATGCTTGTCTCCCTCCCAGAAATGGTCGATCAACTAGTTGGAACTGAGAGCCATCTTCATGGTGCTGCAGGCATTCAAATGTGAACTGCAGAATAAAGTGGTGCGAGTCTTCTCGGACAATGCAACAGTGGTAGCATATGTCAATTGGTAGTAGGGGGCACCAGGATTGCTGCTCTATGCCTGGAAGCTCAACTTCTGTTTTGGTGAGCAGAGTTCCACCTACTGGCTCTCTCGGCAGCTCTTGTAGCAGAAGAGGACCATGAAAGTGGATTTTCTCAGCCATAAAACCCTAGATCCTGGGGAATAAGACTCTATCTTTAATAGTGTTAAACAGCATCATGAGTCATTGGGGGTGACCGATGTTCGATATAATGGCATTGGCAACAAACAAAAAGGTGTGGTTATTCAGCCAAAGATACAAGTCAGGAAGCGACGGCTTGGAAGCCCTGGTGCAACCTTGGCCAAAGGAGGGACTTCTATATGTTTTCCCTTCATAGCCCATGATAGGCAAAATTCTACGAAGAATAAGGTCACACTTGGGATTGGTTGTTCTAGTCATATCAGATTGGCCAAGGCATCTGTGGTTTGCAAATCTCGTCCATTTGCAGAGGGATCAGAATCTCAGACTACCATGCTACACAGGACTATTCACACAGGGCCCAATTGCCCTGGAGGATCTGGAATGCTTTGGTCTTAAGGCATGGCTCTTGAGTGCGCAGCTTTTGTATGAAAAGGCTATTTGGACATGGTGATTGTCAGGATCCAAGAAGCAATCAACCTTAGTTGCCTGTGCAAAAGCCTGGAAGTGTTTCCAGCTCTGGTGCACACAGATGAGTGAGGACCTGGTTGCAGCTCTGATTTCTTTGGTCCTAGCATTCCTACAGGAGGGACTTGAAAAAGAAGTCCTTGACTTCACACCCATTTGTTACCAGGTTTCTGAAGGGGGCTTTGCATTTGAATCCTCCCCCTTCCATCATTAAGTCTTAATCTGATCCTGTGAGCACTCGCTAGAGCTTCATATGAGCCTTTGGATCAGGCATCATTGGTGGACTTCACAGTGAAAACGGCATTTCTACTGGCAGACACTTCAGCTCGGAGGGTGTCTGAACTGCAGGCACTCTTGTGCAGAGAACCTTTTCTCAGGATTTCAGAGTCTGGAGTGATAACTGCGTACTGTACTGTCCTTTTTGCTGAAAGTGGTTTCCACTTTTCATGTCGACCAAGAAGTACACCGACCCGCCTGCATGCCCTTGGGATCCAAGAAGGAGGACAAAGTCCTGAAATTACTGGATGTTCGCAATGAGTTTCAACTGTCAGATCATCTTTTGGTGCTGACAGGTGCTGCCCATAAGGGTCGACCAGCTTCTAAAGTAACCATTTCATGATAGGGTTTGTATGGCCATTTCTTCAGCATGTATTGGGAGCGAAAAGCAACTTCCTGTATTCTTAAAGGCACATTCCACTAGGGGAGTAGCATCCTAGGTAGAGGCTACAGCAGTTTCCCCTGAAGAGATTTGCAGAGTGGCAGCATGGGCCTCCCTCCATACTTTCACAAAATTTTACAGGGTGGACATGGCGACCAAATTGGACTCAGCATTCAGATTATCTGTACTTTTAGACAGGGTCATCTGTGCCGCCCTAGATTCTGGAAACTGCTTTGAAATGTCCCAAGAGTTCAGAAATGATACGCCTGTTGCACTAGAAAGATTAAGTACTTATCTCAGTAATCTTTTTTCTAGTAAATAGGAATATCATTCCTGAAGTCCACTCTGTCAGATGTTGTTTAGCTTACTTACTGCCTCAGACAAGCCAGGAATTCTGTTTTTCTTGTTTCTTTCCTTTATGCAGCTGGAACAAGGATATGAGGTGATACAGCTATTTCAGTGCATTCAAAGGGTGTGCTTCAGAACCCTAAGACTGGTAGTGCAGGTTGCACATGAGTAGGTGGCTAGTTTGTTCTACCTCATTATATCTTAACTGTTTATATGTTTCAATAAATCATGTTCAAAATGTGTTACATGATTGGAGCAGAACAGACTTGTTTCTTTGTGAGTATCCCCATACCTTTCCCTCTTTTGTTTCTTCGTTAGGGCTGCCCATCTGCATTGGTACGAACTGAGGAGGTACAGGACAGCCTAGAGTGAGAGGCGGAGCAAAGAAAATGTTAATGAGGCTCTCTATACAGGTCTTGTGGGAAGGGATTGACTAACCAAGAGTTCAAGAATGATATGCCTATTTACTGGAAAGATTACCAAGGTGAGTACCTAATCTTCCAATTAAAAATAAATAAATAAATAAATTTGGACAAGCATGGCATACCCAGTACCTTTTCTAGAATTATGAATCTTTTTTTTGTTTATATGGATTTAATTTTGGATTTGTAATGATAAAGACTAACAGAAGTTATGTATACATATAACAGAAGTTATGTATACATATAAAAGAAGGATATCTCATGGCCTATGGCCTATTTGGGAACTGAACAACTAGGTAATGCATGTCATATTTGTATCGGGGTCATTTGTTAACCCTTTGATGTGTACCAAGTAAATTGTTGAGAGAGAACATGCCCAGTGAAGCCCGGAATTTATAGCAAACTTTTGAGACATGTTTTTTTACGTATCTTTCAATGGAATAAATGAGAGAGCCTTTAATACATTAGTCATTGCAATCCAAGATGCTTTTCTCGTTTGCTGCAAAATCCATTTTCTGCTCTTGTTAATCCTGTAGCTATGGCTGTCATTTCAACTCTGTCATGTTTGGGGGTTTTATATACCGGTACTATGTTATTTATACATATGCTGTCTCATCAATACCAAGGATGTCAAACCATGTTATGTAAATATCTGTGCTGTGTTTCTGTTTTGTTTTTTTAATTGTACAGAAATTTATCTGAAAGGGACAATAGAACATTGTGCTTTTAGTGGTTTTGAGGGTGAAATGGGCATGTTTCTGCTTTTGAATTGATATGTGATTTTAAAACGGAGTAGTTACTGTACTAGCAAGCTAGCAATATTAATATACCAGTTTTGTTCACGGTAGCATCGTTCTAATTATTTTCATGTCTAGATTAGGTGGGTCAGGGAGGTCAATATGAAGGTAAAGCCAGATTACACAAGCCAGCCCAGGGACCTGATCCCTAGTATTGTAGTTAAGACATTGTTTTGCATGCCTTTGCTGTTGGAGATGGCTTGGAAACGTTTTGGTGATGTGCCTGACATACTGAGATGGCGGAGGAAGTGGCAGAAGAGTGGTAAAGGGTTCAGCCTTGGAAAGGCATTCTCCCTTTGGCCCTCAGCCTTGGAGGGAACTTGGTCACCTGGATCTGTCCACTGGAAGGGCATTTCAAGACAAAGTTGGACAAGTTCATGCTAAACTGGTGAGACTGGACTCATTTGGAGCACTGGTCTTGACCTTGGGGCCGCCGTGTGAGCGGACTGCTGGGCAGGATGGACCATTGGTCTGACCCAGCAGCGGCAATTATTATGTTTTCATGGAACTGGAGGCTAGGTAAAACTTCCCAAAAGCTGAATTTTTGGAACATTTTTATGAGGCATTCAGTTGGTATTTACAAATGAAATTTGATTCCTTTTGTTTAAGATTTTTCATATTTATTTTACTTAGAAATTAAATACTCTTCCTTTGTGGCCCTTTTCATAATCCTAATTCTGCAAACATCACACAGATTTTTGGAATGTCTGAATATAGTTTAGACAGCTAAAAAATGGGGCAGAAATAAGTGCAGGGATGTGATTAGGGACAAAAATAAATAAATAAGTGATTTTGTTGAAGACATCAGAAATCAGACCAAAAGTGGAATCAGGAGGAGGATTGATCTGTGTTGTGATCTTAGTCCTATCACCAGAAACCTGTAATTGTATTAGTATGCTAACCACTAAAAATGGCCATTATATTCCTATGGGTGTCCTTAGTGGTTAGTGCGCACTCCCTCCTAAGTATGTAAATACAGCTAGATTTATCAAACTTTTACAGAATGGAAAAACCTAGCAAATATTAAAAATATAAACAGTAATTTTTTAAGTGATTTCTCAGGGGTACTAAGTGTTTTATCCAAATAAATTGTCAGTCTGAAAATTGTCAACCCTTAATGTACCTAGAATTATGTGAAATATTACATGACACACATTTTCCTCCCCTTATCTAAATATGCCCCATATATGTAAAAGTGCCTAAGTGCAGATGTTCAGATGCATGCATGTACTTCAGAGAAATGTATACCTGAAATAAAAGTGGGCATCACTATTTACCTAGAAACATGATGGCAGATAAAGGTCAAATGGCCCATCTAGTCTGCCCCTCCGCAGTAACCATTACCTCTTTTCGAGAGATCCCACGTGCCTATATCAGGCCCTTTTGAATTCAGACACAGGTCTGCTGTTTGCCAGGGGCCAGGATCTGGGATGTAACAGCTTGCCTGGACAGACTCATCAAGCCCCGTGACCATTTCCCCATGATTCTCATCCACATTGGAACCGACGACACCGCCAGGAGCACCCCGGAGAGCATACCTGAAGACTTCAGAGCCCTGGGTGAGAAGCTGAGGAGGATGGATGCGCAGGTGGTCTTCTCCTCGATCCTCCCAGTAAGGGGCAAGGGCAGTGCCAGGGAGGATCGCATCCAGAGGGCAAACGACTGGCTGCAGGGATGGTGCAAGGAGATGAACTTTGGGTTCTTGCACCATGGAGAGGCATTACAAGGACTACAGGGACTAGACGGGTTACACCTGACCAGAAGAGGGAAGAACGTCCTTGGACACCGTCTAGCCTGCCTACTACACAGGGCTTTAAACTAGGTAAGTTGGGGGAGGGTACGGGCACAAACAACCTACCTGGCGAGCTAAGCTGCCAGTACTTTTTTGAGACTAAGGTAAGTAAACACCGATCTGGGTCAGGGGAAGAGTATACACACTTTCGAGTCTGGGGTTGGCTCACATTATAATTCTGGGTCTAAGGGGAGTACACATTGTAATTCTGGGTCTAGAGGGAGTACACATTGTAATTCTGGGTCCAGCGAGAGAACACACATTGCAAATTGTACTAAAGGAGTTTAAGTAGCCCAAACGGGAATACCCCCACAGGGTACACACATTTCCGAGTCTGGAATAGGAACACACTGTAGTTCTGGGTCTGGGGAGTCTGGGATAGGTGCACGTTGTAACTCTGGGTCTAGGGAAAGTACAAAACATGCGAATAATGCTAAAGGTGTCCAAGTAGCTCAAGCGGGAACATCCCCACTGAGACGTAACAAACATACAACATGGAGGGCTATGTACGTAAATGCCCACAGTTTGGGAAATAAGATCCTGGAATTAGAAACAAATGAGGAATGCCTACCTGGATGTGGTGGCAATATCTGAGACCTGGCTCACGGACTCCCAAGGACATGGTCATACCGGGTTACAACTTGCTTAGTCGGGACAGGGAGGGCAAAATGGGAGGAGGTGTAGCATTATATACTAAAGATGACATTAAGGTCACCAGGATGACCTAGATATGGAATTAATCGGAGATAAAGAGAATATCACCTTGCGTGGGGGACACAGTATTGTTAGGTGACTTCAACATGCCTGATGTGGATTGGGACACGCTTTCCTCTGCTTCCGGCAGCAGCAGGAGGCTATTAAACTCTATGAAGGGAGCAAGACTCAGGCAACTGGTGTTGGAACCAACAAGGGATCAGGCAATACTGGACCTGATACTTACCAATGGAGAAAGTGTCACAGAGGTCTCAGTGGGCGACACATTGGCCTCCAGTGACCACAACATGGTATGGTTCAATCTCAGGAAAGGTTTCACTAAATCTACCACACTGACCAAGGTCCTCAAATTCAAGGACGCAAACTTCATAGAAATGGGAGACTTCGTTCACCAGGCGCTACAAAGCCAAACAGAAACTGATAACGTGGAAGAAATGTGGTCGACTTTGAAAGCCACCATACAAGAAGCAACAAATCGCTATGTTAAATTAGTAAGTAAACGGCGAAGGAACAATAAGCCACAGTGGTTCTCTGCGGAGATTTCAGACCTCATCAAGGAGAAGAAAAAAGCATTCATCTCTTACAAACAATCGGGGAAACGGGATTCTAGGGAAGTCTATCTGGCCAAGTCAAAAGCCGTCAAAACAGCAGTTAGGGAGGCCAAATTCCGCATGGAGGAGTCTCTAGCGAAGAACATCCAGAAAGGAGATAAATCCTTCTTCAGGTATATCAGTGACAGAAATAAGAACTCAGGCGGGATAGTACGTCTTAGGAAACCAGATGGAGACTATGTAGAAGCCCAACTGTTAAATGAATACTTCTGCTCAGTCTTCACCCGCGAGGCGCCAGGACTCGGCCCTCAGCTACAGACAAGGGTTGACGCAGATGACCCGTTTAGTAATTTCGAGTTTACACCCAGCGGTGTCTACTGCGAGCTGTCAAAGCTTAAGGTTAACAAGGCAATGGGACCTGACAACCTACACCCCAGGGTGCTCAGGGAGTTGTGTGATGTCTTGGCGGAACCACTATCGTGCTCTTCAATATCTCCCTTAGTACGGGTAACGTCCTGTTGGACTGGAAGACAGCTAACGTCATTCCACTCCACAAGAAAGGCTGCAAGATGGAGACAGCAAACTACAGACCGGTGAGTCTCACATCAATAGTGTGCAAACTAATTGAAACTCTAATCAAACGCCAATTGGATACGATCTTGAACGAGGAGAATCTACGGGATCCCCGTCAACATGGATTTACTAAGGGGAGGTCCTGCCAATCCAACCTGATCAGCTTCTTTGGGTGACGAGGAAGCTGGATGTTGGGGAGTCCCTGGACATCGTATACCTGGACTTCAGTAAAGCATTCGATAGCGTACCACACCGCAGGTTGCTGAGCAAGATGAGTTCTATAGGATTGGGTGACACATTGACAAAATGGGTTGGGAACTGGCTTGGAGGTAGGCTTCAGAGGGTAGTGGTGAACGGCACCCCCTCTGAAATGACGGAGGTAATCAGTGGAGTGCCGCAGGGCTCGGTCCTGGGCCCGATCCTATTCAACATCTTTATAAGAGACTTGGCAGAAGGGCTGCGAGGTAAAATAACACTATTCGCCGATGACGCCAAACTAAGCAATGTAGTGGGCAAAAGCACAACAGACATAAATTCAATATCCGACAACATGATGCACGACCTACTCCTACTGGAGCGCTGGTCTAGGTCCTGGCAACTCAGCTTCAATGCCAAAAAATGCAAAGTCATGCACCTGGGCAGCCAAAATCCATGCAAGACTTACACCCTTAATGGCGAGATCCTAACAAGAACTGAAGCAGAACGAGACTTAGGGGTGATCGTCAGTGAGAACATGAAGACTGCCAATCAAGTGGAGCAAGCTTCATCCAAGGCAAGGCAAATCATAGGTTGCATACGCAGGAGTTTAGTCAGCCGTAAGCCTGAAGTCATTATGCCATTGTATAGATCCATGGTGAGGCCCCACCTGGAATACTGTGTGCAATTCTGGAGGCCGCATTACCGTAAGGATATGCTGAGACTGGAGTCGGTCCAGAGAATGGCCACCCGGATGGTCTCGGGACTCAAAGATCTCCCGTACGAGGAACGGCTGGATAAGTTGCAGCTGTACTCGAAGAACGCAGAGAGAGGGGTGACATGATCGAGACATTCAAGTATCTCATGGGCTGCATCGAGGTGGAAGAAGATATCTTCTTTTTCAAGGGTCCCGCAGCAACAAGGGGGCATCCGTGGAAAATCAGGGGCGGGAAACTGCACGGGGACACCAGTAAATTCTTTTTCACTGAAAGGGTCGTTGATCGCTGGAATAGTCTTCCACTTCAGGTTATTGAGGCCAGCAGCGTGCTTGATTTTAAGGCCAAATGGGATAGACACGTGGGATTCACAGAGAAAGGTAGGGGAGGGTCATTGGGGTGGGCAGACTAGATGGGCCGTGGCCCTTATCTGCCGTCTATTTCTATGTTTCTAGTATATGATTTCATTTAGGCACTCATTGTATTATTCCAAGTACAGGGCCATGCATACTTTCCATCAAAACAGGCAGTTTGAATGTTGCTCCCATAGGGCATTTCTGCATGTATATGATCATATATACACAAGTAAAATGGTGCTTATAAAATTATTCCTTGTAAAAGTAGGCACATGACCAGCTATGTGCACTATTGTGCTACTGAAGTGTAAGTGTTTTGGGGGCAGATTCTGGGCAAAGCACTAACCTATCCGTGTCCAATATGTGTCCGTTTGCATGCAGGCCAACAAATTCACTTAAGGCCTGCATGCAAATGGGGGCGATCATTGGCACACCCCCCACCGACCACACGCTAGAGAGCGAACCTTGAGCATGCGCAGACCATCTTCCTTGCCTGTAGATGGTCTGCGCATGCTCTCAGTAGGAAACTTTTTTTTTGCAAGCCCGTGGTTGGGTAATTCCATGTCAACTGGTCCAATTTCAAGGAGGGTCCCCACTCGACAACTTCCACAAATACAAAAAAGTGTCCCAAATAAAGGGGCCCCTACCTCTGGACCTAGTTGAGACCATGCCTCAAAATTTTGGATATCTTTATCAGAAGTCCCTGAAAAAAATGTCATCAGTATCTGAGATGGTCAAGTGGGGAGCTCTGGACCACTTGACATAGAATGACCCGGTTTTAACCTGCTTTAAGCCTGCGGGTTAAAACTTCGGACTTGCACTGTGGGGAAGAGCAGGTGAGTCGGGGAAGGGCGGCCAGAGCAAGAGAATCAGGGCAGAGAAGAGAGTAGGGTGATCAGAGCAGGAGAATCAGGGCAGAGAAGAGAGCAGAATTGGGGCAGAGAGCAGGGTTTTGGCACAAGCGACTTGTCCTCACCAGTCGCTAGTTTTTTGATCAGCCAGCCAGTCGGTGTGCCAGAAGTTTTGTGAATCGCATCCTTCCTGCTTTGCATGCTTATTCCCCTCATTTGCATGCATGGATTAGGATCAGATTGGTACACAAGTTAGTGAATCGCGTCAGAAGGAAATCGGGTCACAAAGGACTTGCAAATCGATTGGTACACAATCGGTTTGCTTAGTGAATCTAGCCTATTATCTTTTAAAATGGAAAAGCAACAGGAGGAAAGGGAAAAAAAGTCAATCCCCGGAAAACAGGCTGCTGTAGAAGACTGCAACTAATTCATACAAATACCAAGCAGTGGTGTAGCAAGGGTGAGTGCACCCGGGATGGTGGTGCCTCTCCCCGCCCTCTTCTCAAACCCCCTGTCGCTTGTGCACCCCTCTTCCCTTCCCCCTACCTCTTTTATTTTCTCATCGAAAGCAGCATTACGAACTGGCTGCCTGCTTCGTTTCAGCTCTCCCTCTGATGTCACTTCTGAGGTGCAGAAACTAGAAGTAACGTCAGAGACAACCGACAGTGATGCAGGCAGCAAATTTGTAAAACTGCTAATGCCAAGAAAATTAAAGAGGGAAGGGAAGGGAAGGGGCACATGTGCATGGCAAGAGGGATGGAGAGGAGGATGGGAACCAGCGTTCCCACCAAAATGGCGCCACTGATACCAAGTAGCAGAAACAAACAAAAAAAGTACTTTGCTACTGAAATCGAAACTTAGACTGGCAACTTAGACGGTTCATAGACAACGGCGCGAAAGACAAAAGCACGCGCCGACAATTGAGCGCAACGCGCGCTGCCGCGCCGTTCTAAATTACAGTTTTTAGGGGCTCCGACGGGGGGTTTTGTTGGGGAACCCCCCCATTTTACTTAATAGACATCGCGCCGGCGTTATGGGGGGTTTGCGGGGTTGTAACCCTCTACATTTTACTGTAAACTGAACTTTTTCCCTAAAAACAGGGAAAAAGTGAAGTTTTCAGTAAAATGTGGGGGGGTTACAACGCGGCGCGATGTCTATTAAGTAAAGTGGGGGGGGTTCCCCCCACGCCCCCCCGTCCGAGCGCTAAAAACAGTAATTTAGAGCGGCGGCGCGCGCTG
Organism: Geotrypetes seraphini; assembly: GCF_902459505.1. Classification (NCBI taxonomy): domain Eukaryota; kingdom Metazoa; phylum Chordata; class Amphibia; order Gymnophiona; family Dermophiidae; genus Geotrypetes; species Geotrypetes seraphini. Next base: position 251,645,136 of record NC_047085.1, on the reverse strand, counting down.
CGCTCAATTGTCTGGGCACGCCTTTGTCCCGGCGCGCTTTTGACCTGACACCACTTAGACTCCAAGCAACTCTTCTGCATTATGCGCACGCTAACTACCTCCCCCGCCCCCCCCCCCCGCACTTGGTGTGTCCAAACTCTCATCTCAACCGAGCATTCAGAAATTAGCTTATTACTTCAAGATGATATTGTACAAATAACCAGCATTTCCAGGCTCGACTCGCCATATACACCCATTGCAGATGACTCGTGCCCTGCAGACAGAATCTGGATTACCTTCCCCCTATAACCATGCACCACACTCCTCACTAAACTATCCACATGCAGCAGTACCCTTGACACATTCCCCAATAAATTATATGTGAGTGCCCCAGACACTATTGTTCAATGGATAACCAGATTTCTCAATTCCTTATTCCACAATGGGAGCCTACCATGCCAAATGGACCTTATAGCCTTATCTCTCATTCCCAGAGTGCAGACCTACCCATTCCATCAAACTACAGGCTAATCGCAGGAAATCTGATACTAACCATACTACTCAAAACCATAGCCTACAAACAACTGAACAAATATGTGGAACACTCTTGCCTACACCCAACCTAATATGGCTTCAGAGCCCAACAAAGCACTGAACTGCACTTACAACCAATATCAAGCAATCATTAATCAAAGGAAAACAAGCAATTCTACTACAGTTCGACATCTCAGCTACATTTGATTCAATGGACCATAATCTCCTTCTATTGAAACTCAGTGAAATCGGAACTGGAGGATCAGTGCTTAAATGGTTTAACTCATTCTTAAGCAACAGAGAATATGTTGTATAGAAAGATAACACCTCTCACAGCTGGAGATCCTTCTGCAGCGTGCTGCAGGGTTCCCCCCTATTTTATCTAACTTATTTATGAGCTCACTTGGTGAGATCAAATTCACAAACAGAGAACAATTCCTAACCTACGCAGACATCTTCCTACTGCTGCATATTGATCCTGTTGACGCAAACATCACAGAATCAATCTCAGGAGGAATAAATAAAATCTCAGCCTGAACTAATAACAAGCTCAAGCTGAACACTGCCAAGACTAACTTAACATAGTTCCATATCCCTCATCAAACAATCCTTACTTGTGTTAGCCTACCGTCTGCAACTGCACAATGTACAAAGTTCATCCAAAATCCTTGATGTAATCTTGGATTCTACTCTTTCTTATGCCCCTCAAAAAGACCATCAGTAGTATGCAACATCTTTAGTTGGTCAGACCCTTCTTTTACGAATGCCACTGCTCAGCTAGACTATTGCATCTCCCTATATTTGGGAATAGACAACAATCACTCATTAGAGGAACTTATTCAGCTATTCTCCAAACACTACTTCACATCAACCTGAAATCACTAACAGATTGCAGATGACTTTCCCTTCACCAATAGGAATCAAGTACAAGCGCATCTTCAATTCCTTGTTCACCTTTGTTGCTATCAATACATGGACCCTAGAAAGAGACTTGCTATCAAAAATTAAGAAGGAAGCTAAAAACATTTCTATATGATAAACATATATGACTGATCCAACTTCAACTCCCTAGACTCCTGTGGAAATATAGAGCATGCATTCTTTTTCTTTTTAATCTTTATTGATTTTTAATCTGAAACAGTGCCATACAAATAAAAGAACAATAATTTTTACATACATTGCACTATTAGCAGTACAGATAACATATATATCATTCAAAATTTTCCAGAAATACTATATTTAATGGTAACATAACATATTATAGTATATAATATAAAGTGAAGAGAATAAAGTTACCCAAATATAACCATCAATATTTATTTCCCTCCCTCTAACCCACCTCCCCCCATGGATGTGTAAAAGTAAATGTGCAAAAAACAAAACAAAAACCCCCAACAAATAAATAAATTATTATATATAAAAATTATAATTTCACAAATTTAGTCAATGGGCTCCAAACTTTGTTAAATACACTACTAAATCCCCTACATTCCGCATTAATTCTTTCATATCTGTACATAGTGCACAGATTCACCCACCAAAAAGTGTAACTTATTCTGTCATGGTTTTTCCAATTACTTGTGATCAATTGAACTGCTATACCTGTCATGATCATAAAAAGACTGTTCTTATATTTATCTAAAGTGGGTTTCACATGTAGTATCGTTCCACATATTATAGCTTCATATGATAGTGGAACATTTGAATCCAGAACCAGATTTATTTGTCCCCAGATTGAATTCCAAAATATAAATATAAAAGGACAAAAATATAACAGATGATCCAGAGTCCCTATATCAATATGACAATGCCGGCATCTATTAGAAATGCATTCTTTTTGTTAATTTCTAACTAGCAGGCTGTATTGAGCCCTGTTAATGTAATTCACAGGATCTGTAGTCTGCCTTCCCTTCATCTGTATACCCACTGAGTTCTCTGAATACTGGAAAGTTTATTGTCTTTTTATAACTTATTCCTTGTAGCTCCTCGTGTATGCACAGGTTCTTGACACTGTAAATCATCTTGATCCTCTACAGGCATAGAGCGATCCACAAATCTAGATTAGATTAAATAATTATTATAAAGTATCTCTAGGTCAAGTTCCGCAATATTTGGCTAAATCTTTCTGTACATTGGCATAAAAGTGTCCTCGTAAAATTCATCTTCTTTTTACATTTCTGCCTGTTTTGGGTTGTAAATTCTAAAAATACCATGAGTGCACCCTTTCCTACCAAGCTGCCATTTGGGAAAGGAGTTTAAACATCTATTATTATCCTCTGCTTCCTATTTAAATTTCAGGAAGCAATTAAAAACATATTTGTTTTCTAAATTTTTGTGTAATTAATTGCAAACTTAGAAGTTCCTCATTTATTTGTAGCTTTATTATTAATCTTTTGTTAACCACAAAGAACTTAATGGTTATGCAGTCTAGAAATTGTTGTTATGTTATGTAGAAAACCCAGTTCTTTGTTCAGCCTTTTCTTGTTACTTGCAAAATGTCTGAATATAGCTAGTCTTTAATCAATATAAAAATGTAACAGCTGGTGTAGCCAGGATACTGTGTAAAATGGATTCTGAAGGATCTAAGAGGCTGATGTTCAAGCAAAAGTCATGCTAATATAGGTAACTATTAGATTATTACAAAGCTTTATGGTTAGATATGGGAAGAAAATGGTACTCTATACTCATCTGTCTACAATAGCAGAATATAAAGAAGGGAGACAAATGAGAACCGACAAAAACGACTGATTTAGATAAGGAATCGCATCTTACAAACGGTTAAGCTTTTTTGGTTTGCATCAGTGTGAACAGGAAAACTGAATAGCTGGGCTTTTTCTATTGCCATTTATATCATCACATAGTGAATTTTCACAGAAATATAGTAGCTAAGTAAGGATTTAGTCAAATCAAAATCTTTAATAAAAAAATAAAAAAAAAGAAGAAAAAAAAATTACCTCTAACTGAATAGTTAAAATCTCACCTAGTTAGACTAGGCAGCTATTTCTAAACACTCAAATTATGGAAATACCAAGGGCAGATTTGGTTTGGGGAAAACCCCCAATGTGAACTAATTTTTATAACTAGCTAAATTTAGCTATCTAAGTAGTTGGTCTAAAATTAACCATCTAGGTCCAAAAACAGAAACTAACCCCTCGCCCAACTTCAATCAAAGCAGACTCTCCCCCCACTTGAAATGAAAATGCCCCTCTGTCCAAACACCAAAGTTCCAATATATTAGATACCTCCTCCGCTAACCATGTGTCCAACCCCCACTTTTAACCTTCACAGTTCTAATGTACTGACTATAACCTCTTGCTCATCTGACAGCCAATCTCCCTCCTAAACTTGCCATGCTTAAGAAAACTCTTCATACACAGGAGCCCTGCCAGGCCCACCAGCTACCTCCCTCTACTTCCGACAGTCATGATCCAGATTGTATAAGATGCAACTTGTAACTAAAAACAGCACTTTTAGCTACCTAGCAATTTTTGGACTGTTAAACCCTATAGGAGTAATTGTACAACAGCAAACCTACATAAAAATAAGCACAGAGATGGTGCATATTATATAAAGAAAGTAGGCACCTACTTGCCTTTATAGAATACTAGTGTAACTTGGATATACACACATATTCACTTTGGCATGAGTGCGTATGCCAGTCACAAAATAATAATAATAACTTTATTCTTGTATACCGCCATACCCAGTGAGTTCTAGGCGGTTCACATTAATTAGACATGGTTACATGCAGTTAAGTATTAACTGAACAGATTTACATTTATTAAACATAGTTCCGTGTATAGTTACATGTGGTACAGTATTAACTGAACAGATTTACATTCATTAAACATAGTTACATGTATAGTTACATGTGGTACACATTATTTAAACAGTTACATGCAATTAAGTATTAATTAAACAGTTTTACGTAGAGTTAAGTGTTCAATTAAATGGGATGCGGGCAACGAAGTAGATAAAATTGGGGAGGATAGAATGGATCGGGGGGGGTGGGGGGCGAGATAAAAAGGGGGGTGGGGCAGGGTGCTTTGAGGAGGGGGCAATTAAGTGTTGTGGCGTTGGAAGAGGTGTGTTTTGAGTAGTTTTCTAAAGCTGAGGTAGGTTGGAGCCTCGAGGATTGATTGGGCTATCCATGGGTTTAGTTTGGCAGCCTGGAAGGCGAGGGTTTTGCCGAAGAATTTATTGGAGTGGCAGAGTTTTAGGGAGGGGAAAGCAAATAGCTGGATTCTGCGGGAGTTCTTGTTTCTGTGATTCAGGATGAAGTGTGGGTTGATGTAGTTTGGGGCTAGGCCGAATACTGTTTTGTAACAGAAACAGGCGAATTTAAATAGGACTCTTGATTCCAATGGTAGCCAATGAAGTTTGTGGTAAAAAGGGGTAACATGTTCCCATTTTTTCAGGCCGAATATGAGGCGGACAGCGGTGTTCTGGATCATTCTGAGTCTTCTGATAGTTTTCTTCGTGGAGCTCAGGTAAATGATATTACAGTAGTCTAGTATGCTGAGAATGGAGGATTGCACTAGGAGGCGGAATGACATTTCGTCAAAATATTTTTTTATGGTGCGTAGTTTCCAGAGCGCCGAGATGCTTTTCCTAACTGTAATGTCGGTGTGCTTCTCCAGGGTTAGGTGTTTGTCTAGACTCCTAGTATTTTTAGGGTTTGTTTGAGGGGAAAGGACGATCCTTTTACTTGAATTGTGGTGTCTATGATTTTGTCTTTGGGGCTAGCCAGGAAAAATTTTGTTTTTTTGGGGTTTAGTTTTAGTCTGTAGGATTGCATCCAAAGTTCTATCTGATTGAGTGTATTTGAAAGGGAGGTGAGGAATACTGGAGTGAAACTGGATAGTGGGATGACTATTGTGATGTCATCAGCGTATATGAAGAATTTGAGCTTGAGGCTATGCAGAAGATTACCCAGGGAGGCGAGGTGGAACCCCACAGGAGTTTTCCCAGCTGTATGAAAAGGAGTCATTCTTAAATACTCGGTATGATCTGTTTCTTAGGAATCCCTGGAACCAATTAAGGACCTGGCCGGAGATGCCGTTGAATGCAAGGCAGTCTAAGAGAATGTTGTGGTCGACTAAGTCAAAAGCACTGCTCAGGTCGAGTTGCACGATCAATGCGCTGGAGCCCTGGCTAAAGAGTGTGTGTAAGTTGTCTAGTAGAGAGGCTATGATGTGGTACTGTGGTCGGAGCGGAAACCTGATTGATTGTCATTTAGGATGTTGAATTTTTCCAGGTATGTGGTTAGCTCGTTATTTACTACCCCTTCCGTTATTTTGGTGAATAGTGGGATACTTTTCATTGGTCTGTGATTAGACGGTGAATTGGGTGATTCTTTCGTGTTTTTTATGATTGGGGTTATCGAAATGTGTCCCTGTTCTGCTGGATAGAAGGCAGTTTGTCCAAGCCAGCATATTGGCTTTGAAGTGGATCGGAGCAGTTTTCATGATGTGTGGGGGGCAGGTATCCAGTCTGCAGAAGGAGTTGGTGTATTTGTTGAAGGTGTGCCAGTCGATGGCTGTGAATTGATTCCAACTTAGGTCCGTTCTGGACCCTGGGTCTCGTGTAGTCCTGTCTGTGTCTGGGAGGATTGGGAAGTCCCCGTGGGGGTTGAGGGGGGGAGTTAATGATGATCTTAGTTTCTGTATTTTAGAGTTGAAGAAGTCTGCTAGGGTGTTAGCGGTTAATGAAGATTCGTCATCATGGTTTTCAGTGAGTGTCTCTAGGTTGTAGAGGTCATTGACCAGTTTAAAGAGGCTGCTACTATTGATTGTGACATTTCCAATTTTGTGGGCATAGAAATTTTTTCGTTTTTCCGAGGTGAGGTTTTTGTATTTTTTTAGTTTGAGTCTCCATGCTACTCTGTGCTCCTGGGTTCCAGATTTAATCCAAATTCTTTCTAATTTTCTAAGGTCTTTCTTTAACAGTAGTAGCTCTGAATCAAACCATCCCTCCTGATTTGGAGTTCTGATTCTACGAGTTTTTATGGGGGCTATTTCGTTTAGAATGTTTGTGCTGTCTTTGATCCAGGAGGTCATAAGTTGATCCGGTTCTTCATTTTGTTTAACAGTGGTTTCATAGTGGGACCAGAATTCGACCGGGTCGATCTTACCTCTGGAGGTGTGAGTTTTGGTGTTTCTTTTTTTGCTGTTTTTGGTGGTTTTTTGTTGGCCGTGAATGGAAAAGCTGCATAGTTTGTGGTCGGACCATAGGGAGTCAGTCCAGTTGTCTTGGTTCCAGAGGAATTTGGGATTGATTTGCTCTTTGGTGGAGAATGTCACCAGGTCAAGTTGGTGGCCTCTTTCGTGGGTTTTGATGGGCGGGGGTTTGAAGTAGCCTAGTTGAGAGATTAGTGACCAGAAGTCTGATATATCTGGCTGGTATGTTTGCTCTAGGTGAATGTTGATGTCTCCGCATAATAGGTTGTATGGACTTTCTAAAGAATTAGTAGGCATTCTGCGAAGTCATCCTTGGCTAAAGTCCATTGGGTGGGATATAGAACAGTGTGATTGTTAGGGAGGAGGCCAGTGACTTTGAGGTTAGTGAGATGGCTAGTGTTTCTGAGTTGGGGGAAGATTTGGAGTTAAGAGTGGTGCAGTTTAGATGGTCTCTGTAGATTATAGCTAGTCCTCCACCCCTTTCCCATGTTCTGGCTAGGGATAGGATCTTGAATCCTTGGGGAAGACAATCTTTGATAATAATATCTTTATCTGATAGCAGCCAGGTTTCTGTGAGTAGGACAAGGTCGGGGTTGGTTTCAGTTAACCAGTCTTTGATCAAAATGGATTTGTTTCTCATCGATCTTATGTTTAGGTAGAAACCTTGGAGGGTCTGGATGTTAGTGAGGTCTGTTGGGGAGTAGTGGGAGTAGGCTAGTTTTTTCAGTGATCTTTGTATTTTTTTGCGGGGCTTGGTTGGTCTGTGGGAGAGGGGGGAATTGAGGTGGGGGGAGAACCTGTGTCAGCGGGTGATCTTATTTCTGGAGAGTTGTAGGGAGTGTGGGATGTGATGTGGAATTTGGATTTTACCATGCGGTATGAGGAGTAGAGCACTGGGATGGGGGCAGAGTATATTGGGTCGGCTGTGCAAATCTTGATGGTGAGTAGATAAAGTAGAAGCAGTGTGGCACATTGGTGAGAGTTTGGTCGGGCCATGGTGGCGTGTTGTGGGTGAGTGGAGGGTGGTGTGTGTGAGGTTAGGGGTGAGATGTCTTTGTCTTGGTTGTACCAGCAAGTCAGGACAGGTTGAAATAGTCTATGTCTGGGTAGACAGGTTGTGGTGCTTGTCTGGTTGAGCAGTGTTTGTCGGACTGAATAAGCTGTATGGGATGAGGATTGTCAGGTTAGTTATCTGCTGAAAACAATGTTGTGAGAGGTTATGGGCTGCTGTGTTGTTGTGCAGGCCACAGATAACTATAGGGTTGCGGGGTAAGATGGTGGGTTACAGAGTTGCAGGTTAAGGGTTGTTACATAGTTGCAGGGCTGTGCAGTTGTAAGGTTACGGGCTGTGGCTGAGACTTGCAAGGCTACAATGGTATACAATGATTTACAAGGCTATCAGCTGTTACAATGTATTACAAATTTTGGACTGCCTTGGTTACTAGTATGGTGCAGCAGTGTGTTGCAAATTTACAACTGTGGCTTTTACAGTATCATGCACGGCTTTACATAATCAACAAAGGTTTTTGTAATACTTATCGATCTGGAGTAGTGCGTCTGGGGTCCGTGCTCCCACGCTCCTCTCCCGGTGGCAGAGGAGCTGCTTTAAGGAAGGCAGCAGAGATGTTGTGGTTTTTGGGGGGCGGAGCAGGGCTCCCACGCGGCCCGAGGTCGCTAAAGTTGTGAAGGCAGCTCCCGGTGGCAGAGGAGCTGCTTTAAAGGAAGGCAGCAGGGATGTTGTGGTTTCGGGGGGCGGAGCAGGGCTCCCACGCGGCCCGAGGTTGCTAAAGTTGTGAAGGCAGCTCCCGGTGGCAGAGGAGCTGCTTTGAAGAAAGCAGCAAAGTTGCTGGGGTTTCGGGGGGTGGAGCAGGGCTCCCACGCGGCCCGAGGTCGCTAAAGTTGTGAAGGCAGCTCCCGGTGGCAGAGGAGCTGGTTTGAAAATCTGGTATAAATGCATATTTCAGAGATACAGAATACTACAAATTAGGTGTGCAGGTTATACACATAATTGAGTGCTGTCTGTGTATAGCCAAAGTTATGCTACATGCTGAAGATGTGCATGTAGTTATAGAATTGTATTTAGGTAGAATATTGGAATTTGCTCACATATGTGCATATAATTGGCATGTAAATGTTTGCATTTACTTTATAGAATTATACCCTACTAGTTTTTAAGCCCGTTATATTAACGGGTGCTAGAATAGAATATATGTCTTTGTTTTGGTGTCTGTCTCTTTGAATCTGTCTCTGTATCCCCCTGTCCTTCTATGTGTGTCTTTTTTTACCTTTTGTTATCTCTCTCTACTTGTTTTTTCTTTAAATCTGTCTCTTTAGACTCCTGGTCTGTGTGGTTTTTTGACTGTCACTTTCTGTCTATATCTTTGGCTGATGTCTGTATTTCTTACTTGTGGTCTCTCTATCTGTTTGTTTTTTGTATCTTTGGCTGCTATATGGGTGTTTTTTTTTTCCTGTGTATGTCTGCCTCCCTGGGGTTTTTTTGTTGTTGTTTTTGCTGTGTGTCTCCTTGAACAATGTCTGTTTGTCTGTCTTTGTTTTGGTGTCTGTCTCCTTGAATATGTGTGTGTAGCCCCCTGTCCTTCTGTGTGTGTCTTTTTTTTCTGTTTGTCTCTCTCCTTGTGCAAATTTTTTTTTCTTTAAATGTGTTTCTTTAGACTCCTGTTCTTCTGTTTGGTTTTTTGACAGTCACCTTCTGTCTATCTGTTTGGCTGCTGACTGTAATTCTTACTTTTGGTCTCTCTGTGTTTGTTTTGGTGTTTGTCTCTTTGGCTGCTATAGGGTTTTTTTTCTTTCTGTCTCTCCTTTGTGTTTCTTTTTTTTTTTTCCTGTTTGTCTGTCTCTCAAGTAATTTTCCTTGTCCATTGTCTGTCTGTCTTTGTTTTGGTGTCTGTCTCTTTGAAGCTGTATTTGTAGCTCCCTTGTACTTCAGTGTATGTATTTTCTGTGTGTGGAGATGTCTGTCACTTACCTTTTTTTTTTTTTTTTTTTTTGTAATAAGGGAAGTTGCACAGAGTAAGTTATTTGAAGTAAATCGGCACAGTAGAAATGGTCCAAAGTATGAAATAGGCACAGAGTGACTTGTGTAGGTCAAACCGTCACTTGACACTCATTTAAATGCAAAAGTTAGCACATGGAACGGGCCTATTAGTAACCAGATGCAACATTGTTATGGCAACCGTCTAATGCGCCTACTATTACCCGGATGTGAGTTGTGATCTCGAGGGAGAGGTGGCATGCAAATGAGATAATTTAGTTTTGGATCAGCATTGGCATCGAGCATGATAGGTGCTGGCTCCGGATGACAAAGTTCATTTTTTAATTCAAAGCCGACGACGCGGCTCCTCTCTCGATCCCCGCCTGGTGCGGTTCGAAAGAGGATCCGAGGCGGCGATTTTGATTTTTAAAAATGAACTTTGTCATCCGGAGTCAGGAGTTGTGGGCTTAGATCTCTTTCCGCCTCTGCCGACGGGGACCACCGAGGCCTGGGTGCGGCGGGGAAGGGGGGTCTTGCCTAGCCGGGGCCGGATGAATCCCCGGCATGCTCTCCTTCCCCTAAGAGAGAGTACTAACCGCTTGCTGCTGGTGAAGATTGAGGCTCTGAAAGGACAGCGCTTTTTTAATTCAAAGCCGACGCTGAGGCTCCTCTCTCGATCCCCGCCTGGTGCGGTTCGAGAGAGTAGCCGCGGCGGTGGCTTAGATGCGCTGTGTTGGGGGGGTAGGCAGGCGCGGGGACCGGGTTGCGCTTTCACGCTCAGTGGATTTTGCGGCTTCTGTGGTGCCTGAGCTGCAGGAGAGGGAGCGGGTTGTGCGCAGCAGGGGAGGCCCCGACTGCCCCAGCTGCAGCTTCTTCGTCGTCGGTGATGTTGGAGAGGGATTGGACTGGTGAGGAGCTTCGGGGGCTGCTACTGTTCTTCCACCATGTCGGGCCCTTCTTCCTGAGTGAGTTGAGTTGCCATGTGTGATGTAAAAAGTGCGCATGCGCACTCTTGTGGCCACTTCCCGACAGAAAAGGGATCAGGGAACACGCAGCACGAGTGCACATGCGTGCTTAGCATTTTATTATTATAGATGTTACTGGGATTAATTCTTTCAAAAGATATAAAGAGCTGATGTGGAACTGACCCATTCTTGCCCATAAGTAATTTAATCTCGCGACGTGACCTCCTGGTGTTATCCGTAAGTACCTCAATAAGCAAAGAGGAGCCTCCAGGGCCTTGTCCTTCATACAGGTCATAGGCCTTTGTTTTTTCCTGCAACAGATAAACACAGATTGATCCCAATATCTCCATTCACACATGCAGATATTTAGAGTGAGTGCAAGGTTTAACTAACTACTATGTACAAATGGCGAGGAACCATGTTTGTTTCTTAAGTATATAATCTGTCTGTGGGACTCATCTAAAATCTGTAACATTTATGACATGATGCAAAATTGAGGTCTCTACCATGCCAGGATTCTCATGAGGAACCACACTGACAATAACGATGGATATTTTCTGTTGTCTAATAAGATTTTTTAAAGATATCTATTTTTTCAAATTTGACATTAGTACATTGTGAACCAGAAGTACAGTTTTGAGCTTTTAAATATTTGTAATTGCAACAGCATAAAACTATTACAAAATAATAACGACCATCTGTCTAAAAATGGAAGATTAGGTTTTTACCTTTGATAATCTTCTTTCTGTTAGTCTCTGTAGGATTCCATGTGATAGGTGTTCAATCCCTTCCTGCAATCTGGGAGTTGCAGAAATCAAACACTTTTTTGAGCACATCCTCCTCCTTAGTCCCAAAGCCAAGCAACACACCTGAACAAATCCATGACAGGGGGAGGGGCACGGGGGAAGAGTCCCAGCAAAACATGAAGTAAGTAATAAACAGGTACAAAGATAACCCATAACAACATTGAGGGACAATATACAAAACTAACCTGCTGTGTGCAACAAGCACCCCAAGAAACAGCCTTCAGCAAAGCGTAAGGTTACTAGGCGTCCAGATTTCCCGGATATTTCCTCCTTTTGAGGACATGTCTGGGGATCCGGACAGCTTTTCCAAAACCCAGCACTCTGTCCAGGTTTTGAAAAGAAATCACATTGGGGGGAGGCATTCGCGCATGCACAGATACAACTTGGTGATGTCACACACATGCGTATGACATCATCATGTCACATCAGTGCATGCGCAAATGCTTTCCTGCCTGATGAATAGGCAGCAGGGGCTGGGGCGTAATCTAGAGATCCGGATTTTACTAACGGAAAATCTGGTAAACCTAGCAAAGCACATACTCACAGAAAATTCCCCACAGGATCAGTCAACTGGCTGGAAATCTACAAACTTCTAAGAATAACCGAGGGAGAAAGAAGCAGGTTATTCCATACAACTGAGTATACACAGAGAAGGCAGGTCATATGGAATCCTACAGGGACTAACAGACAGAAGATTATCAAAAGTAAAAACCTAATCTTCCATTCTGTTATGTCCCTTTCAGATTCCATACACTAGGTGACGCACCAAAGCAATGGTAGCAGCTAGGAAGGGACAGAAGAGCCTGCCCTCAACACAAAAGTCCCAAACGCGACAACACAGCGAGCTGCCACATCCACTCAGTAAAACCGGGTAAAGGTATGAAGAGAGGACCAAGCAGCTACCCTGCAAATTTCAACAGATGAATCATGCAAGACTCCGCCCATGACAGCAACATTTCAAGTTAGGTGGCCTTATGAGAAACTGGCAGCTGCTTGCTGCAGGTGATGGAAGTTGTGCAAATGGCCATTTGAAGCCATCATACAACCGAGGACTTGGATGCCGGCCAACCACAGCAAGGCGCAGCAGTCAAGACAAAGAGGTGATCAGACAGCCGAAAATCATTAGTCTTCTCCAAATAGTGGAGCAAGGCTCTCCAGACTACCAACTTGTGCAAGATCTGATCCTTGTGCTCCAAACCTGTGAAATGAAATGCAGGCAAATGAATTTCATAGAAACATAGAAAGATGACGGCAGAAAAAGGCTATAGCCCATCAAGTCTGCCCACTCCACTGACCCACCCCATTAAGTCTGACCTAGTTCCTTAACTCGACCCTCGTAGGGATCCCACTAGGACGTCCCATTTATTCTTAAAGTCAAGCACGCTGGTGGCCTTGATCACCTGCTCTGGAAGCTTGTTCCAGTGATCTACAACCCTTTCTGTGAAGAAATACTTCCTTATGTCACTATCAAATTTCCCTCCTGAGTTTGAGCGGATACCCCCTTGTGACCGAGGGTCCCTTGAGAAAGAAGATGTCCTCTTCCACCTCGACACGTCCCGTGATGTACTTAAATGTCTCAATCATGTCCCCCCTTTCCCTGCGCTCCTCTAGAGTGTAGAGCTGCAATTTGTTTAGTCTTTCTTCGTACGAGAGACCCTTGAGCCCCGAGATCATCCTAGTGGCCATCCGCTGAACCGACTCAATTCTAAGCACGTCTTTACGGTAATGTGGCTTCCAGAATTGCACACAGTATTCCAGATGAGGTCTCACCATGGTTCTGTACATTGACATTATGACTTCAGGTTTGCGGCTAACGAAGCTTCTATTGATACATCCCATAAGTTGCCTTGCTTTGGATGAGGCCTTCTCTACTTGTTTGGCGGCCTTCATGTCTGCACTGATGATTACTCCCAAGTCTCTTTCTTCTGAAGTCCTAGCTAGTGTTTCTCCATTTAAGGTATAAGGTTTGCATGGATTTCTGCTACCGAGATGCATAACCTTACATTTCTTAGCGTTGAAGCCCAGCTGCCATGTCGAGGAACAGTTTTCCAACGTTAGCAGATCCTGCTTCATACTATCTTGCTGATTGCTTTCACTTACTATATTACATAGTTTGGCGTCGTCAGCAAATAGTGTTACTTTACCCTGAAGCCCTCGGGTCAAGTCCCTTATGAATATGTTAAAAAGGAGTGGACCCAGAACCGAGCCCTGTGGCACTCCGCTGGTCACCTCCGATGTCTCAGAGAGGGTGCCGTTGACCACCACCCTCTGACGTCTTCCACTCAGCCAATCATTGACCCATGCAATTAGTGTCTCACCTAACCCCATCGATTTCATCTTGTTTAATAGTCTACGGTGTGGGACGCTGTCGAAGGCCTTACTGAAATCCAAGTACACTATGTCCAGAGACTCTTCTGAGTCTAGCTTTCCTGTTATCCAATCAAAGAAGCTGATAAGATTGGATTGGGTACAATCACCTTAGTGAAAGCGTGGGGAGCTGTTGCTAGGCCAAAGGGAAGCGCCACGGACTGGAAATGCTGTTGCAGAACATGGAAACGCTGAAATCCATGATGCTCTGGAAATATTGGAATATGAAGGAAAACTTCCTTGAGATCCAAGGACACTAGAAGTCCCCAAGAGAGACAGCAGCAATGACTGTGCACATGATTTCCATTCGGAAACGAGGAATCCGCAGGAAGCGATTGAGCGACTTGAGATCCAGAATGAGCCTTCAGTCCTCTGAGCTGTACTTTGGCACGATAAAGTATAAACAGTATTTGCTGAAGCATGATTTGTGTTCTGAAACAGATTCTAGTGCTTGGATGTGCAAGGGATGCTGCAAAGTAGTACGGTCTTTTGACTCCTTTTCCGGTCATCCTGCTGCTGGCGAGTCCAGAAACAAATCCGCAGGCAGGCAAAAGAAATCTATCTTGTTCCCCTCCAGAATAATGTCCAGTACCCATTTACCTGAGGACATGCGAGTTCACTTCTGGTAAGGCTGAGCGAGGCGAGCCTCTGAAGGGCTGTTTAGGAGCAGTAGTTGCCTGGGATCCGGAGGTCTGAGGACAGCTGGAATTGGAAGCATTGTTACGGGGACTGTATCCCTGAGAATAATTCTGGGAGGAAGAGCCCAATGATCTCTTGACAAAAATGGCAGGGCAAAAATTACTACTGTCCCCTCCCAAAGTCTGGCGAGACTCGTCCACAGGGAGAGACTTAGGGCGGTGATCAGTAACACTGGCCATGAGGTCATCCAGGCCTGTCCCAAAAAGAAGTTGATTCTGGAAAGAAAGTCTAATTAAAGTGGCCTTGGAGGCAGCGTCCTCAGCCCAAGGACAAATTCAAAGAGGCCAGCATGCAGACACTGCATAAGTGGTAAGAACTCAAATGAGATCAGAAAGGGCATCCGCCCTTGAATCCACACCATCCAGCACTAGCTAGGGACAGACATCCAATTCCACAGAGGGCACTCTGCGCAATCTCGTGTGACAAGCACAAAAGAGGCACTGCTGCCTTGATGCCTGAATAAGTCACTTCATAAAGGGTTTTTTTTTGTTGTTGTTATAATATCCACTGTGCTATTTTGGGAGTCCTTAAACACCTACACCTCCATCACTAGGGAGATCTGTATGCTGGGTATCCTGTACCACGGTGGAATCCACCTTAGGGTGCTCAAAACTGCTGAAAAGCAGAAGCCAGTGGAGAAAGCTTAGACATAGCTTGAGAGAGCTGGAAAGAGCAGCCTGGGCATCCTATTGTACTGTAACCAGACCAAAAAGCTGGGAACGGGCTGGAAAAAAGGAGTACATTAGAACTGTCCATAATCGAACACTGTGATGTAGAAAGAGGAGATTCCAACTTTTTTTTTTACTCTTTCAGAACCCCAGCAATAAAATGGTAGATAAAGCCATGCTTAAAAGGGCTGCTTACGGAGGGGTCCTTATTCAAATCCAGACTCTCACGACAACCATGTTGACTAGTTCCAGCAAGAATATCATCCAGATCCAAAATAAAAGCTGTGTCAGGAGACAAAAGCGGCATAATATCCATAGGGCATAATGCAATTGAGCCCTGCCATAGCGAGATGAGAGGGCTCCTGAAAAGGGACCTCTGTCACTGGTGCAACTGGATGCGAAGAAACTGATGCACTTGCCGGCTGTGTCCGAAGAATACACTTTCCAGAGACGCCTAAAAAAAGTCTGGTGAAAATTCACACTTTGTCCACTGCAGGGCCCTGCTGAGGCACTCACAATGTGCCAAAAGATTCCCCAGACTCAGAACACAGGCATTTGGTGCTAAACTCCAGAATGGCCTTTGGGCAAGATAATTTTCTGAAAGTATGGCCCCAGGCCAGCTCCCCAGCCATGGAGGACCTGAAGAAGACAAAGCCCAAAGCTCCTTCCTCCTCCCCCCCAGTGCGCTGCGGCACATGGTATACGGTCACTGATCTGGCGCCAATACAGCACAATCAATACACATATTCGACAGATTAGGGGCTGGGGAGTCCATCCCAAATGATTTTTAATCAAATCAATGGGTTTTGAGGCAGAGATCAAACTTAGAAAAAAAAAATCAATTAAAATCTAAGATGGCCACCGCTAAAGCATTCACAACAAAAACGGCAAAAATAAACAAAATCTGAAAATAAAAAATAACGATTTGGGGTTTGGGGAGGTGGGAGACCTGAACCCTACTCTCAGAAACTCTCATAAATGAGTTTTAAAACGTTTTACAAACCACCCACAGGAAATAATGGTGGTTTACTCACAGTCTCCGAAGTGCCAGCCTGTCAGCTCTTTTACACAGCAGCGAATGGAGGAAAAGGATTTTCTAATTCAGAATAGCTTCAAAATTACCAGACTTGAAGATTTTCAGACTGCCAGCTCACTGAATACCGACTGTAACCTCCGCCCTCTCGGATCCTCTCCAAATGATGGGGGTTGGAAAATGCAGCCTGCGCCCTGAAACCTGTGGGAGTTTCACTCAGGACACATACAGCCTGTGCTTAAACCCGACAAGGTCAGCGGGCAAACAAACTCTCAGGAGAATGGAACTTGAGTCCAAGAATGGTGGCACACACAGATCCACCAAACTTTCTCATGAAACAGCAGTCCGGACTCAAGGGACTGCGCTCTTTCCTCCAACAGGAGACCACCGGAAAGGGGTCTCAAGACACTGAAGCCACCAAAACAGACAAATTTTAAGCAAAATAGAAGAAAAAGATGCAGAGCATATCCAAAAGACTTCTGCATGGATTGCTTGCAGAAATTGAAACTGCAGATGGCTCTAGCTCTCACTCTAAGGGGGAGGAGCATGTGTTAAGAAAAGTGTTTGGATTTCTTCAACTCCCGGATTGTGGGAAGGAATTGAACACCTAGCGTATGGAATCTGGAAAGAATGTAACAAAGCACTGTAACGGGTGTTATCCAGGACAGCAGACAGATATTCTCACATATGGGTGACTTCGTCCACTGAGCCCCAATATGAACAGCTGCTACAGTGTATGTACACTTTAAGAACTTTAGAAAGTTCACGACTGACTGCACCGCGCGAATGCCTTCCTACCCGACGTAGGTGTGCAGTTCTTCAGTTCAGTAAGCTAGCTAAGAAGCCAACCAGGGGAGTGGGGTGAGTTGTGAGAATATCTATCTGCTGCCCCTAGATAACACCTGTTATGGTAAGTAACTGTGCTTTATCCCAGGACAAGCAGACAGCATATTCTCACATATGGGTGATTGCCAAGCTAACCAGATGGTGGGAGAGTTAGCCTTTAGGAAAATAAATTTTGTAATACTGCTTGGCCGAAGTGTCCATTCCATCAGGAATAAGATTCCAAACATTAATGTGAAGTGAATGTATGAACTGAGGACCAAGGAGCAGCTTTGCAGATTTCATCAATAGGAGTAGAGTGGAGAAAAGCTACTGAAGCTGCCATAGGTTGAACTTTATGGGCTGTGACCAAACTCTCCAGTTGCAGCCCAGCCTGAGCATAAGAAAAAGAGATGCAAGCAGCCAAAAGGTTGGAGAGCATTCTCTTGGAAACAGGGTGCCCCAACTTGTTCGGATCGAAAGAGACAAAAAACTGGGGAGATGATCTTTGTGATTTAGTTCTTTGCAAATAGTAAGCCAATGCTCGTTTGCAGTCCAGAGTATGAAGAGCCTGTTCTCCAGGATGAGAATGAGGCTTGTGAAAAAATATTGAAAGAACAATGGATTGATTGAGATGAAATTCAGTGATGACTTTTGGTAAGAACTTTGGATGAGTATGAAGCACAATATTGTCATGGTGGAACACTGTAAATGGTGAATCCGCCACTAATGCTTAAAGTTCACTCATTCTACGAGCAGAAGTTAGAGAAATAAGGGTAGGGGGGAGTTGCTGCGTTGTGGTTCTGTTTTTCAAAATTGTGAGCTTGTTTATTGCTTTGTTATGCTGTATCTTTCTTTTTCTTTGACGAGCTCAATAAATATATTTACAGATCTGAGATTGGCAGAGGATTATGGCACTCCCTAAACCGGGAAAGGATGCTACTTTATGTGGGAGTTGTAGACCTATTTCATTATTGGGCATTGACACCAAAATTTTGGCTTGTATTTTGGCTGATCGCTTGTCTGCCCATATACCGGCGCTAATCCACCATAAGAACATAAGAATTGCCACTGCTGGGTCAGACCAGCGGTCCATCATGCCCAGCAGTCCGCTCACACAGTGGCCCTCTGATCAAAAGACCAGCGCCCTAACTGAGACTAGCCCTACCAGCGCACGTTCTTGTTCAGCAGGAACTTGTCTAACTTTGTCTTGAACACCTGGAGGGTGTTTTCCCCTATGACAGATTCCAGAAGAGTGTTCCAGTTTTCTACCTTATGTTTTCTTCCTTATGTTTGTACAGAATCTATCCCCTTTCAACTTTAGAGAGTGCCCTCTCATTCTCCCTACCTTGGAGAGGGTGAACAACCTGTCCTTATCTACTAAGTCTATCCCCTTCAGTACCTTGAATGTTTCAATCATATCCCCTCTCAATCTCCTCTGTTAGAGGGAGGATGCCCAGTTTCTATAATTTTTCGCTGTACGGCAGCTTCTCCAACCCCTTAACCATCTTAGTCGCTCTTCTCTGGACCCTTTCAAGTAGTACTGTGTCCTTCTTCATGTACGGCGACCAGTGCTGGACGCAGTACTCCAGGTGAGAGCGCACCATGATAACCTTCTCCGATCTGTTCGTGATCCCCTTCTTTATCATTCCTAGCATTCTGTTCGCCCTTTTCAACTAAGACGCACATTGCATGGACGGCTTCATCGACTTGTCAATCAGAACTCCCAAGTCCCTTTCCTGGGAGGTCTCTCCCAGTAACACCCCGGGCATCCTGTATTCGTGCATGAGATTTTTGTTACCGACATACATCACTTTACACTTATCCACGTTGAACCTCATCTGCCATGTCGATGCCCATTCACTGTCGCTGATTATGTCACATTGCAGATCTTCGCAATCCCCCTGCATCTTCACTACTCTGAATAACTTTGTATCGTCTACAAATTTAATCACCTCACTCGTCGTACCTATGTCCAGATCATTTATATAGATGTTGAAGAGCACGGGTCATAGGAGGGAGGCAGGCGTCGGATGGTATTCGGCGGGTGTTGAACTTGGTTTGGCAGGCACAGCGATCGGGGTCTGCGTGGGTGGCAGTAGCGGTGGACGCCGAGAAAGCACAGTTACTTACCATAACAGGTGTTATCCAGGGGCAGCAGGCAGATATTCTCTACATGTGGATGACGTCGCCGACGGAGCCCCCTAGCGGACGTTTTCACAAGCAGACTTGTTCGAAGACCTTCAGGCTTGCGATTGGCCCGCGCATGCACGCATGCCCCTCCCACCCTGCCTAGGGCATGCGTGTCCTCAGTTCAGATAGGTAGCAAAGAAGCCAACCACGGGGAGGTGGGTGGGTTGCGAGAATATCTGCCTGCTTTCCCTTGATAACAACTGTTACGGTAAGTAACTGTGCTTTATCCCAGGACAAGCAGGCAGCATATTCTCTACATGTGGGAGACCTCCAAGCTAACCATAATGGGATGGAGGGAGAGTTGGCAATTTCAGGAGAACAGATTTTGCAAAACGGACTGTTCAAAATGGCCATCACGCCTGGAGAAAATATCCAGACAGTAGTGCGAGGTAAATGTATGAACCGAGGACCAAGTGGCAGCTTTACAGATTTCCTCGATGGGAGTCGAGCGGAGGAAAGCAACGGACGCCGCCATCGCTCTGACCTTGTGGCCTATGACTCGACCCGGCAGGGAGAGACCAGCCTGAGCGTAACAAAAGGAGATAAAAGCGGCCAACCAGTTAGAAATGGTCCGCTTAGAAACAGAGCGACCCAGACGATTAGGGTCGAAAGAGAGAAACAGCTGGGGAGCAGAACGATGCAGAGCAGTGCGCTTCAAGTAGAAGGCCAGCGCACGCTTATAGTCCAGAGAATGGAGAGCCACTTCTCCAGGGTGAGAATGGGGCTTCGGAAAAAACACAGGAAGAACAATAGATTGGTTGATGTGAAAATCAGAAACAATCTTAGGCAAGAACTTAGGATGAATACGGGGAACCACCTTATCATGATGGAAGACAGTGAAAGGTGGGTCCGCCACCAAGGCTTGAAGCTCACTGACCCGACGGGCAGAAGTGAGAGCAATAAGAAACACAACTTTCCAAGTAAGGTATTTCAAGTGAGCTCGCACAAGCGGCTCGAACGGAGGTTTCAATTAAGCGAGGACCACGTTAAGATCCCAAATCACCGGAGGAGGTTTAAGGGGCGGATGAACGTAGAAAAGCCCTTTCATGAAGCGGGAAACCACAGGATGAACAGAGATAGGCTTCCCGTCAATCGGCTGATGAAAGGCAGCAATGGCACTAAGGTGGACTCGAACCGAAGAGGACTTGAGTCCAGCGCCAGACAAGTGCAACAGATAATCCAGGACAGCAGACAGAGGCTCCAACTGCCGAGTAGCACACCAGGAAGAAAAGCAGGTCCACTTCTGATGGTAACAATGGCGAGTGTACTCCTTCCGAGACGCATCCAGGACATTCAGCACAGGCTGGGAGAGCTGGAACGAGGGAATTAAGTCTCGAGGAACCAAGCTGTTAAGTGCAGAGACTGGAGGTTGGGATGAAGCAGAGAACCCCGATTCTGCGTAAGTAGGGAAGGAAAAATAGGCAGAGGAAGAGGCTCCCTGATACTGAGTTGCAACAGAAGGGAGAACCACGGCTGTCGGGGCCACTGAGGAGCTATTAGAATCATGGTGGCACTTGTGGACTTGAGATTGACGAGAGTCTTGAGAATCAGAGGGAGTGGGGGGAACGCATACAGGAACTCGTTCGTCCAATCCAGAAGGAAGGCATCCGCCTCGATCCTGAGAGGGGTGTAAACCCTGGAGCAGAAACGGGGCAACTTGTGATTGAGGGGCGATGCAAACAGATCGATGTCCGGAGTCCTCCAATGACCAAACACCTGACGCAGGGTCCCGGAGTAGAGTGACCACTCATGGGGCTGCAGAAGATGACTCAACTTGTCTGCCAGACAGTTCCGCTGTCCCTGAATGTAGACAGCTCAAATGAATATGTTGCGGTGGATGGCCCAATCCCAGAGCCGCAATGCCTCCAGGCACAGGGATCTGGACCCCGTGCCCCCTGTTTGTTGATATAATACAAGGCGACCTGATTGTCCATGCGAACCAGCACCACCCGGTCGCGAAGCAGGTGACAAAAGGCCTTCAGAGCGAGGAAAATCGCTCGAAGCTCCAGGAGATAGATGTGACAAAGGTGGTCGGCACGGGACCAAAGACCCTGGGTGCGCAGACTGTCCAGATGAGCCCCCCAAGCATTAGTCGACAAGTCCGTCATGAGGACCTTTTGCGAAGGAGGAGCATGAAACAGAAAACCTCTGGAAAGATTGGAAGAGAGCATCCTCCAACGGAGAGACCTCTTCAACAAAGGGGTCACGACAATACGTCAAGAGAGAGGATCTTGGTCCTGTTTCCACTGGGATGCCAGAATCCATTGAGGAATACGGAGGTGAAGTCTGGCAAAAGGAGTCACGTGAACCATGGAGGCCATGTGACATAAGAGGACCATCAGGAGCCGAGCTGGCGCTGAGGGCAGATGGATCACCATTTGACACAAACGGATAAGGGCCTCTTGACAAGGCTGAGGCAGGAAGGAGCGGAGATGAACCGTGTCCAGGACCGCTCCGATGAACTCGAGAGACTGGGACGGGGAGAGGTGAGACTTGGGAAAGTTCACCTGGAAGCCGAGACTCTGAAGGAGCACGATGGTTTGATTCGTCGCTCGCAGGACTTCGTCACAGGAGGACGCTTTGATTTACCAGTCGTCGAGGTAGGGAAACATCTGCAGGCTGCGAAGGTGCAGGGCCGCAGCTACCATAACCAGACATTTCGTGAAAACCCTCGGAGAGGCCGCCAGGCCGAAGGGAAGAACACGATACTGGAGATGGAGAACCCCACCCGGAATCTCAAGTACCAGCAGGAGGCCGGATGTATCGGAATGTGCGTGTACGCCTCCTTGAGGTCCAGTGAGCACAGCCAGTCCCCCTGGTCCAAGAGGGGACACAACGTGGGAAGGGTGAGCATTCTGAATCGTTCCCGGACCAGGAACTTGTTCAGAGCATGGAGATCCAGAATCGGACGCAGATCCCCCGTCTTTTGGGTACCAGAAAGTACCGGGAATAAAATCTGGAATTCCACTGTTCCGGGGGAACCTCCTCGATCGCCCAAAGGAGAAGCAGGGCCTGAGCTTCCTGCAGAAGGAGAGGGAGCTGAGATTGAGCAGAAGGCATATCCGGGGGTACATGACTGAAGTGGAGAGAGTACCCCTCCCGGATGATAGACAGAACCCAACTGTCGGTGATAAGACCTTCCCATTGGGTATAGAAATGATGGAGACTACCCCGATGGGAAAGGGGGAAGGCTCCAGGAAGGGAACCCGAAGGCTCGGACTGGAATTGTCAAAAGGACGGCCCAGTCTTCGCCAGGGCCAGAGGCTAAGTCTTAGTTTGACGTGGCTGCTGCTGCTGGGGCCGTTTCGCAGGAGGCCTTGAGAAAGCAGGGGTGGATTTTTGTGGGTACCTCCGGAGAGGAATTTTATATTGGCGAGGCGGAGGAACCTTCGGCTTAAGTTTCACCAGAGACGTGAAGGACCGCTCGTGGTCCGAGAGGTGCTTCGTGGCAGCCTCGATGGAATCATCAAAGAGTTCATGACCCACACACGGGAGATTGGCAAGGCGATCCTGGAGATTCGGATCCATGTCCACAATTCGGAGCCAAGCAAGGCAACGCATGGCGATCGCAAAGGCTGTAACTCGAGGACAATTCAAAGGCGTCGTAAGAGGCCTGAAACATATACAGGCGGAGTTGGGAGAGGGTCTCCTCGAGGAGATGAAACTCCCAACGCCGAGGCTCTGGAACGACCTCTCGGAACAAGCGAAGGGCATCTATACAGAACCGGAGGTAGGAAGTGAAGAAGTTGTAATTAAGGATACGGTTCGCCATCATTGAATTCTGATAAAGGCGGCAAATTTGTCCATTGTGCGGCCCTCCCTGCCTGGAGCGACAGCAGTGTAAATCTTCGAGGAGTTAGACTTCTTCAAGGAAGACTCAACCACCAAGAATTGGTGGGAAAGCTGAGCACTTTCAGACCCTTTAACCGGGATAGTCCGGTAACGGGACTCCAACTTGGAGGGAATAGCCGTGACAGCATACGGTGTCTCCAGGGTCCGGAGAAAAGTGTCAAAGAACCTGATGCACTGGAAGGTGAAGCGCCTCATGAGGTGCATTGTCAACTCCCAATTCCACCAGGTATTCCTGGGAGTCGGACTGAAGTTCCAAGTTCAGAGCTCTGCCCATGTCAGAGATGAAACAAGAAAAGGAGGAAGTCCGAGAAGAAGATTCATCCTCCGGGGGAGACTCTGACCGAGATCGTGGTGCAGCTGAGAAAGAGGGAGAAACTTCCCTGGAATAGTAAGCCGGAGCCTCAGAGTCCCGCGAACGGGAGACCGAAGATGTTCGACTAAGGCGAGTAGGGGGCGTCGAGGAACGGTCCCCTGCCAGATGGACCGGGGAAGAACCTGGAGTCCGAGGGAATCACTGGGGAATCCTCGGGGAAGACGGGGTATAGGAAAATTCCCCAATTGGCTTTGAAGTAGGCTCATGAGAAGCCGGAAAGCGCCTCGAAGGGGAACAGACACTAGAGTCCAATTTGAGGACAAGTGTGTATCTAGACGGTCTCGAGGTCGGAGACCTGCCCCGACAGGGCGGGGAGTACCGGGGCTTTTTAGAAGAGGCGAGACTCGCTGCAGTAGCAGGGGAAAATTTGGCCCCCGGCCTGGATCCCCCAAAAGTCACTGGCGAGTCAGGGGAGGAGGATACGCTCAAGGGAACCCAACGAGTCTTACGGGTAAGGCCTCGAGAGACCAGGGGACGCTCAGGCTGGTCAGACCGCGACTGGGTCAAGACCGAGGTCAAAGGCATCGAAGCCGGGACAAGTTGGCTAACCACCGAGGAAAACTGATTGGTAATAATAGCCTTAAGCATGTCCTTGAATATAGGCACTGAGACCAAAGGTAGGTGGGTCAGAGGTGCAGCAGTGCGCTCCTTCGGGGGCGACCTCAAGGAAGAATATTCCCTACATGAGGAGGCACGCTTAGAATGATGTCTCGAAGAGGCCGACGAGGCGGCGCTGACATGAAACTCTGAGGTAGGCTTCTTTGCCGGCACACCTGAGGAAAAAGGAGACTTACCCGAGGCCGGAGTAGCAGGAGGGGCCGAGGCTGGAGCCTTTGAGACCGATGAGGACTTCGAGGCAGAGGCACCCGAGGGCGCCGAGGCCAAGTTCGAGGCCTGTCCCACAGGATCCATGGGGCCAAAGAGTTGGAGAATCTTGGCCACTCTCCGACGAAGAGCCCGCGGTTGCAAAGTCGCACAATAGGGACATGACTCAGCAAGGTGCTCTGCACCCAGGCACTCCACACAACAACAATTAGGATCAGTGATGGAGCTAACCCGGTTGCACTTACTGCAGTTTTTAAAGCCGGAACGAGGCCGGACATAAGAAAAAGAGATCCGTGGCTCCGCAAGGCCAGAGAACCTGGTCAAAATTATATGAACCGAAAAAATAAAAATAAAGAAAATGAAAGACGCGAGCACAGAGACTCAAAGGAAACAAACCAAATAAGCCGCGGTGCATGAGGGACAAAGAGATCACGCGAAGCAAGGGAGAAGTGCTTCTGGCTCCGCGGAAAACTAAGAACTGAGGACACGCTGAGGAGACGCATGCCCTAGGCAGGGCGGGAGGGGCACGCGCGCATGCGCGGGCCAATCGCAAGCCTGAAGGTCTTCGAGCAAGTCTGCTTGTGAAAACGTCCGCTAGGGGGCTCCATCGGTGACGCCACCCACATGTAGAGAATATGCTGCCTGCTTGTCCTGGGATAAGGCTTTTGATTGTATGGATTGGAAGTTTATGGAGGCAGTCTTGCGCTAGATGGGTTTAGGTTCGCGCTTTAACTCCTGGATACTGACTTTATATCATACCCCAATGGCCTGTGTCAAAATTAATGGGGCCTACTCCAAAGTCCTTTGAATTCCATAGGGGAATGCGATAGGGGTGCCCGCACTCAGCTTTGCTGTTTGCTTTGGTGATTGAGCCTTTAGTGCAACATATTCACCAGTCCAGTCTACTGCAGGGTCTTCAGATACAGCGGGTGGAACACAAATTGTCCTTGTTTGCAGATGATATTTTGGCCATCGTGGAGGGATCGGAGCAGTCGCTTCTGGCTCTCCAAGACCTTATGATAGCTTATGGGCTACTATCCGACTTTGTATTGTAACTACTTCACTGATTGTCCAGCGCCTCTTGTTGTAAACTGCCTCGAACTATCATGGCTTTGGCGGTATATAAAAATAAAATTATTATTATTATTATTATCCTGCTTCAAAGGTAATGTGACCAAAACAGAGATCTTTAATCTTTTGGTGCCAGCTTTGAATGTTCAGGAGATACAGCGCAGGGTTCCCTTTCGTTGGGTGAAGGGTCCTATTAGATATCTAGGGATTCATCCCTATTACGACTTAATTATATACTGTTGGTTGCGGCTTTGAGACAGGACCTTGCTAGATGGGATAAATGTAAGGAAGTTATTATTTATAGAAATGCCTGCCCATTCTGCCGTCTGTGGGGTTAATGCTTTATGCATGTGCTTTTTTCTATCGCTTAGATATAAGACTCATATTGCTTAGATATAAGACTCATAGAGTATAAAATTTGCATTGTATTGTATTGTATATTACTGTATCTCGCTTATAAGGTAAGGTAAGCGAGATTTGTGCATTGCCATATTGTTTTGTAATGGGTCAGAAAGGCAGTAAAGATCCTCCCCCTCCTAAGAAAGATGAGATTTGTAAGGCTTATGTTGCCCGTGTGTGTGACACTGGATATTATCTTATTGACCCTTGGGTAGATAATTTGGCTGGTTGGACTGAAGGACTTCGTAGTTCCACATGGATATGGTAAAGGATTTGTGTTTGGGGGATCATGAGGCATGGTCATACTATTCAGGGGACCCGCACTGGGACAAAGAATACATGAGAAGGGGAGGCATTAATTGGCTTACATATGCTCCCTATTGGTCAGCTACTGCCAAAGACAAAAAAACCAAGCAGCCCATTCTTTTCTCAGCCCAATTACATGCCGCAGAAAAATCTATCTGCGCTGCCAGTCCTCCTCTGTATAATTTACAAGTTCCATCACCCAGTGCTCCTCTTAAACTTTATCCCTCCTTATCTAAGGATGATATTGACCTTCTTGTCGGCGGCACTCTCGCTCTATCTCCTCCTCCTGTCCGGTGCGGCTGAATCGGGACAGGTTAATGACACTTTGCCCCAAGCCATACCATTATCCACTATATCCACCACCAGCCCCACCGTGCCGGTAATCTCTTTTTCACCCATCCACACTCGCAGCGGCACTCAAAGGGTTGGGAAAGTACAAGAGTTGATGCAAGAACAGATGCCCTTTCTCACAGTGGGGGATACCCTCTTAAAGAAACCCATTGAATTAGATACACCAAGACACTTCCCCACACCCTAACTTGTCCTCCATCTCTCTCCCTGATGCTTCCTCCATTTTTGTTGATGGTTCCTGCTCCCGCCCTAATGACAACACCTTTCATATGGGCTATGCTGTGGTTGACCTCCCTGACATTATCCATGAGGCCTCTTCCCTCCCCTATCCCTCGGCCCAGGCTGCTGAACTCATTGCTCTTACTCGCACATGTCACCTTTTCTCTGGTGAACGCGTTAACATTTACACTGATTCCAAATATGCCTTTGGTGTTGTACATGACCACAGTGTTATCTGGCAACGTCATGGCTGTGTGGCAGCTGATGGCAAGCCCATTTCCCATTCTTCCCTTGTTTCGGACCTTCTCTCTGCCTTACTACTGCCTGCTGCAGTTGCTATCATTCATTGTCATGCACACACTGGTCTCCAGACCGAAGTTGCCAGAGGTAATGCTCTGGCCGACCGCACTGCTAAACAAGCTGCTTTGGATCCCCCCTCCCTCCTCTGTCCTCCTTCCTTTTCTTTCTCCTCCTGCTTTTCCCCCTTCCTCTCTTTTTTCTCAGCTTCAATCCTTTGTTACCCCCTCTGAACTTGATGCCTGGCGACTGGCCGGTGCCCAAAGCTGCCCTTCGGACAGACTTTGGTGCAAAGATGGGAAACCCTGTATACCAGCCGCTAGCTCCCCCTTATTCATTGCCCAATATCATGGCATTGGTCATCGCAGTGGTCGCTTGACATTTCAACTTCTTGCCAGTGATTTTTTTCATTCTTGACCTTCGCTCCCTGATACAGACATATATAGCTCGATGTCTAACCTGTCTCCGTGCTAATCCCAACATACCCCATAAAGCACCACACCAACACCTTACTTACCCCACTTCTCCTTTTACACACTTATAGATTGACTTTACTCATATTCCTCATGCCACCAGGACCCGACAGGATTATGCCCTTGTTATTATTGACATGTTCTCCCGATGGCCTGAAGTTTTTCCCACCACAAATGAAACTGCTCAGACTATGGTGAACATTTTACTTCGCAAAATCATCCCTAGGTGGGGATGCCCCACACACATTAACTCAGATAATGGTCCTGCTTTCACTGCCAGAGTATGCAAAGAATTAGCTACTGCACTCCGCATTGAGTGAAAATTTCATCTCCCATATCACCCACAGAGTTCCAGTACTGTCGAACGCATGAACAGAACTATCAAGGACAAAATCAGGAAAGCCACAGCTGGCACATTTGTGAATTGGAAGAAATTCCTCCCTATTGTTTTAGCTGAAATTAGGATGCAGCCTCACTGCACCACTGGCTACTCTCCCTTCGAAATTCTAATGGGACGACCTTTCCCCGCCCCATGGGTAGACAAACCCTCGATAGTTGAGAGTAGTGATCTCCCCTTGATTCAGGAAGAATACGTCCGAAAGCTCATTGAAACATTAGGGCATGTTGAAAGAAACGTATCTTGCACCTCTCCTTTCTCTCCACAGATTCCTACCCATTCCTTCCAGCTTGGCGACGTAGTCATCGTCCAGAAGCTTACCAAGGATAGGAAGCAGACGTACTTCCCTTTTGGCCCTCCCACCACTGTGATCACTGCGACCAGGACCGCTGTACTCACTGAGGAGTCTCCTGTTTGGATCCATGCAAATCGCTTGAAGAGGGTTAACCTAAAACCCCAGAAGTAAGCCATCCCTGCACAGACCTCACCCCCTCCAGTGGAACAGCACGATGATCTCGCTGCAGCATTCCACCAACTTTATCATTCTCCTCCTAGCAGCGTTGCTGCTAATTTTTCTTGACACCCCAGCACCGTACTCATCTGTATACAGCACCCCTAGCACCTCTTTGCGAACACGATGTCAAGCTGGAATACCTCCTTGCAAGGGCTGCCCTTCAATTGGAATCCAGAAAGATAGCATACTACCTTTTGGTATAATTCCAGCAGTGTGCACGTGGCCACTTTCTCCTTTGATTATTGTGACATTATGGATTGCTCACAAATTGATGCCGCATGGCAGTGTCATTGGTTCCATGATATTCCTAAAACTAAAGACATATACATATGTGTTACTGACTCACATTGGGGGGATAAGTGTGCTTAGAAAAGAGTGGACCAAAATGGTAAATCTCTGCTTAGCTGTATGACCCTAGGTGATATTTACTGGCTCTGTGGAGACCTTCAGCTCCGTGTTAAATTACCCAGACAGTGGACAGGCCAGTGCGCTTTAGCTAAGGTTATCATGCCCCTGCATATCTTCTCTGAAGGGCACCCTTCCTATTCGCATGGTACCTCCACCTCTTTACCCCGACATAAACGTGATCTCCTTGGTAGTTTTGATCTGCATGTATACATAGTTGCCATAGGGGTCCCAAGAGGGGTCCCAGATGAATTCAAGGCCCGAGACCAAGTTAAGACTGGGTTCGAGTCTCTTATTCCCCTTAGCACTATCAATAAGAATGTTGATTGGATTAATTACATTTATTATAATCAGCAACGCTTTGTGAACTACACCAGGGACGCCTTGCGAGGTATTGCTGATCAGTTAGGCCCCACTTCTTGGATGACTTTCCAAAACCACATGGCCCTGGATATGATCCTAGTTGAGAAGGGGGGTGTCTGTAAAATTCTCCCCAGTACTTTATCCTGTTGCACCTTTATTCCTGACAATACAGGTCCCACGGGTGATTTGCTTCTGCCCACACACAAAGTTCTGGGGAATTCTAACAGTATCCCAGCTTGGGGGGAGACCTGGATCTTCCCAGGTACATCCTGCAGAAATTTGCGTTCATTTTGGTAGTGTCCCAACTTCCCACACCAGTAACACAAGGCAAATTGCTTATTCTACCTTCCAGTCTGCCCCACACTACTCTTGGGTTTGTTAGGTCCCTGCAGTTTGACTCCTTTCCCAGTTGGGGAAATCCCTCCCTTCTGGGATTCAACCTTGTTTTGTAATGCAGCCAACTAAGTCTTCAATGTGTCTATCTTAGCCAGATACTCCTTAAGTGGATACACCATGCCTCTTCCCCTTCTTTCTTCTTGAGGGATCACAGTCAATTTGAAAGATTTAGGCTGTTCTGGAGAGATTTTCTCCTCTTGCTTACATGTGTTACTCCCTTGTAAAAGGTCCCCAAGAGCTCCTTAAAGCCTCTCAGTCCTACCTCCTCTAGTCTTTCTCATGATATACTAAAGGAAGGAGGATTACTTCTCTGAGTAGCCAAACCAGTACTGATTACCAAACTATCTAAGTACAAGGCACCTCTAAGAATCTGCTCAAGTCTAGCTCTGTCCATCTCCTGTCCCTTAACAACACCCTTTCCTTAGTGCTCTGAGCAAGACACATATTGGAGCAATTTCTCCCCAGGCTCCTGAATAGTAGACTTGAAGTGGATAAAACAATCCTCCATACTACCATTCACGCTTTATAACAGAGCTAAGGAATCCTTAGCAGCAGCTATAGGTTTGGAGAGAGTCAGGGACATTACCATAACAAGAACGTGAGCGAACTTTCCACCACCCTCTTCTTTTTCTCTCCCTCGGCACATTAAATAGTACACGAATGGCAGAGTGCAAGAATCATCCAATGATTAACGGTTTCCTCTCTAGAAGGGGGAGGAGGGGGCAATCAGCCTCTTAATAGGGCCTGCTATCATAGTGAGGCTGCAAACATTTCTCCAGTAGCTTACCTATAGCACTTCAGGAAAATAAGCTACCTATCCCCCTTAAGGAAAAACACCTGATTCATCCTGCAAAGTCTTCCCCACACTTTTCAAGTCATACTGCAATTTCTTGTTCCAATTAGGAGGAGTTGGGGGGGGGGGTATACCACACTCTACCACTGTAATTATGGGGACATAATAGCACTCCCCTAAGGACACTGTAAGGGGTAGCTGTACAAGATCTCTCTCTCTCCCAAGCAGGGTAAAAAAAAAACATCAAGTATGTGGAGCAAAAGAAATTTAATACAACATATGCCTAATATGACTACATTTCATCCAAAGATTACATCAGAGGCACACACAAAAATCTCTCTGGTTCATAAATCCAGCAGCAATAGGATTACTGCTACTGGATTTTTTTTTTTTTTAATGTGTGTTTGAGTTCTCTGGATGTTTTTTGAAAAGTGTTACACGACTAGAGAGAAGCTTGGTGTGTGTTTTACCTCTCTAATTTTGCCTGTGACACAGCCTTTGCGCAAAACGTGGCTACATCAAACATTTATTGTATTAAAATTTATTTTGCTCCACATACTTGACTGGTCTGTCAGTAGTTGGAATGAATTTCCTATGGTGACTCCCTCTTTAGCATGCTCATAAGTGTCTCTTTTTATAGTATGATAATTTTTTGCTGTAAATTATATTTCTGCTTTTATAACAGTTGCTGTTCAAGATTTACCTTCAAAAGCCAACAAGGAGGAAGTGACATCATCGTCGAAGATGGTCGGTTGAATGCAGAGCTCTGCATGCTCGGGCCTTAATTTAGCTTTTACACCATCAAAAATGTCTATAGTTTGCACAGAAAACAAGCATATTTGGTGGGCGCCGTTGCGGAGACCAGTTTTAGAAGGTCTTCATGGCTGTATCCACTCATAAAGCTCTTAAAGACTTTGCTTTCGTATTAAGCCCTGCAGGTTTATTCAATATGGCGGCTCCTGGCGTAAAGCATGCGCTCCCCCCCCCCCCCCCCCCCCCAGTTTTGGTGATGGCCCCAGAGATAGCGATCGCATTGTCAGCCCTGCCGGAGCCAATGGCAGAGGTTAAAGATCTCCTGCATGAAATCTGAGCTGATATTAAATCAGTGCGGGCTGAGCTCACTACGCTGACCTCAGCTGCAAGATTTGAAGAATCGGGGCCAGTGCTCACATCGTCGGGTGAGTGGGGTCCCTGAATTGGGTGAATATATGAACTGAGAGGGTGGTTCAACAAGTAGCCAGCCTGCTACTCTCCACTGATACTGTCTCTGTTTCTCCGGATGCGATTAGCATTGAAAGAGCGCATCAAGCTCTTACATCACTGCGTAGCAATCGTCCGCTGGACATCATTGCTTGTTTTTCTGACTTCAAGACTAAGGAAATGGTCATGAGGGTGGCAAGAGCACAACCTAATCACAAATGGGACATCTTTGAAATTGAACTATACCAGACCTGATATCGATGACACGGAGAGCCAAATTGAAACCTGTGCTGCTGTATCTCAAGAGACAGAAATGTGAGATATCAGTGGCGGCACCCATTTGCTTTGTTGTTCTACCTGGAGGGAAAATTGCATTCAGTGCAGTCCCTGGAGGAAGCAGCTCAACTTTTCCCTGCAGAGCAATTTCAGCAGAGGGTGGCTCCAGTGCACGGGCCTGCCCTGTCCTCGACCTCTCCGATCTCGATGGCAAAGAATGGGGCACATTAACCAGGCAATCCTTGGGGGCCGCTGCACAGCCTGGTCCTTTAACTTGAGATGGAACCCATGAGCTGTGGTTTGGACTTAAGCTTGTGAACGACTGTCTGGCTGGTACTCAAGCACCTTTCTGACATTCTAGGGCAGGGGTGTCAAACTCGGTCACATTAAGGGGCTGAAATCTAAAACACAGGCTAAGTCGTGGGCCAGACCCTGCCCAATCTCCGCCCCAGACCCCACCCTATAATAGAACTAATTGTAATATCATTTTTTCCATTCATTTCTCAGATATATACACACACAATATAATCTTATTAACAACACAAAATGGTTAACCACAAAATTAAACTACACAGGCGCAAGCTTGCCATAATCTTTTCTGTACTTCATTAGAATCTGTCTTCCATCACGACTACACACATACTTTCTCAGCTCTTTAATCAGGATTAGGCTACGAGTCATGAAATCCTAGTAGCCATTGATGTTCCACGTGTTCAAACCTTGGGGGAAGGGGAGAGTGGCTTCATTAGAAGAATGAGGGTCTTCCCCAGGTACCTGTGCTCTTATGCCTTCCGTGTCAATGCAGTCTTGGGAGATGAAGTAAGTTCTAGGTCCAAAGGTAATTGGGCCAACCAGAAGCTCTCGTTCCCATTCAGGCTTTGACAGATTGTTGTCCTGTGCTGGAAAGTACTTCCATAGCTTTTAATCAGTGTATCTTCTGGCCAGCTCCCTCCTCCTCCTCATTTCCACAGTGTGCTCAAAGCCGCGGGGGGCAGCTCCTAAGCGCATCCTGCGCCTGAACCCTTTTCTCTGATGTTGCAACGTCAGAGGGAATGCTTCTGGATGAAGCGCAGGACGCACAAGGAGCCACTGCCTGCAGCTTTGAGCATAATGCGGAAATGAGGAGGAGGGAGCCGGCCAGTAGATAGAACACCCAGGTGCGGCAGTGAAAATGCAGCATCGCACCGTGGGCCACATAAAACAGCCAGGTGGGCAGGATTCGACCCACAGGCCTTGTGTTTGACACCTGTGTTTTTGGGGCAGCCTGAGAGCGTTGGCCTACTGTTGGTGTTTTATGCTGGGCCTTTGAGCCCCTGATTGGTTTGCCAGTTTGTTCAATTTAATAAGTGATGGTGTTCTAATTGGGAAGTTTGCAGCCTATCTGGCTCGAGCATGGGATGACCCCCTTCCTCCTGATCACGGGCTGGGCCTGTTGGTGGTGGGTCTACCTGGTACTAGGAGTTGAATGGGGGGAAGGTTTGGGGGGGAACAGGCGGTGGGGGAGATTGTATGGGGAGCATACAGCGAAGTAACTACCATAATCAGCACTTGCGATGTGAGGGGCCTCTTTCCAGGGTGTTTGTTGGGAGAGTTGGGGGGGCCGATGGCCCAGCTTTGGCATCCACTTAGTGCTTTTCACTAATGAGGGTCGTTGTCTGGTCGTTGAGCTCTGGCTTTTGTCCATAAATGCTAGAGGGCTTAATGTTTGACCCAAGAGACATTTGTGTTTTTGGGAACTTTTAAGGTTCAAAGCCCATATGTCATATGTCTTTGAGGTATCCCAGATTCCCGGAATTCTATCTGGCCTCCAATAGGGAGAATTAAAAATCTAGGGGAGTTGGGATAGCAATTGCCAAGGGGGTACAGGCTGATTGTAAAAAGGTGAAGGAAGATTTATTATCCTGGTGGCCAAAATAGGGGGCCACAGCTTTACTTTGGCTAATGTTTATGTGTCTAACATAAACCAGAGGGAGTTACTCAAGCCTGAACTTAGTATTCAAAGGAACCTGGAAGGCACTCTATTGATGGGTGGGGACTTCAATCTAACACTCGAACCTAAATTAGATAATTCTACCCTTAAGTTTCAATATAGGAAAGCGGATAGAAACACTCTTTGGTCTGATCTGTGGAAGCTCCATCCAGTGGAGAAGGCCTACACTTATTAATCTCAGGTTCACGGTGCCTCTTCACGCATTGATTTGTGGCTGGGAGAACAGTCATTGCTTTCCACAACATATTTATGTCAAACTAGCTTTATAGCCCGTTACATTAACGGGTGCTAGAATATATATGTGTGTCTGTCTTTATTTCTTTCTCTCTCTGTCTCAGCCGCTTTTTCCTGTAATTCTCCCTTCTTTTTACCTCCCCTGTGTCCACCACCACCCCTTCAGTGCTCACCTTATCCAGCAGCAGCCCTTCTCCCTTTGTTTTACCTCCCCCCTGTCCATCAGCACCTCTTCCTGCTCCCCCTGTCCAGCAGTAGGCCTCCCTTCATTCCCCCCCCCCCCGTGTCCATCATCACCTCTTCCTGCTCGCATTTCCCTCCCCCTGCTGGTCCCTGTGCAGCAGTAGCAGCATTTCCCCCCACCCCCTTCCCTACTCTTACCACGAAGTGGCCTGCTCCTTTTGGCCCCTCCATCTTCCATTCCCGCAGTCTAGCCTGCTCCAAGGGCCCCCCCTTCCCTTATTGTGTTCCCCGCAGGCAGGCCCAGCTTCTCCCTGCACGTTACCTTTTTTTCATTCTGTTGCCCTCCCTCGCGTGGCTGCCTGCCTGGTCCCATTGAGCGGCTCGCGACTGAAGTCTTTTTTGTTGGCACTTCCCTGCCCTGTGTTCGTTTTGGTGTTTGTCTCTTTGGCTGATGTATGTGGATTTTTTTTTTCTGTGTGTCTCTCTCTCCTTTTATTTTTTTCTTTCTTTCAATCTTTCTCTATTGCTCCTTGTCTTTAAGGTTTTTTTTTCCTGTGTGTGTCTCTCTCTGTTTGTATATGGAGGTGTCATATGTCACCTAATTTTTTTTTTTTTGTAATAATTGAAGTTTCACAGAGTAAGTTGGTTTTTTTTAAAATGTATATTACCAGCATTCCCTCCCTCTCCATTTCCCTCCCCCCACACTACTTTCCTGTGCAGCAGCAGCATTTCCCCTACCCCCCTTTCCCTTATCGCGGTCTGGTTGGCTCCCTTAGTCCCTTTCCGCCCCCCCCCCTTCCCTTCCCGCGGTCCCGACAAACCTGCTACACCAGCAGCGTCTGCAGCACTGTTCACATGCTGCTTCGGGGCCTTCTACTGCCCTGATTTGCTCACTTCTGTGCCAGAGTAAATCAGGGCAGTAGAAGGCCCCGAAGTAGCGTGTGTACAGTGCTGCTTGAGTCGGGACCACGGGAAGGTTTCTAGAGAGTAGCTGAACAGGTCACCGGCAGTCAATGAAGGGCTGCTGTCCTCGGGGGCAGAGCCGCGGCAGGAGCTTGAATTTACAGTTTGTGGTTCGGGCGGCTGTCCTCGCACTCCGTCCACAGTGCGCGTGGGCTGCCTCTGCCCTTGGGTGCGCTCGGCGGCGATGCTTGTGGCAGCCGTTGTGAAGGGGCGGCGTGGTGCGGTCTGTATTGTGAGGTGGAGAGCAGAGAAGGACGCGCATGCGCACTTGTCTTGCCACATCCCGACAGAAAAGGGATCAGGGAACACGCGAGGCAAGTGCGCATGCGCGGTTAGCATTTTATTATTTAAGATATTGACCAGTAAATACAATCTCTGATCATTCTCCTGTGTTACTTCTACTGCAAGCTGGGAGAGGCGCACCCAAAGCCTCCTTGGAGGTTTGATGATGCTTTGCTGTTGGACCAGGTGACTATAGAAGAGCTGTCTAAAGCAATTTCAGAATACCTGGAATTTAATGACAAACTGGATATCAAACCCAGGTTATTGTGGGAAGCTCTAAAAGCGGTAGTGAGGGGTAAAATTATTGCACTAGCAGTAAAAAATAAGCAATTAAGATCTTTGAAGGAGAGGGAAATCAGGGAGGCCCTGAAGGCCTTGGAGGGAATGGGGCGGGAGCGTCCATTGACACCCATTGAGCAAGACAAGCATCATGACCTTAAGGTACAGTTGCAGGCTCTGGAGTTGGCGGAGATAACTGTACAGCTTCAGAAAACTAAACAATTATATTCTGAATTTGGTAATAAGCCTACAAACTTAAACAAGTTCTCTGTAATTACATATTCTGTATTAAAATGGCTGATGGAAGGGTCTTGAGCTCCTCAAAGGATATTGGAAGTAGCTTCCGGGAATATTTTCAAGGGATTTATGAACAGGGGAATACCCTCTCAAACATTGATCTGGACTCTTATTTGGCACAAGTGCCGCTCCCTGCCATTTCTGAGGTGGAGGTATACAGCTGTTCCTTCCGATCACACTTAATGAGTTAGAGGAGGTGATTGGGGACCTCCCTAGGGTTGGATGGGTATACTAATGCTTTTTATAAAAACTTTAGAGGACTATTGGCTCCCATATTTGTCCGGGTGTTCAATTCCCTGGGAGAGGAGCCTTCCGTACCACAGACCTTCAGCTCCCCTCCCTTTTGGTTTTTTTCCCCTTTGCATGTTCTCTTTCTCTTTATCAATTGTAGTTCTAATCCTTCCTTCCCTTTTGTTCCCATTTGTCAGTGTCTTTTAAAAGTTGTCATTATTCCTAGTTTTGTTTTTGTTTGTTTAAAATGTATTTTATTTAACACATTGTTTTAGCGATTTTGTACACCGCCTAGAAGGCTTGATTAGGCGGTATAAGAAATTTTAAGTAAACTTGAAACTTGACCTGGCGTTCAGCAGCGATGACGCTGCTGCTTAAGCTGGGTAAACCGGGTACTGCCTGTGAATCCCAAAGACCAATATCTCTTCTCAGTACTTATTATATAAGCTATTTACAAGGATTTCAGCCCGACGGCTACAGGGGGTGCTGCCGAAGCTCATACGTGTGAATCAGGCAGGCTTTATTTGTGAACGGCAGACATTCAACAATATAAAAACGGCTGTGTATTTGATGTGGTATGTAAGGCAGCAGGAGGTTCCATCGCTAGGCTTTCCCTGGACGCCAGGAAGGCTTTTGATAGTCAGCTAGAAATTTATTTTTTGGGGTTCTAGAAAAAATGGGATTTGGGCAGCAATTCTTAAAATGAATTACTTTACTATATTATGAACCCTCTTTCAATTTAAAATTAATGGTTTTCTGTCAGAGCCTGTGACAATGATGAAGGGTACCAGATATTATCATTGGTCTAAAACACCGTTTTTTTTGTGTATGTAGTGCAGGGGTGTCAAAGTCCCTTCTCGAGGGCCGCAATCCAGTTGGGTTTTCAGGATTTCCTCAATGAATATGCATGAGATCTATTTGCATGCACTGTTTTCATTGTATGCTAATAGATCTAAAGCATATTCATTGGGGAAATCCTGAAAACCCGACTGGATTGTGGCCCTCGAGGAGGGACTTTGACATCCCTGATGTAGTGCAACAAACAAAAAATCTTTTTTTTTCAATAAATAATGTCTCATGAAGTGCACTGCAATGTGATTTAAACAAGGCTGAAATTCTACCGGGCCGTTAAGCAAACAAATGTGTCTAAAAAAAAAGACAGAAAAGCTCACATCCAAGTCCTAGCAATTAAGTCCAAACCAGGCAAAATTTCATATTCAGAGGATAGAAAATCAACCAGCAGCAAAAAAGCGAAAAGGCACTTTAACTGTAATCCCAACGGTGGCCTTAACCATTTCACCTGTTGGCTTCATCAGGGGATTTACCAAGTAGCGCTTCATCTCAAAACATATTGGTAATGAAAAACCCTTCGTGGCTTGAAGAGGAAGGAACTTGTTCTTGTTAATTCAATGAAAAACAGAAAATATCTAAATCAATCCAAGAAAATACAAGGATCAAAAAGGAGCATAATTACTAAATCAAATATTTGTTACCAGCGGGTGTAGTTCTTAATTTAGGGCTCCTTTTACAAAGGCGCGCTAAAATGCCATACGCGCTAGCCGCTACTGCCTCCTTTTAAGCAGGCGGTAATTTTTCCTCTAGCGCACACTATAGCGCGCACTAATCTTGTGCGTGCGCTAAAAACGCTAGTGCACCTTAGTAAAATGAGCCCTTAGTAACTGTGCTCCTAGGACTTAGATGTGAGTTTTTGTGTCTTTTCTAGACACATTCGTTTGCTTAACAGCCCAGTAGAATTTTGGGCTTGTTGAAATCACATTGCAGTGCACTTAATGAGACATTATTTATTGAAAATAATATTTTTTTTGTTTGTTGTACTACATACACAAAAAAATGGGGTTTTAGACCAATGATAATATCTTCTGCCCCCGAAGTGCCCTTGAATCAAGCCATGTGTTTTGGGTACGGGGGTATTTGAGGTCTTTTTCCCCATCACAGTAGATATCTTTATATTTTCTGTGTTCATTTTTGGACTTACGTTATATTGTGAACACAGTATGGCTTTCATTTTGATTTGGTGATACTTTATGTAGTTATATTTGGAGACATAAGCCCCCTCAGGTATGGCAGGCAATTTTATATCAGGCAAAGCAGAAGGGAGGGATGGGAGTCCCTAATTTTGTTCTTTATCATCAGGCTGCTTTGTTGCAAGAAGTGGCAGCATGGGTAGGAAACATAGATTGTCCATGGGTGCATTTGGAACAAGCTTTTACTCCAGATATTTCCCTTTGGAGGTTGCCGTGGTCTCCTATGGCAGTCTTGCGTGCTCGCTTCCGCATTGAAAATCCGTTTTTACGGGTGATCTTGCAATCCTGGTATTCCTTGCGCAGGCAAATGTTCCCAGAGCATACATTTTTTGCCCAGACTCCTATCTCTTTACTCGAGAGCTTTGTTCTGGGGGGTGAAAATCCAGTCCGCTTCCAATGGGTGCGGGCAGGACTCCATACCGTAGGGCAGCTATGGCAAGATGGAAAAATGCTCTTTTTTGAGTACCTGCAAGAGGAATATGGCCTTTCTGGGGTGGATGCATTTGCTTATACACAACTGAGGCTTTTTCTTGCTAAGCATGCTTTTTGGGATCTTGGCTTGGAGGAAACTAAGTTAGAATAAGGGTTAACGAGGGGGTGGGACGGGGAGGCATTTCCCGTTTGTATAGGGCTCTCCTTGCACGAGGCTCCGGCAGATTGCTATAGGGACTGATGGAAGTAGGAGCTGGGGAGAAGTTTGGGGGATCCTGCAAACAAAAGCCAACAATACTTTGGTAAATGGAAGTTAAGAACAAGAAACAAAAAAGCACAATTACTTACAGGTGTTATCCAGGGACAGCAGACAGCTATTCTCGCATATGGGTGACATAATTGACGGAGCCCGGAGGCGGACACCTCGCAAGCAGACTTGCTTGAAGAAACTCAAAGTTTCAAGTTGCCCGCACCGCGCATGCGCGAGTGCCTTCCCGCCCAGCACAGGGCGCGTCTCCTCAGTTCAGATAGCTAGCAGAGAAGCCAACCAGGGGAGGTGGGTGGGTTGTGAGAATAGCTGCCTGCTGTCCCTGGATAACACCTGTTACGGTAAGTAACTGTGCTTTATCCCAGGACAAGCAGGCAGGTATTCTCACATATGGGTGACCTCCAAGCTAACTAGAATAGGATGGTGGGAGTATTGGCAATTTAGGAGAATAAATTTTGTAATACTGTTTGGCCAAACTCTCCATCCTGTCTGGAGAAAGTATCCAGACAATAGTGAGAAGTGAAGGTATGAACCGAGGACCAAGTAGCAGCCTTGCAAATTTCCTCAATAGGTGTAGATCTGAGGAAAGCTACCGAAGTTGCCATAGCTCTGACTTTATGGGCTGTGACTTTACTGTGAAGGGGTAATCCAGCCTGGGCATAGCAGAAAGAGATACAAGCCGCCATCCAATTGGAGATGGTGAGGAAGGTGTTGTGGCGGATTGCCCAGTCCCAAACCTTCAGAGCTTCTTGACAAAGGGAGGCAGATCCCGCCCCTCCTTATTTGTTGACATAATACATGGCAACTTGGTTGTCCGTCCGGATGAAGACTACCTGGTCGCGAAGAAGATGTTGAAAAGCGTTGAGAGCCTTGAAAATCACTCTGAGTCCAGTGGCCTTGAGTATGGAGACCATCGAGATGAACGCCCCAAGCATAGCTTGAAGAGTCTGTCATGAGGACCTTTTGATGAGGGGGCGTTTGAAAAAGTAAGCCTCCGGAAAGATTGGAAGAGAGCAACCACCAATGGAGAGACTTCTTCAAGGAAGGAGTGACTGAAATATGTCAAGAAGGAGGGTCAACTTGCGTCCATTGAGATGCCAGGGTCCACTGAGGAATTCTGAGGTGAAGTCTGGCAAAAGGAGTCATGTGTACTGTGGAGGCCATGTGACCCAGAAGTACGATCATGTGTCTCGCTGAGATGGAAGAGCGGGAAGACACTGTGTGACAGAGTTGTAGAAGAGCCTCCAGTCGTTGTTGTGGAAGGAATGCTCTAAGTTGGACAGTGTCCAGAACAGCTCCAATGAATTGAAGAGTCTGTGAGGGCTTAAGTTGAGATTTGGGAAAGTTGATTTCGAATCCCAAACTTTGTAGGAACCAGGTAGTCCGTTGGGCCGCTACAATAACCCCTTGACATGTGGAATCTTTGATGAGCCAGTCGTCGAGGTAGGGAAATACCTGAAGACAATGGTTCCAGAGAGTCGCTACCACTACCAGGCACCTGGTGAACACTCTGGGAGACGAGGCCAGGCCGAAGGGTAGCACTCTGTATTGAAAATGCAGATTCCCCACCTTGAGGTATTGACGGGAGGCCGGATGAATGGGGATAAAGAGATGCCAGGGACAACATTCAAAACTTTTCTTTGACTAGAAATTTGTTGAGAGCCCCGAGATCCAGAATGGGTTGCAGATCGCCCGTCTTCTTCTGAAGAAGAAAGTAACGGGAGTAAAAACCTCTGTTCTGCTGTTCCAAGGGAACTGGTTCGATGGCATGGAGAGAAAGCAGAGCTTGAGCTTCCTGAAGAAGAAGGGCGGTCTGGGATGGATTGGAAGGATACTCTCTTGGAGGAAACTCTGGTGGAACCTGAGTGAAATGAAGAGAGTATCCTTCCTTGATGATGGTAAGCACCCAGAGGTCGGATGTAATTATTGTCCATTGGTTGTAAAAATGATGGAGACGACCTCCTATAGGAGGAAAAGGAGACAAAGACAGAACGGTGGAGGTTATGCTCTGTTGTAAACAGTCAAAAAGGCTGAGAAGCCTTAGGTGCAGCAGAAGGTTGGGGTTTCCGTTGCTTCCGATGTTGTTGTTTTTTCAGAGGAAGGCGAGTATAAGGAGCCGGCTTTGGAGCAAAATGCCTTTGATAGATAAGTGCAGGGCGTGCAGGCTTGGCAGGAGCTGGCTTTGGTTTAGATCTGACTATAGAAGCAAAGATTTTTCATGGCCAGATAATTTCTTGGTGGCTGCCTCGATGGATTCATCAAAGAGGTCGTTGCCCTCACAAGGAAGGTTAGAGTCCATGTCAATGGTACAAAGCCAGGCAAGACGACGCATAGCTACAGAGCAAGCAGCCACTCGGGCCGATAACTCGAAGGCATCATAAGATGATTGGAGGAGATGCAGATGTAATTGAGAGAAAGAAACAATGACTTCCTGAAACTCAAAATGCATTTGGTTATTCAAATAATCCAAAAACTTTGGTAGAAGAGAAATAAGAAATTCAAAGTAAGTGATGAAATAAAAATTATAACTGAGGACTTTAGAGGATATCATAGCATTCTGGTAGATGCGATGTCCGAATTTGTCCATAGTTTTCCCCTCCCTTCCAGGAGGAACTGTGGCATAAACCTTAGAAGGATTGGACCTCTTCAAGGAGGATTCAACAAGCAGGGATTGATGAGATAACTGAGTTGTCAAACCTTTTGCAATGCACAGTTTTAGGTTCAAACAATTTTTATTGATGCAAACAACAAGAAAATAGTAGCAAGGCATCCCAAAGATGCACAGTACCAAACAAATATGCATCATATAAATAGTATAACATACAAGGACAAAACAAGAGGAATATCAACCAAAATCACCCCCCCCACACACACCACTAAGAGCGTGCAGTGGAAGGAGAGCGGAAAGGTACTCCGAGGCCCTGGACTCTGATGAGCCCCGAAGATGCCACACCACTCCCCCCCCCCACTGAATCCCCTGTATCCTGTCCATAGCAAAAGCCCAGAACCTACCCATACCCCTCATTCCCACCCCAAACCCCCCACCCTCCCAAAGGTACTCCCCACCAATACTCGCTAATACTCTCCCAGCCCAACTTTCCGAGCACCCACCTTAGGACACCCATCTCAATACCGCACTACGGCCCTTTGGATGCAAATCTTGCAAATATGGTTCCCAAATATTCAGGAACAATGCGATGCACAGTTTTATATCTAGAGTCCAATTTTCCTGGAACAGCTGGTATGGAAAAAGGTGTTTCCATGCATCGACCAAAAGTCTGATTCAAAAGCTTATGAAGTGGAAGCTTAAGACACTCTGCCGGAGGTTGAGGAAGATGCATGACTTCTAGATACTCCTTAGAATACTTGGAGCCAGTATCCAATTGAATATCCAAGTCTACAGCCATCTGTCGCAGGAAAGAAGAGAAAGATAGCTGATCTGCCAATGCTTTGCCTCGAGAAGGACTCGAGGACGTCGAGGCAGCCTGTGTCAAAGAAGAAGCTTTGGCAGGGAAAAAGGCATCAAAGGAACCTGGTGACTTGGACGAGGCAATCGAGACCGGAATATCCTCGAGGTCTGGCATCGGAGACCTCTAACGAGGAGTTGGTGAACTGGTCGAGGTTGGAGTAGATCGAGGCTTTGAGGAAGATGGTCTGGAAGGATGCCCTGATGAAGGCCTCGAATGTCGGTGAGAACTGTGTCTGGAACCAGATCTCGAGGATCGAGGAGATTTTGCCTCGGAGACGTAAGCAGCCAATGCCGATGAATGAAAAGGACTAGAGGCTGTAGATCGAAGCTCCAGAGGCTTGGTGGAGGAACCTCGATGCACTCTCAAAGACTCTGCTCCTTGTTTAGAGTGTGAGGATTCTCGTCGAGGCACTCGCAAAGAATCTGCTCCTTGCTTTTCGTGCTTGGATGGCAGACCAGACACTCACAGAGACTCTGCTCCCTACATAGAGTGTGTAAGTTCAGACTGGGGCAAAGGAAGCAGCTCGACCTCGCGGGAGTCTGCTGAATGCCCAGGCTGGATAAGAGGAAGCAGTTTGGGTCCCATGTTAGTAAGGAACAGAATAAACTGCTTCTCTAACATGGTCTGGAAAGAAGCCGCCAAGGATGGATCCGCGTCTGAAACCGGACCACCTGCTTT
The DNA here is from genome assembly GCF_902459505.1 of Geotrypetes seraphini. NCBI lineage: Eukaryota > Metazoa > Chordata > Amphibia > Gymnophiona > Dermophiidae > Geotrypetes > Geotrypetes seraphini. The sequence goes on along the minus strand of NC_047085.1, from coordinate 251,602,037 downwards.
GGCTGGAGGTTCCTTCGAGGTAGTGTGAGTGTGTTTCAACTTAGGGGTCTTGGACACTTTAATCACCACCGGCGGAACCGACTGCTGAGGTATCTGACCTGAGGAAACAGGGGAAGATACAGCAGATGACGTTGAAGCAAGAGCCGCTGCAAATGATGAAGGTCTGATGAGGCTCGAGGTGGAAGCAGTAGGCGCAGAAGGAGTCTCGATGGAAGTCAAGGCCGAAGACGTCTTCGAAGTCGAGGGATCAGTAGGAGACTCCATCTCGAAAATCTTGTCCACCAGAATACGACGCTTAAAAGCATGAGGCTGAAGTACTTGGCAAGGCAGGCACGACCTAGGATGATGTTTCGGCCCAAGGCACTTGAGGCAGCATCCGTGAGGGTCCATAAGAGAGATCTGCGTGCTGACACTTGCTACACCTCTTGAAGCCCGTAGCAGGCTGGGACATAGACAGAAAAATAGCCGCCGCAAAGTCGAAGCCCTTGGGCTGCGGCCGAGCGGCCTGTCCCGGAAAACGAACGGAAGAAGAAAATTTTTTTTAAAAACTAAAATAAAATAAATAAAATAAAACAGCAATTCGTGAAGAAAAAAGCACAAACCGCAGTTGAGAGAAGGCACAAAGTGAACGAAGTTAAACGCAGAGAGTCAAAGATGGACTTCTCAGCTCCGCAGAAAACTGAGAACTGAGGAGACGCGCCCTGTGCTGGGCGGGAAGGCACTCGCACATGCGCGGGCGACTCGAAACTTCGAGTTTCTTCAAGAAGTCTGCTTGCGAGACGTCTGCACCCGGGCTCCGTCGATGACGTCATCCATATGTGAGAATACCTGCCTGCTTGTCCTGGGATAATAGTCAGATGTCCCAATTTCAAGACCTCTGGTTTTTGATATTCCCCTCCTGATACATTCTGGCACCTGAATTTCTTAAATAAAAGAATTCAGGAATGATCAAACTCTCTTTCTTGAAACTGAATTAACCGGATGTTCCCTGTAGCTTTTAGCTGATCACCTTTCTAAACCACGCTTGGTGGGAGAATTAAGTCATAATCACAGGAAAATGGTGTATTCTGGTGAAGGTGAGGGAATTAAAGAAAAATAAGCATTTAGTATTTGTTTCATATAGGTAAAGAATACGTACCACTCCATTAATTGCTGCCTCGATTGAAGCCTTCGGCATATTTTTGGATCTACACTGTTCTATCAGGTATGCCAGATTAGTATTTAAATCTGGGTTCCCACCTCCTTCTGCAATAGAGAGAGAATTAAGTGAAACTTACTTTTTCTTCATGGCACTGATGATTTTCTGATATATTTCACCAGACACTAAGGGCTCCTTTTACCAAGACGCATTAGCAGTTTAACGCGCATAATAGCGCATGCTAATTTGCCGGCCGCGCTAGCCGCTAATACCTCCTCTTGAGCTGGTGGTAGTTTTTCGGGTACCGCGGGGGTTAGCGCGCGCTAAAAATGTGTGTGAGATAAAGCCGCTAATGCGGCTTCGTAAAAGGAGCCCTAAGTGGGTTACTGTTTTATTACTAGCTTTGTTAGTCCAGTACAATACAAAGAACTCACTGATAAGGGCTTATTTTTTACTAAGCTGCATTAAAACAAAAGTTATTTCAATGGGTTTTAGTAAACCAGTACCATACATGCTATGTTTATACCTAGAATGCAGTGTGCCGCAAAGATATGCATGTTCTTCACCTGGGGCCACAATTTTAAAGGGCTCTAGCCCAGTGAAGCTCCCTCATTGCCCCTCCCCCGACCAGCTGATATCATTTTCCCTATAAAGAGCTCCTTGCAAACCTCTGTGCAGGCAGACCCTCTTTTCCAAAAACGAGATCAGACACCAAAATCTATTCCCATCTTAATCAGGTTATTAAAAAAAATAACCACAAGTATCCCTCAATACTCCCCAGCATATCTTCCTTCTTTGGTTCCCCAATTCTCCTACTTTACACCAGGCAATTAGAAAAGTATTCTGGACACAACTGAAGGTCAATTACTTCTAACTCTGCCAGTACCATAATTCAAATTACTAGAATGTGAGACTACTGTCCTAACCTCTGTTTGGGAGGAAGAGGCTAATCTGAGCTGGAAGGGAGAAAGAGACTTTCAACTGGGGTAGTGCCCTTTAAAAATCCCAAGAGAACTGGCAGATGCAGTAGCTTGTAGATATTCTCAGGGAAAGTTCACCATAGTTCCTCTAGTTCAGGGATAGGCAATTCCGGTCCTCGAGAGCATCTCAAGGAGGCAGTGCATGCAAATCCATCTCATACATATTCATTGTGGATATCCTGAAAACCTGACCTGACTCTGGATCTCGAGGACCGAATTGCCTACCCCTGCTCTAGTTGACCTTTTAGGACTTATTGTGCCCAGGGGTAAGGGAGGAGAGGAAGAGTGTCAGTGTACAAGAAAAAAAGCTATGTGGCTGGTTGTAAAGCATCTGCACAAAATAAATAAAAAATAAAAACGAAATACTGGCTGTCAAACAAGTTGGTGATTCTTTTTATTCAACTAACTTTATCAGCATTGGTGTTTTCCAATCCTTCGGGATTTTGATGGTTCCAGAGTGAATTTGTGTTGGAATAAATTTATAGAAATAGATTGGCAAACTTTTAATAAATTCTACAATAAGTATGTAAAAGCTTACTGTAGACTTGACAGCTGTCCACCTAATGTTATGAAAATTGCTCCAGTTAATTTTAAGGCCAATTTGCTGCTTTGGATCAATTTTGTTCCCTGAGAAACTTGGTCAAATTGTGATTACACTGATTAGAAAAAATATTAAAGAATCTGCTAGCATTGCATCTAATTTCAGGCTTATAGCTAATATTCCCTTGGCCACTAAGTTATTGGAGGGGTTGGTTAATTTTGAATTGGTTACACATTTGAATAAGTTCAATATTTTGCAAGATAATCAATCTGGTTTTCAGTCAGGTTTCAGTACTGAAACTGTTATGGCCTCGTTGTTAGATTACCTACATTTATTATTTAGCCAGGGTACAAGTGCTCTTATTCTCCAGCTTGATTTGAGTAGTGCATTTGATTTGGTTGATCACATTATACTTTTGGACTGTCTAGAATCCATTGGAATTTCAGGAAATGTCTTGAACTGGTTTTGCGGTTTCTTGGGTAAAAGATCGTATCGGGTGTGTAAGGATGATATTTTGTCATTTCACTGGGAAAACACCTGTGGGGTGTCGCAGGATTCCCCTCTCTCCCCTACTTTGTTTAACATTTATCTTGTTTCTCTGGGAAACTTGTTGCAAAGCTTAAAGCTTAAATTTTACATCTATGCAGACGATATTACTATAGTCATCCCAATTACTTGTCTGTCATCTGAATTTTTAAATTTTCTTGCAACTATTATTAATCAGATTGAGCTTTGGATGATGGCTTTCAAATTGAAATTAAATAAGGAAAAAACTAAATTCTTTTTGGCAACACCTAATGATAAGGTCAGAGAAATAATGATACGTGTGAATGGGTTGGATTACAATATAGAACAATCCATTAAAATATTGGGGGTAACGCTGGATAAACACCTTACCTTGGAGAAACACACCGATTTACTCATTAAGAAATGTTTTCAGTGCTCTGGAAGCTTCATACCATCAACAAATATTTTTATGAAGTCTCTTTTCGGTTGTTGGTGAAATCTTCCATTTTAAGTATATGTAGGATCTTATTTGAAAATTCTAAAGAGATTAAGGGTAGTCCAGAATACTGCTGTTCACCTCATTTTTGGTTTAAAAAAAATGGGAGCATATCACTCCTTTCTATCACAAACTGCACTGGCTGCCGGTGGAGTCTAGAATATTGTTTAAGTTTTCTTGCATTTGTTACAAAGTAGCAGTGGCGTACCTAGGGGGGGCGTGGGGGGCGGGCCGCCCCGGGTACCAGCCCTAAGGGGGTGTTCCCGGCCTTGCCGTCCAGTCCCCCGCCACCCCCGAAGGACCGCTCGCCCCCCTGGCCTCCCCGCACCACCTATGAACAGCCGCAGCAGGATCGCGAAGTCAGCGTCAGCATCCCTGCGCTGCTTCCTGCGCCGCGATCCCGCCCCTCCTCTGACGTCAGAGGAGGGGCGGGACCGTGGCGCAGGAAGCAGCGCAGGGATCGCTGACGCTGACTTCGCGATCCTGCTGCGGCTGTTCATAGGTGGTGCGGGGAGGCCAGGGGGGTGAGCGGTCCTTCGGGGTGGGTCGGGGCATCAGGCCTTCAGGGTGGGGCGGGCGGGCAGGCAAGCAGAAGGGGTGCAGGCCTTCAAGGGGGGCAGGCAGGCCTTCAGGGGGGTGCAGGCCTTCGGGGGGGGGTGTAGGCCTTTGGGGGGGTGCAGACCTTCAAGGGGGTGCAGGCCTTCAAGGGGGGAAAGGCAGGCAGGCCTTCAAGGGGGGGACAGGCCTACAAGGGGGGAAAGGCAGGCAGGCCTTCAAGGGGGGGGGACAGGCCTACAAGGGGGGGGACAGGCCTACAAGGGGGGGGACAGGCCTACAAGGGGGGGGACAGGCCTTCAAGGGGGGGTGCAGGCCTTCAAGGGGGGTGCAGGCCTTCAAGGGTGAGACAGGCCTTCAAGGGGGGAAAGGCAGGCAGGCCTTCAAGGGGGGGACAGGCCTACAAGGGGGGGGGACAGGCCTACAATGGGGGGACAGGCCTACAAGGGGGGGGACAGGCCTACAAGGGGGGAAAGGCAGGCAGGCCTTCAAGGGGGGGGGGACAGGCCTTCAAGGGGGGGGGGACAGGCCTTCAAGGGGGGGTGCAGGCCTTCAAGGGGGGGGACAGGCCTACAAGGGGGGAAAGGCAGGCAGGCCTTCAAGGGGGGGGACAGGCCTACAAGGGGGGGGACAGGCCTTCAAAGGGGGGTGCAGGCCTTCAAGGGGGGTGCAGGCCTTCAAGGGTGAGACAGGCCTTCAAGGGGGGAAAGGCAGGCAGGCCTTCAAGGGGGGGACAGGCCTACAAGGGGGGGGGGACAGGCCTACAAGGGGGGGGACAGGCCTACAAGGGGGGGGACAGGCCTACAAGGGGGGGGACAGGCCTACAAGGGGGGGGACAGGCCTACAAAGGGGGGTGCAGGCCTTCGGGGGGTGCAGACCTTCAAGGGGGGGACAGGCAGGCAGGCCTTCAAGGGGGGGACAGGCCTACAAGGGGAAGGGACAGGCCTTCAAGGGGGGTGCAGGCCTTCAAGGTGGGACAGGCAGACCTTTAAGGGGGGACAGGCCTTTGGGGGGGGACCATGATTTAGAAGTACACGGAGGGAAGGGGGTGTTCAAAGAGACATGCATATGCCAAACTTTGGGGGGGGGAAGAAATAATGGGTCTGAAAATAGAGGAGAGGGAGAGAGATGATGGACCATGGGATTTAGGGAGGGAAGGAACAGAAAGGGAGAGAAATTGGACACAAGGGATGGTGTGGAGGAGGGATAGAGATACTGGATAGGAGGGTAATTAGGAAAAGAAACGGAGAGATGGTGGACTCTGGGATGGTGGGGAAGGATGGAGAGATGCCGGATGAAAGGGTATTTAAGAAAAGGTGGATCTGTGGAGGGAGATGAAAAAAAGGAAAGATACCAGACTTCCTGGGAAGGGAAGGGAAATGGAAAGGGAGGACAGAGTTGGCAGATGGATGGTTAGCATGCAGAAAGAAGGAGACCCTGGCAAGCAAGTTATCAGAAGAAAACCAGAGCCTTGGACCAACAAGATTTGAAATATAACCAGACAACAAAAGGTAGAAAAATTAATTTTATTTTCTGTTTTGTGATTATAACATGTCAGATTTGAAATGTGTATCCTGCCAGAGCTGGTGTTGGACTGCAAACGTGAGCTAGGATTTAACAGAAAGAGGAAAAGTCCTTTTTGTTTCTTTATTTTATTTACACCACAGCGCCAGTGTGGTTAGGAGAAGCCAAAGGGGGTGAAAAAGCTATAAAACCCACCAGGAGTTTTGAAAAAAATCACCCAACTGGGCAGGAAAATCGAATTGAAAAACCAATTCAATAGGGCTGAATCGAATCAAAATTTTTTTTTCCTGTATCTGGCAGCATTAGTTTGCGCTACTGTCTTAGACTTTAGGACCTGGGATTGGGGAGAGATGGCATCCTCAGTACTTTATAATGCAAGTGAAACGAGGATTTGGTCAGACTTTTGAAGGGTCTGCAGAAAAAAAATATTGTATAGGCCGGGGACATGAGACAGCAGGAAATGGGAACTTTTCTTCCTTCTATTTTTGTGAATGGAAAGGCTGAGGATGTCAGAGAGGTCAGTTAAAATATGTGCTTTATAAGAAAATATAATAATGTGTTTTATAAAGTTTATAGCATAGCTGGCCTACCCAGTGAGGTGTTCCTAGTGGTGATGGTGGCAGCGTGTCAATGTGTTGAGAGGAAGAGGTGGTCTGGGAAATTCTGCTGAGCAAACTCCGGGCCCATTTCCACCCCCCAGTTAGTCCACTCCACTCAACTGATTCACACACTGAGTGGGTCTTTGGGTGTTGTTTTGGGATCTCTTCCAGTGGTTTATCTCCTTCTGGTCCAAGGAAGGAAACTTTGTTATCCTTAGCATTGACCTACAGAATATGTTTGTAACAGCGCTGCTTGTGTGGCATTAGGCTATGTAGTGATCGAAAGAAAAAAACAGACCTTTGCACATTTTTGCACTATATGGTGGGTGTATGAGGAGATTCACATTTCCTGCACAGCTAAGTCCATGTGAAGTTACCTTGTGCTGTATTTGACATCTAGCAAGGTCTCTGTTTGAAAGGAAAGATCTAAACTTAAAAATGAAGTGGCCAGAAGTTATGGTAAAAGCAGATAGTGTAGCTGGTTTTAAGAAAGATTTGGACAAATTCCTGGAGGAAAAGTCCATAATCTGTTATTAAGACATGGGGGAAGTGTCTGCTTGCCCTGGATCGGTAGCATGGAATGTTGCTACTCTTTGGGTTTTGACCAGGTATTAGTGTCCTGGATTGGCTACCATGAGAATGGGCTACTGGGCATGATGGACCATTGGTCTGACCCAGTTAGGCTATTCTTATGTTATGTTCTCATCTGTAGGGGCCTTTGTTTTCACTTCTTATTTTAATGTATTTTTTTTCTGGGAACTTATCAGTGTTTTTTATAATGGGAACAAAAATGGAAGAGAATTAATGTGTGTGGAATGGGGGGTAACTAATTTCTTCAGCTAAATAATTCAATCCACTTCAAACAGACATAGGAGAACTTGTGCACCATTCACACACCCTCCAACCAAAAACGTCAAAAGAAAAAAACTGTTCGACAACCTCCTAGCCATTCGAGCTGCAACACTCGACCCCCAACTCTACAACCAATTGATATCAACCACAGACTGCAAAACCTTCAAAAAGAAATAAAAACCCTTCTATTCAAAAAACACATAAAACCGAACTAACACAATCAGAACTGTCCCAAGCATCACCTGCAACTACTCCATATGTACTTCTAATGTCATGACAATTTAGACATAATTTATGTTATGTTATGTTTGGAATAATGGTTACATATATGAGGTTCAATAAAAGAAAATTTTCACTGCCTGTTTCTATTCTGACCATTTATTCCATTTCATGGTTATTGCAAAAAAAAATAAAAAAAAATTTTTACATGGGGGGGGGGGTGTCAAAAAATGATGGGCCCCGGGTGCCACATACCCTAGGTACGCCACTGCAAAGTAGCATTTGGTCTGTCACCAGGTTATCTTCTTTCTCATTTTTCTTGGAGTCATTCAATTTTCAAGTTTTAAAAAAAAATTTTATACCGCTCATTCAAATTGCTAAGTGGTGTACAGCTATGATTCTAATAAAAACACATGGAGAGTGCATTATTTACTTATCCTTCCATAAAATCTTGCCATTATAAGAGGTTCCTCAAGAAAACTTTTCTTTTCAGGCTGCTAAAATGAATATATGGCTCAGAAAAATGATGTTAGAAGCTTCTTCTTCTTACTTAAATTTTAGGAAATTACTAAAGTCTCAATTATTTAATAGGCTGATATCATAATGTTTTGTCTTTTTCTTTTCATTTCAACCATATTGCATTTTATTCCTACGTTTCTTACCTGCATGGTTTGCACTTCCATTTTGATCAATTTTACTGAAATGTCTGTACTTCTATTCTGATCAATTTTATTGAAATGTATGTATTGCCTTTTTTGCTGTATTTTATTAAAATTTTTTGTTGAAATGTATGTATGATTTTTTCATGCTATGAGCCGCTTAGAACCTCCCTGGTATGGCAGCATATAAATAAATTATTATTATTATTACATCTGTGACTAGTTTAAGATTCAGCAGGTCAGCAAAGTAAACACCACAATTACATTTGGTTTCAACAATATGGAGCAGTCCACATTTTACACTGTTTGCATATGTCATTAAAGCTGAGCTGAATGCTCAGTAAGCCAGGAGTGAGTTTGACAAAAGTGATGAGACAGTTAAAATGTGCAGCTGTAAGGGTTTATATCTGAGAATGGCTGTGTGTGTTTCAGTGTTTTATCATCCTAATGTCAAAATTTTCTCTCATGTCCCCTAAATCCTGATTATAAGAATGTTAAAAGAGTAATCTTCCTTTAATATTTTCACCTTTAATATTTTCTGCCATATTGTTTTTTTGTAATATTTTAAGTTATGCCCAAGACAGATTCTTGTCCTTAATTTCTGGCTTGTTTTACCAACATAGCATCCTTCTTAATGAATTTTTTTTTCCATTGGATCATGTACCACACATTTATACAAAAGCAAGAATATGAACCTTGATATTCTGAATGTCTTTTCCGCGTGGATAGCTGTAGGATCCTGCATCAAGTATTGTCACAGTTTGTATCATGTTGGTTTCTGGGATTTTGAGCCATTTTCTTCTATTAGGGATTCTGTTTGGACCTCACTCCTTAACTGTTGTATTTCAGGTTTTATGTTTGCCGGATAGCTAAACTCTAGGAGCAAGGAATATTTTTTCCAATAATTCATCTCATATTACTGCTAGTTATTTTAAGTCTTATCATTTTCCTTAGATTTCTAGATTTGGACTGTATGTTACTATAAGTATGTCCTATTATTCTTTCCTTATACTGCTGGATGTTTTTCTCTGGGTGTTTTGAGAGAGGATATCATTTTCTTACATTGTGGAACCACCACACAATTTGAAAAAATAAAACACAAAAATCTTTGGACTAACTTACAAAATAGAATCCTAACTTGAAAAAACTGGCAAAAATTCAGCAAGACACTAAACATAAGCTGTTCGGCATACATACCTTTTTATTAGACTAACTAGCATCTTGTTATCATCCACAATTGTTGGTTCATCTTATTTCTACATATCCAATTGCACTAAAGTACATTACTCCTAAGCACTAAAGTACATTACTGCCATGTAGCCAGACCTCAGATTTTGGAGGGGCCAGGGCCCAAAGTAGTAGAGGGGGGAGGGCGGTACAAAATTTTGCCCCACTCCCTGCCATTCCCAAATACTTGAGCTCCCCCATCTTAAACTTGCAAGTTGGCGCTGCCATGCCAGATGCTCCCCTCGTGCATTGTGAAATTAAGCATGTGTGAAGGAGGCCCGTGCATGCTCAGTTTCACAAAAACCAAGCATTGGGGGGTGGGGTGGGGGACAGCCAGCATCACCAACTGCTAGACTTGCCCGATTCACCAATTCACTTCAGTTAATCGATTTGAATCGATTTGTTTTCTAAAAAAAAAAAAATTGGACTCATCAATTCAGCGAGTCCTGACATACCTCTGGATCACCTAAGGCAGCAGCAGCAGTGGTGGCTATCGGACAGAGACAGTGTGGTGAACAGCCTGCTCCTGGCGTGCTCCCACCCCCCCCCCCCGATGCCTTTCCTCTGCTGCATCACTGATAAAGTCACTGATGACGTGGCAGAGGGAAGCCCTGGTGGGGCAGGCCAGAAGCAGCCTGTTCACTGTGCTGCCTCTGCCCACTGGCCACTGCTGCTGCTGCTTTGGGAGGCACAAAGGTATGTCAGATCTCATGGTGGTGGGGGGGGGTCAGTTGGGAGGAGCTGCAGAGGGGGATAGGAGGAAGGAAAGCTGCTGCACATGGGGGGGGTGGAGAGTGTAGAGCTGGAGAGTCTAGAGTGTAGACGTGTGGTGGAGGAGAGGAAGGGAGAGATGCAACAGAGGTGGAAAGGAGTGAGAGGGAGAATTCCTGCATATGGTGGAGGAGATGAAGGCATGCATGAAGATAACAGAGAGAGAAATGTACATAGAGTGGAGGGCAGGAGAGATGGTGCATGGAAAGAGAGAAAGAAATGTTGCATATGATAATGGAGGGGAGAAAGGGAGAGATGCTGCATGGGTACATGGAAGGGACAGAGAGATGGTAGACAGCGGGAAAGTTAGAGAAATGTTGGATAAGGAAAGGATTGTACAGAGATGAAAGATGAATTGTGAGCACGGAGAAAGAAGAAAACATCAAATGGGCAGGAGAATCTAGTGAGCAAGTTAACAGAACACAAACAGAAACCAGAGCCTGGTACCAACATGATTTGAATAATAAAATGACCAGACAACAAAAGGTACAAAAAATAATTTTATTTTCTATTTTGTGATTACAATATGTCAGATTTAAAATGTATATCCTGCCAGAGCTAGGACCTAAGATGCTTGGGTGTTGTCTACAGATCTCCTACTCAATTGCTGTAAACTGACAAAGATCCGATTACGGATATACAAAAGTTGGGAAAGAAAGAGGAGGTGCTGTTGCTGCGTGATTTCAACCTGCCGGATGCGGACTGGAAAGTTCCATCTGCGGAATCGGAAAGAAGTAGGGAGATCATGGATGCCTTTCAAGGGGCTCTGCTCAGACAAATGGTGACAGAACTCATGAGGAAAAAAGCAATACTGGATCTGGTGTTCATAAATGGAGAAAGTGTGTCTAATGTCTGAGTGGGGGCCCATCTGGGAAATAGTGATCATCACACGGTTTGGTTCAATATAGCAGCCAAAGTGGATGGCCACACAAAACTCAAAAGTCCTGGATTTCAAACGTACAAACTTTAGTAGCACGGGGAAGTACCTGAAGAAAGAGCTGATCGGATGGGAAAACATTAGGGAAGTGGAAAAACAGTGGTCCAAGTTGAAAGGTGCAATAAAAAGAGCTACTGACCTTTATGTAAAGAAAATAAATAAAAATAAGAGAAAAAGGAAAGAGATATGGTTCTCCAAACTAGTGGCGGGAAAAATAAAGGCAAAAGAATTGCATTCGTGAAATATTAAAAAACTCATTAAAAGGAGTACAGAAAGGAATATTGGATAAAACTGAAAGAAGTCAAGAGAGAGATACATCTAGCGAAAGATCAAATGGCTATAAACATAAAAAAGGGAGACAAAAATCTTTTCAGGTATATTAGTGAAAGGAGGAAAACAAAAAATGGAATTACAAGATTGAAAGAAAGTACGAACCGCTATGTGGAGAGTGATGAAGAAAAAAAATGTGCTAAACAAATACTTCTCTTCAGTGTTCATAGAAGAAAACATAGAGAAGGACACCAATTGGTCAGCAGAGTTACACCTGAGAATGGAATGGATACTGCACTGTTCACAGAAGAAAGCGTTTATGAACAACTTGAAAAATTGAAGGTGGACAAAGCTATGAGACCAGACAGGATCCATCCCAGGATATCGAGGGAGCTCTGAGAGGTTCTGGCAGGTCTTCTTAAAGATTTGTCCAATAGATCTTTAGAGATGGGAGAGGAGCGGATGTGGTCCATCTCCACAAAAGTGGTTGCAGAGATAAAGCGGGAAATTACATGCCGGTAAGCCTCACTTTGGTTACTGGAAAAATAATGGAAACAATGCTGAAGGAAAGGATAGTGAAATTCTTAGAAATCTAATGGATTACAAGATCCGAGGCAACATGGATTTTCTAAAGGTAAATCGTGCCAAATTAATCTGATTGAATTCTTTGACTGGGTGACCAGAGAATTGGATCAAGGACATGCACTAGATGTAATTTACTTAAGATTTCAGCAAAGCCTTTGACATGGTTCCTCATACAAGGCTCAAAAGTTGTGAACTGGATTAGAAGCTGGTTCTCGGACAGATGCCAGAGGGTGGTGGTTAATGGATTCATTCGGAGGGAAAGGCGACTAGTGGAGTGCCTCAGGGATCAGTGCTGAGACTGATTCTGTTTAATATATTTGTGAGCGACATTGCTGAAGGGTTAGAAGGTAAGGTTAGCCTTTTTGCGGATGATACCCAGATTTGTAACAGTGTGGACACCCTGGAGGGAGTGGAAAACATGAAAAAGGATCTTCAAATGTTAGAATAATGGTCTAACGTCTGGCAACTAAAATTCAATGCGAAGAAGTGCAGAGTGATGCATTTGGGGGGTAGAAATCCGACTGTATGCGCTGGGAGGTGATAGGCTGATAAGCACCGACGGAGAGAGGGACCTTGGGGTGATTGAGTCTGAGGATCTAAAGGCATCTAAACAGTGTGATAAGGCGGTGGCTGTAGACAAAAGGATGCTAGGCTGTATAGAAAGAGGAATAACTTGGAACATGAGGATGTTACTGACCAGACTTTATGGTAGATATCCTGCAAACCGGATGGTTGGATAAGCTGGAATGAGCTTGGACGACAAGCTTCAGCATTTGGAACTTAGGACAATATCAGGTGGACTTTACAGTCTATGACTTCTAATGCTCTTATCTTATGAAACATTATCTTCGTTTCTGCTTTAGTTATCAGATGGGATCTCCCTTCTTTTTGTATTTCCACTATATGGTTCTCTTTCCTATTTTATAAGGCAATTCTTTACCTTAACCCTATCGTTCCAGTAGGTCCTGTATGTTTTAATATTTTACTATTTTTATTATGTATGAACAGCTTAGAAGACTGATAGGTGGTATACAAATTTTTATTAAACTTGAAACTTGAAATATCAAAGAAGAGACAAGTTAATTTAAATCATGTATTTTTAATGTGTATAACTAATGGGCAGACTGGATGGACCGTTCAGGTCATTATCTGCCGTCATTTACAATGTTACTAAGAGAGACAAGAAAAGTCTTTTTTGTTTTGTTTAAACCACAGCACCAGCATGGGGTTGGAGAGGGCAAAGGGGTTGGGGGTAGGTGAAGAAGCTACAAAATAAATAAATATTGTGGTATGCAGACTATGCCTGCTAGGAATGTCCCTAGAGCAGTGCTCAAGTCAAGTTCAAGCTCCACGCAATTACCCTCTTTTAAAGCACAATGTCAGTCATTGAATGAATTTCCTTCTGTGTCCTGTAGAGGGAGTGGGAGAGCAGAACTGCAGGATTCCCATCCCCCACGGAAGCCTAGAGTGATTAACAGGAAATCACTTCCTCCTGAGGGCTTGGGGCGGGGCTGCAGACTCCTTAATCTGAGAACCCAGTTCCTTGAGAGTCAGAAGCAGCAGGAACTTGGAGAGGACAGGTCACAGCGCTCAGGGCTGAGAGCTCTGAATGTCAGCCAAACTCCAGAGTCTATGGAGCTAATAGAGGCTGATGAGGACATGTCTCTTGGTCTGTTGGAGGAGCCACAGGATATGGAGCTGGAAGCCAATGCTGAGACAATTACTGAATTGCCTAGTGAAGCCCAACCCATGGAAATATGCTGTGTGAGAGGCAAGTGACTGACTTTATTATAATGGTTTTTGAAAGTTTGTTTTGCTAATTGCTTGCCTGTGCTGGCTATTTTTAAGCCAGCTGAAGAACAAAAGAAGTTGTCTTTTGAACTTTGCAAAGAACTGTATTTTTGGAACTTGTTTTTCCTTTTTGGAAGTTTATGGTTCTTTCTCTGGTGGGGGAAAGTGAACTGTTTCCAGTCCCAGACAGTGGGGTTAGCCCCGTGTTCATAGTGGTGGGATAGAGGGCCAATTTTATGGCAGATTAACACCACACGGAGCACACTGTCTGGCCAGCACTCTGCTGCTGAAGAAGCCAGTGTAATTGTATCGACTTGTATCGAATTGATACAGCTCTGAAGCTTGTGGGTTTTGAGTTTTTGAGGTTTTTTTTCTTTTCTCTTGGGATACATGCTGATGGACTATAAATTAATGTGGACTTTAGCAACTTATTTAGTTTTTGCCATATGGACATTGAGTCTCAGTTATAAGCAGAAACATCCTGACAAAGCTTTATGTTTATTTTTACTTTGAGGAATAAAGCTCAAGTTTATTTTGAAAAAGAACTTACCTGGTGCGGGGGGTGTCCTTAGCTAAACGCTTGGCTGTTATTTTCCTTGTGCTGCCTGCGGCGGCTCACAAGAGATTTTCTTGTACCGGTGGCCCAAGACACCTTGCCCTGAGGCTGCCGGTTACAATATAATGGGAGGGTTTTTTTCCCAATGACTGTAAAAAGGAGCAAAATAAGTATTTTCAACACACACTCTATGTCCCCTCATTAAAAATTATTGGTACCCGCCATACCTCTATTTTCTCTGTCACGGCTCCTAAGATCTGAAACTCCCTCCCCATCACATATCAGAGCAGAACAAAATATAGATAAATTTAAGGGCAGTTTAAAATGCTTCCTTTTTAAAGATGCCTACAAGTAATTTAACCTTTTTTTATATCTTATCACCTTTTTATCTCACCTCCTTCCTTTCCTCATGATTTCTTTATCTTCAAAATTGTAGTTCTCTCCTCTCTCCTCAAGTTTACTATCCTATCCTATGTTGTGTTTTCTTGATCCATGTTAGATCTTGTCTGTTTTTTATATTAATTCCCCCTCTCTTTTAATTTTCATGTATTATTTTAATGTACAATGCTTTGAATTTTATGATTAGCATTTAATCAAATTTTAATAATCTATGAAATTATGATATTACTAATCTTTAAGCCCATTACATTAACGGGTGCTAGAACAGATGTGTGTGTCTGTTTTTCTTTCTCTCTCTCTCTATTTGTCTGCTTTCTGTCTGTCTGTCTTTCTGTCTCTCTCTTCCCTCGGCTATCCACCACCACTCCTTGCCTGTTCCCTGTCCAGCAGTAGCCCTTCTCCCTTCCTTTTACCTCCCCCCTATCCAGCAGCACCTCTTCCCTGCTCCCCCTGTCCAGAAGTAGGCCTTCTCCCTTCCTTTTACCTCCCCTTGTCCAGCAGAACCTCTTCCCTGTTCCCCCTGTCCAGAAGTAGGCCTTCTCCCTTCTTTTTACCTCCACCCCGTCCAGCAGCACCTCTTACCTGATCCCCCTGTCCAGCAGTAGGCCTTTTCCTTTCCCTGCTCCCCCTGTCAGGCATCCCTCCAAAGCAGCCCCCTTTCCCTCTCCCACTCCACTTCTTACCAGCAGAAAGGATAAGGGGGTGGGAGGCTTCGGGTACGAATTCGGAAAACACAGATGGCTCTGGGGAAGTTAGTAGATGAGGGTATTAAATTTAATATGGACCATCTCTGGTTGAAATATTTTGAATCTGGAAATAGGGCAGATAGACTATTGGCCCATTGCGTTAAATTGCAGAGGATTCAGTCTAACATACTGTCTATTAAGGCCAGAAATGGGACCACTTTGTTTGAGGCGGACGGTATTCAAAGGTGATTTCAGGAATTTTATAAAAAGTTGTATACTTAAGAACATCAGGGGTCGGAGGATGAGATTACTGAATATGTGCAGTCCCTAGGGTTGCAATCCTTGTCTGGGCCAGAAGCACAGGGGTTGGATGTTGATATCATTGTGGACGAAGTGTTTCAAATTATACATAAGCTGAAGCCAAGCTTAGATGGATTTACAGAGCTATTTTATAAGAAGTTTTCACCATTGGTGGCCCCTTTGTTAGTGCACCTCTTTAATTTCTTGAAAGATGGAGAGCAATTACCTTTTTATATGAGATTGGGGAAGGATGATACACAGTGTGGAAGTTATCACCCTATTTCTCTTTTGGCTATAGATACAAAAAGTTTGGCCCGTGTCTTGGCAGATAGATTGTCTGTTTTTATGCCAGTGCAGCATTTGACCTGGTAGACCATAACATCCTACTGCAAATTTTGGACACAATAGGTATCACTGATAAGGTATTCTCATGGTTTGAAGGATTCCTAAAATCCAGAACCTACAGAGTAAAGTTGAACAAAGAAAAATCAGAACCTTGATCCAACCCCTGCGGCGTACCCCAGGGATCCCCACTATCTCCTACTCTCTTCAATCTCTATACTGCCTCCCTCGGCGCAGGCCTGGACAAACTAGGCCTAACCTCATATAGCTATGCAGATGGCATCACAATTCTCATACCTTTTGATCAACCCAGGCCCTCTATGACAGACACACTACACCAAAAGCACAGTTACTTACTGTAACAGGTGTTATCCAGGGACAGCAGGCAGCCATTCTCACATATGGGTGACATTGATGGAGCCCGGATGCGGAAGCCATGCAAGCAGACTTGCCTGTAGAAACTAGAAGTTTCGAATCGACCGCACTGCACATGTTGAGTGCCTTCCCGCCCAGCATAGGGCATGTCTCCTCAATTCAGATAGCTAGCAGAGAAAGTCAACCAGGGGATGTGGGTGGGTTGTGAGAATAGCTGCCTGCTGTCCATGGATAACACCTGTTACAGTAAGTAACTGTGCTTTATCCCAGGACAAGCAGGCAGCCTATTCTCACATATGGGTGACCTCCAAGCTAACCAGAATGGGATGGTGGGAGTGTTGGCATTTTAGGAGAATACATTTTGTAATACTGTCTGGCCAAACTGGCCATCCCATCTGGAGAAAACATCCAGACAATAGTGAGAAGTTTAAGTATGAACCGAGGACCAAGTAGCAGCCTTGCAAATTTCCTCAATAGGTGTAGATCTGAGGAAAGCTACTGACTTTATGGACTGTGACTCCACTGTGTAATCCAGCCTGGGCATAGCAGAATGAGATATAAGCAGCCATCCAGTTGGAGATGTTACGCTTAGATATCGGATGTCCCAACTTGTTTGGATCGAAGGAGACAAAAAATTGAAGAGCAGTTCTGTGTGGTTTGGTGCGTTCCAAATAGAAGGCCAAAGCACGTTTACAGTCCAGAGTATGAAGAGCTGATTCTCCAGGATAAGAATGAGGCTTTGGAAAAAACACTGGAAGAACAATGGATTGGTTGAGATGAAATTCTGAAACTACTTTAGGGAGGAATTTAGGATTAGTACGAAGGACCACCTTGTATAATGGAACACAGTGAAAGGTGGCTCAGCAACTAAAGCTTGTAGCTCACTGACTCTTCGAGCAGAAGTGAGGGCAATGAGAAACACCACTTTTCAAGTGAGATACTTCAGATGAGCCTTGTCAATTGGTTCAATGGAGGCTTAATCAATTGAGCAAGGACAACATTGAAGTCCCAAACCACAGGAGGCGGTTTGAGAGGAGGTTTGACATTGAAAAGTCCTTTCATGAATCTGGAAACCACTGGATGAGCAGAGAGTGGTTTCCCTTCAGTAGGCTGATGGAAAGCCATAATTGCACTGAGATGGACTCGTATAGATGTAGACTTGAAGCCAGAAGTGGATAAGTGCAAAAGGTAATCCAAAACAGAAGATAAGGAGGAATGTTGAGGCTCCTTATCATGAGAAAAACACCACGTAGAAAATCTAGTCCATTTTTGGAGATAGCATTGTCTAGTGGTAAGTTTCCTAGAAGCCTCTAAAATGTCTCTGACAGGTTGAGAAAACTGAAGAGGAGTCATGTTAAGAGGTACCAAGCTGTCAGGTATAGAGACTACAGGTTGGGATGAAGCAGAGATCCATAACTCTGTGTAAGCAGAGAAGGAAAAACTGGTAGAAGGTATGGCTCCCTGTTGCTGAGTTGAAGTAGAAGGGAGTACCAAGGTTTGTTCGGCCACTGAGGAGCAATCAGAATCATGGTGGCATGACCGTTCTTCAATTTGACCAGTCTTGAGAATGAGAGGGAATGGAGGGAAGGCATAGAGGAAGAGATTTGTCCAATCCAGAAGAAAAGCATCTGCCTCGAGGAGATGAGGAGAGTATATCCTGGAGAAGAACTGAGGCAGTTGTAGTTGTGGGAGCTATCTGAGGCATTCCCCACTGTGAAAAAAATATGATGAAGAGGCGAGGAATGGAGTGTCCATTCGTGAGGTTGCAGAAGACGACTCAAGTTGTTCGCCAAGCAATTTTTCGCCCCTTGGATGTAGACAGTTTTGTGGAAGGTGTTGTGGCGGATTGCCTAGTCCTAAACCTTCAGAGCTTCTTGACAAAGGGAGGCAGATTCTGTCCCTCACTGTTTGTTGACATAATACATGGCGACTTGGTTGTTTGTCTGAATGAGGACTACCTGGTCGTGAAGATGTTGAATAGCGTTGAGAGCCTTGAAAATCGCTCTGAGTTCCAACAGATTGATGTGACATTGACGATCCGCACTGGTCCAGTGGCCTTGTGTACGGAGACCTTCGAGATGAGGACCTTCTGATGAGGGGGCATTTGAAACAGCAAGCCTCTGGAGAGATTGGAAGAGAGCATCCACCAACGGAGAGACTGCTTTAAAGAAGGAGTGACTGTTGTGTTGAGAAAGTGGGTTGCAAACCTGCGTCCATTGAGAAGTCAGGGTCCACTGAGGAATTCTGAGGTGAAGTCTGGCAAAAGGAGTCACGTGTACTTTGGAGGCCATGTGACCCAGTAGTACCATCATGTGTCTCGCTGAGATGGAAGAGCTGGAAGACACTGTATGACAGAGTGGAAGGAGAGCATCATGACGTTGTTGTGGAAGGAATGTTCTGAGTTGGATAGTGTCCAGAACAGCTCAGATGAATTGTAGATTCTGTGAGGGTTGAAGTTGGGATTTAGGAAAGTTGATTTTGGATCCCAAACTTTGTAGGAACCACGTAGTCCATTGGGTCAATACAATAACCCCCCTGATACGCAAAATATTTGAGCCAGTCGTCTAGGTAGGGAAATACCTGAAGACCATGGTTCCTGAAAGCTGCTGCTACCAATACCAGGCACTTGGTGAACACTCTTGGGGAGGAAGCGAGGCCAAAGGGTAGCACTCTGCATTGAAAATGCTGATTCCCCACCCGAAATCTGAGATATTGACGGGAAGCCGGATGAATGGGAATATGAGTGGAGCTTGAATTTTATTGTTGTGTAGACAGCTTTTATGTTCTGTCATGCGTCTTCTAAATGAGTGTGTAGTCTGTCCAACATAAATCTTTAAACAAGGAAAGATAATTACATAAACTACAAAGGTGGTTATGCAGGACGTCAAATGTTTAAGACCAAAATTTTGACCTGTGCCAGGATGTATAAAATTGTTGGTTAACTCAATGGTTACTTCACAGGTCATACATGCTCCACACTTCGAGTGCCCAGTTAGTAGATTGGTGGTCTTAGAAGAGCTTGCTTGTGTATAACTAACATCTGAGGGACTTAAAATCTCCTTAAAGTTTTTCTGACGTGTAAATGCAATCCTAAAATGTGATTCCTTAAACAAAGGATGCAGCTCCATGATTTCCCAGTGTCTCAGTAAGATTTTCATAATTGCATTCATTCTAGGAGAATATTGTAAAATACATGTGACCACATCATCATTAGGGTCTTTAACTCTTGGAATGAATAAGAGGTCCCTGTTGAGAAACTTTGCCCTTTTGTAGGCTTTCTTAAGTATTGAACCAGGGTAACCTCTTGTTTTTAATCTTGCATATAGATGTTTACTTTTAGATCTGTAATCATTAAAATCAGAACACAGGCGGCAATATCTGAAAAACTGAGAAGTTGGAAGGCTGCGTTTCAAAGGTAATGGATGGTTGCTGGAAAAATCAAGAAACGTATTCCTATCTGTGGTCTTTCTATATATCGTGGTCTTGATCATCCCTTCATCCTTGGTGACTAGTACATCCAAAAAAGATATCTGACTAGGGTGACAAGTCATAATAAACTCGACCTTTGGATGTCTAGAATTCAACCATATATGAAATGACTCGAGATCCTCTGACAAATGACAGCCATGTTAAAACCCAGTTGGAAAAAGGGTTGTTAATGAACCACTTGTTTTCAAACTTTTGCATAAACAAGTTTGCTATTGAAAAAATCTGTTGAAAAAATTGATTCAGAAATCTGAAATAGTTCTTCCTCATTGCAAGGGACATTAATTCAACCAAGAAGTCTGTTGGAATCCTAGGATTGGTTATGTTGTTTTGAAGAAACTCCCTAATGATGGCAGTGATTTCTGCCTGTGGAATGATTGTGTATAGGGATTTGACGTCAAACGTGACAAAAAAGGTAATCTCATTAACAGTAGTGATGTTAGAAAGTTTCGCTAAAAAGTGTGAAGAATCACATAAATAAGAAAAACCCATGGATACCAGAGGATGTAAAAATACATCAACAAAATTTGACAGGGATTAAAATATAGAGCCCTTACTGGACACAATCGGGCGTCCAGGGGGATCAACCAATTCTTTGTGAATTTTAGGCAATACGTAAAACGTAGGGACTCTGGGGTCAGGGGAGTTAAGATATTTAAATTCCTTCTTTGTGAGAATACCTTTTTCATAAGCTGAGGTGGATAATTCTAGTGCCAGCTGAGGAGTAGGATCCTTATCTAATTCACCATTTGGTTGAGGTGGGAGGGCCCTTTCTGAGGCTTTTTCCTTCATTTTTTTGATTGAATTTATAGCCTATGCTGTTCTCACTTACTATCATTGGACATTATCATCATTATTGTTGAAAGTATTTGTTTCTTTACATATTATGTTTTCATCAAATCTGGGTTAGCAGCAGCTATTTAAAATATGCAATGTCACCTCAGTAACAACTATAATAAAATAGACAAATATACCCCCTCCCCTTTTACTAAACCGCGATAGCATTTTTTAGCACAGGGAGCTGCACTGAATGCCCCTCAGAGCTCCCGACGCTCATAGGCTCCCTGTGCTAAAAAACACTATCACGGTTTAGTAAAAGGGGCCCATAGTGCAAAATATAGACAGCAGATATAAATTCTTAAAATGGACACAGTTTGATCACTAAATTGAAAATAAAATCATTTTTCTAACTTTTTGTCAGGTGATTTATGAGTCTCTGGTTACACTTCCTTCTTCTGTAAAGCCAATATTTCTTTCTTTCTGCCTTTCTTTCTCTCTCCCCCTGCCCCCCAAGCCATCGTGCCGATTTCTCCACTTCCCTGATTCTTTTCCTACCCCCACCCCCAAACCACCATCGTGATTTCTCCATGCTGCTTCCCCGAGCTAGGCCTGGCGCGTACAAACGCCGGGCCCACAAGATTTCACCTCCGACGTCAATTCTAATGTCGGGGAGAATGCTCCAGGCCATCCAGCAACGATTGGCTGGCCCAGAACTTCCTCTCCGATGTCAGAATTGACGTCAGAGGTGAAGTCTTGTGAGTCCGGTGCTTGTATGCACCAGGCCTGGCTTGGTGAAGCAGCAGGGAGAAAAAGATCGCAAAGGCAACATGATCGACTTGCGTTGCCTTTGCCATCTACTGGTCGATCGTGATTGACCTTTTGGGCACCCCTGATGTAAACCATTCAGAGCTCTCCTGGGTAAACAGTATAAAAAAATGAATAAATCTGGATAATTAGTTTCAGTAATATTGACCAGTTTACTGAAATTCTAAATCCACAGTATTGCTGTTCTTTTTTTTTTTTTCCTCTGTGTGATAAGTTATAGCCTATTTTTTAATGCCCCTCTGGCTGTCATTCTGCAGGGAGTCCCCATGCTGACATTTTCTCCTTCTCTGCCGGTCTGCCCACACAGGAAGAGAAGAATATGTCATAAGGGGTGGGACCGACAGAGAAGGAGAAGACGGAGTTGCAAACCTATTTTTATTCTCGTCTGGTTGGCATTCTAAACTAAAGGGAGTCCCCGCGTTGACATCTTCTCTGCTGGTCCGCCCACATGGGAAGAGAAGAGCGTGTCATAAGGGACAGGACCGGCAGAGAAGGAGAAGACTTCATTGTAGAGGACTCCTGGAGATCCTGCAAATCCTGGTTTTACCCAGACCCGATTCTCTGGTCCTATCATACGAGAGCTGACCCATTTACAGCAAGTTAAGCCATGTTTAAGCTAACGAAAAAAAATCCAGAAAACATCACAAGATAATTTCCCTTTTAACAAATAGTAATATTGTACCATGAAATAAGTTATTTGATGAAAATAGACCACCACTTGAAACAGGGCCTTAGCTCTGCTTTACGCATGCGTCGCAGCACTAAACCCTTTAAATTTCGCCCTCGAGTTCAGTTCCAGTTTCGATTCCACACTAGACCCAGCAAAGGGTAAGTGTTTCGCTATGTTCCATTGGTTTTGACTTTGTTTTAAAATTTTCCTTTTACTGATTGGCATTTACGTTGCAATTTTCTCTACCTTTGTTGGAAACTTGTGCGGATATTTAAGTACCAAAGAAACTGAATTTATTCTGTAGTATGGTTCATGTCAGTGGCGCACAAGAAGCCAGCGCGCCAACAATCTAGCGCCGACAATTCAGCACAAGACAGAAGTGCGCGGGGGAAAAAGTAATTTGTAAAGAGCTGAGACGGTGGGTTTGGGGTAGCAACCCCCCCCCACACTTTATTGGTTAGTGTTCGCAAAACTGAACTTTTTCAGATTTTTTTTCGGGAAAAGTTCCATTTTCTCTATAATGTGGGGATTTCACCCCCTCACACCCCCTCCTGCAACGGAAGCCACCCCAAACCCCCAGTCCGAGCTCTTTAAAAATTATTTTTTCCCCTGCCGCTTTTGTCTTGCGTCGAATTGTCGGCGTGCGTTTATCCCATCACCGTTTCGTTTTAAAAAAAAAATCGGCCCCGGATTCGGTGACCAACCCTCCTCCTTGTGCCTTTAGGTCTCCTAAAGCAGGGACGGCAGCGCTGCCTCTTGCTGGCTGTCTACTGCCGCTGCCGCTTTAAAGGGCAAGGGGGAGGATCAGTCGGGAAGTGTTGCAGCGTCCTCTGGCTTTTCCCCTGACCTCACGCTCTTAACTAAATTACCAGTAGGTGGCCATATTGTCGACATACCAGTGATCTTTACTTTGGACACTTGCTTCTATTTTTTGCTTTAACGTAATTTTTTCATTTAGTTTTATACCCGCCAGTGCGTGCGGCTCACAAACTTCTAATTTGTTTCCCGCCAGTGCAGCGTCTTTGTTTTACATTACTTTCACTTTCTTCTGTACACCTCGCCAGCATTGTGCCATATTATATGCTTCATTTATTTGTTTCATTCCTTTTTGATTACGTCTTCTCTCGTTCAGTTTCATTTATTCCCTGCTGTTTACATTCTCTAAAAATTGTTTTTTGAGTCCTACCACTGCAAACTACCAGCAGCCATCTGCTTCTCGCTTTGCGTTTTTATTCACTTATAGCATTATTAGCCTTCAGTTTGCATGGTGCGTGGAGGTTTTTAATTCAGTCCCCTATGCTGGTATTTTATTGCGTTGTCCACATTTTATCAGGTCATTTAATATAATTTATTTCACTTTTGTTGTTAATCTACGTTTTTTCCATTACCTTTTAATGTATCCAATCTATTTCTTAATTGGTCTCTTAATTGCTGGTAATTACTTTTGAACGGACCATTGTTGCTTGCTTTTGTGCTTCTTGTTATTAAACTCATGTAGAACTTATTCATTAAATTTACGTCTTAAATTATGTTTTGAATAATGCCATGGACTGAGATTTTTTTCATTCATATGCTTTTTACTTTTACATATATATTCTTTAGTATGTTTTTATTCTGCCATGATATATATTTCTGTTTAAGCCCATTAGAGCAGCACCCCTTCCCTGCTTCCCCTGTCCAGCAGTAGCTCTTCTCCCTTCCTTGTACCTCCCTCTGTCCAGCAATGCCTTTTCCCTGTTGAGCAGTAGCCCTTCTCCCTTCCTTTTACCTCACCCTGTCCAGAAGTAGCCCTTCCTTCCTTTTACCTCCCCATCCAGCAGCACCCCTTCCCTGCTTCCCCTTTCCAGCAGCACCCTCTCCCTGCTCTCCGTGTCCAGCAGTAGCACTTCTCCCTTCCTTTTACCTCCCCCTCTCCAGTAGCACCCCTTCCCTGCTTCCACTGTCCAGCAGCAGCCTTTCTCCCTTCATTTTACCTACCCCCTCTCCAGCAGCACCCCTTCACTGCTACCCCTGTCCAGCAGTAGCCCTTCTCCCTTCCTTTCACCTACCCCCTTTCCAGCAGCACCCCTTCCCTGCTCCCCTGTCTAGTAGTAGCCCCTTTCCCTTCCTTTTACCTCCCCCCTGACCAGCAGCACCCTTTCCCTGGCCCCTGTCCAGCAGTAGCCCTCCCTTCCTTTTACCTCCCCTGCCCAGAAGTAGCCCTTCTTCCTTCCTTTTACCTCCCCCTGTCAAGCAGCATCCCTCCCTGCTCTCCCTGTCCAGCAGCATGCTCTCCCTGCCAAGCAGTAGCCCTTCTCCATTCCTTTTACCGCTCTATCTCTAGCAGAACCCATTCCCTGGTTCCTCTGTCCAGCAGTAGCCCTTCTCTCTTCCTTTTACCTTCCCTTGTCCAGCAGCACCCCTTCCCTACTCCCCCTGTCCAGTTTCATCAAGCAGTCTGTGGGCTTTTGCTAGGACGGCCCGTCTCGCATTATCAAAGTGGGCTGGCCTAGCAAAGGTCCCATGGCTGCTTGATGAAACCTGCTGCCACTGCTGGTCTGGGAATAAGAAGAGGCATCCCAGCAGCTTTGGCAGAAGGCAGGAAGTCAGCGGCATCAGACATCAGAGCAGAAGATCAGCTGAGGCAGGCACAGGTGATCGGCAGCAGGCAAATTATTGTACTGTTCATGTGGAGCATGGACGCACAGATTTTGAAGTGTGCATGCGGGCTAAGGGTTTTATTATAGCGGATGATTAATATCTACGTTTTGATTTTGGTTTCTTTATCACTCTTGTATTCACCTGTAATAACTGAGCTCGATGGACCTCAGGTCTGACCCAGTGGAGGCATTGCTTATGTTTATAAGCTTTTATTGTGTGTTTAATTATGCCATGCTTCTATTCATGTTATGCTTTAAATGTCATGTGTTTTTTTCCTTTTGTTTGGTTTTATACATACTTTCTTTGAACATACTTCAAATTACACTGTTTTTATTCACAATATGTTTTCATTCACGTCATGTTCTGATTATTTGATGCTTTATATCACAGGTGTCAAACTCAAGGACTGAGGGCTGAATGTGGCTCACCTGGCCGTTTTATGAGGCCCACAGAGTGATGCAGCATTTTCATTACCACCTCTGGTGTTATTTCCTGGCCGGCTCCCTCCTTCTCACTGCTGCAGTGCACAAAGCCATGGGTGTCGGTTCCTACGCGCATCCTACGCCTGAACCGGAAGCCTTCTCTCTGACGTCGCATCAGAAGAAAGGCTTCTGGATGAGATGCGGGATATGCAAGAAGCCGCTGCCTGTGGCTTTGTGCACACTGCGGTAGTGAGGTGGAGGGAGCCGGAGAGAGGATAACATTGAGGGTGGCAATGAAAACGCACATCATACCACAGGCTGCATAAAACGGCCAGGCAAGAGTCATCCATACGAAAATACAGCCGCTGGAGGGAGGCACCTAGTTGAGGCATAGCATGGAGGGAGGAAGACAACAAAGGTAGGGGGAATGATTTTATTTTGAATTTAGTGATTGAATTGTGTTAGTTTTGAGAATTTTCATCTGCTGTCTATATTTTGCACTGTTCAGGAAGAAATGCATTTGTTTCTTTTTCTCTGGGGTTGTACTTCAAGCAGAGTCTTGAATCTTAGGGTTTCATTTGTATATATTAGTACTTTAAGTTTTTGGTCCCGTATTTGCATAGGTAGGAATGAATGTTGAAAAGCATACAGTGTGCTTTGTGTAGTTTAATTTTGTGGTTAACCATTATGAGGCTCTTAATAAAAAAAATAGTCCAAAAAGGGGCCTAAATCGGTACTTGGATGATCAAAAAGCCAGATCGTCCAAGTACTGATAATCAAAGCTGGTTTTAGATTTATCTAAAACCAGCTTAGGCCTTTCTCCTGCCTCTAAATGCCTAGAGCAAAAAGAGGCGTTTTTACAGGAGGCAAAAGCCTGGGAAGTGGGCCGACCTAGATTTAGTCGTACAGCAGGTATAACCAAAAGTTGAGCAGGTTGCCTAGTCGGAACATACATGAAGAGACTTCTGTGGTCTCTGTTAGCAGGAAATGCTTGAGCTCGTCTATGTTCACTACTATCTCTGGGTTCCTGATCTATGATGCAGTGCTAAGGGGCAGCCCTATAATGAGGAGCAGCATCTTACTGCCAGTCCTCTCTGCCTTTTCCGGCATCTAATGCTTTCACCCTTCTCCCCACAATCATCATTTTTTGCAGTGACAGGTGAAAAGCACGCAAGACAATCGCGCGCAGACAACTCAGCGCTAAGACAATTGCGCGCCACTATATCTCCACGCAAGACAATTGAGCGCAGCAACAACTCAGCGCCAGACAATTTAGCGCAAGATAACTCAGCGCAAAGACAATTTAGCGCGCTACTAGAGGCCGCTTGCCGATCGAAGGACACGCGCACGTACAGCACGTTAACACGTCATGTTACACGTGATCACGTCAACGCGTGTTCAATATGATTCCCTTGACTCTTTGCATTTTCAATGTCACGTGAATGTATTTTCATTACTATGGTTACGTTACCTCATTATATATATTCTCCGAACAGCATTTAAATAGAAGTCACGTGAATGCATTTTCATTACTATGGTTACGTTTCCACATTATATATGTCCTCCGAACAGCCCGCCTTCCTTTCGCTGCCTGACCGTGTCAGTTATAGGTAAAGATCTGGTTTTGCTAGTACTTGATCTATAACGAATATTTGTCTTGCGCGGATTTTTCTCGCCTCTGGTGAGAGCGAACGTACTTCCACATTTCTTCATTTACAGGTATGTTTATATTTCCGGTTCACGCGCAAGAAAAACGTGGGTATGATCATAAAACTCTTGTGCGCAATTGTCTATGAACCGCAAGAAAAGCGAGGGTATGATCATAAAACTCAGTGCAATTGATTATGAAGTTTATATAGGGGATGTTGATATTTACATTTCCGGTTCTCACGCGCGCGCCGACCATGTTTGTAAATGTCGCTGCCTTTGCAAGCGATACCAGATGCGTGCTACACAATCGCAACAAAAGCGAGGGTATAAGTTTAAAAATCTGCCAAATTCACTATGAATTGTTTATATTGAGTGTGTTCATATTTATATGGGTATGTTTACATATCATGGAATGCTCATTGCGCATGTGCGCATCAATAGTCATTTTTGCACGGGAAGGGGTAAAACGCGGACCTCATGGACCTTACGGACCTCGCGGATCTAAACCCGCACGTCCTTAAAAATCCGAGGTCCGCGCCACTTTTCAGGTCCGTGCCACTTTTAGTCTCTGGCTCCGACAGAGCTCTATGAGAATTTAACTCTGACGGATCCTAATGCTTTTCCCTCCCCATGCTAGGATCCGTCAGAGTTAAATTCTCATAGAGCTCTGTCAGAGCCAGAGACTAAAAGTGACACGGACCTGAAAAGTGGCGCGGACCTTCTTGCACCCGTCTTGCGCTTAGTTTTCCCGCATGGTAAAAGAGCGAGAAGGCTGAGTTATGGTATTAAGATTATGTATCATGTGATGATTGATATTAATTGGAAGCATAATTGGAATGAGTTATAGAATTGAAAAGTAATAAAGATGTAAAGAAACATGTTGGCATGAGGTAAAAACTCTTATGCCAGCAACACTAGTATCTGAATATGTTTAATTTGAGTGTTGCATTATCTAATGATACAATATTATTTGGTAAGCCAATGAGAAAAAAAAATTAAAATATCAGCACTGGAGTCACCATTCAACATATAAGTAATAATTTGAAAGATCATAGTAGACTCAAGTATATAGTTTTGGGTGCAATTCATTATGTCACATTATCAAAATGGAAAGAACAGTAACAATAAAAAAGAGAAGTTGTAATAATTTTAGTAAAATTTGGGAGCCATTAACATCTTACTGTAATGAATACACACTATTTTCTATTTAAAGATACATCATCTTATAGTTGTGAGGGGGGTCGTTATTATACTATTATCATTCATATTGGGAAAAGTAAGAGTGGGGAAGTGGGGTGGGAAGGGAGGTACTTATATCTATTATGTGATGATATAGACAGATTGACATGTGATGTATTTCATTTTAATGTTTTGATTCTTGTACACATGATGTGTCATTGAAAATGAATAAAGATTTTTTTAAAAATAAGTGTGCGCTCATGGTTTATAGTTTTATAAAGGCATTGGGTACCATTTTCTTTTGCAGGTATCATACATAAGAGGATATTCACATTTACAGGTATATGCATAGCTTCATTTTTTGGTTTTGCTAAATCGGAACAATAGGATAGGATAAGTAGTCTGATGGTAGGGCTTATTGGTGTAAACTTTTAGCCTTGGGTGTGTAGTGAGGGTGATTGTATACCATTGTTGTGGGTCCTTTTTGGTGTAAACATTTAGCCTTGGGTGTGTAGTGAGGGTGATTGTATACCATTGTTGTAGGTCCTTTTATTGGGCCTCTCTGCCTTCCTTCTGTCTGTGCTTAGGTATAATGACGTTCTTAATCCATGATGGTTGTCAAGCCAGATTTCCACTATTAGAGGTATGATTGCAAAGGTAAGTACAGACATAGTGCGTCCTGTTTGTTATATCTATGTGCTAACCTTATACATTCTAGTCTTGCAGTGATGTGCTGAGGGATATGAATTTGCTGAAACCCTAGTGTTGTCTAGAAGTTCAATCTTGGAGGCAAGGTAAGTACAGAGGTATAGGGATTTGTATGTCCTATGTATGTAATAACCTTATATAATCTACTATTGAAGGTGACTACAATCAACAGAGGACACACATCTTCAGTCTTTTCCTGCCAGGGATCGCACCTTGCAGGTATAATTTGTTATGCCATAGTGCTGAACTCTACATATAGGGATTTGTATGTCATATGTATGTAATAACCTCATATAATCTATTATTGAAGGTGACTACAATCAACAAACTACAATCAAGAGACCACAATCAACAGAGGACAGACATCTTCAGTGTTTTCCTGCCAGGGATTGCACCATTGCAGGTATATGGTGTTGTGCCATAGCGCTGAACTCTACATATGTATGGCCTAACCTCACCTATTTTACCTTTACAGGTTTTTTTGTGTGCTGGAGGTTGGTGGGGGGCGAACATGAAGTTTACATGCATGTTATAACTCTTGCAGGTACTGGTTCAGGGTCGAAGGTCAACTACAGTTTCTGAGGGTTTCATCGATATACTTCCAGTCTTTACAGGTATGATGTTCTTTTGAGTAGTTCACTCATGATATAGGGATTGTATATCAATTGGAAGTCAAAATAGGATAATGTTATTAATTGTATGGTTTCAGGAGTGATTTGACATAGACATGGAAGTAATAACTTCACAGCGTGGGAGAGAGCACTGGGTTCATGAGGGCTATCGTTATCGTCGTGACTGAGTGATGGTAGATGGATCCACGTCCTGGAGGTGTGTACGCCGTGACTGTGTCGGAAGAAGAAAGAGGCACGTCGATGGATCTTCTGTCGAGATAACGGCACATGTGCATGCACCCAACAACGCCAGAATTGAAGCTGATCGAATGATGGGAAAGATATGTGAAAGAGCTGTGGCTACGTTTGAAAAGCCACGACAGATCATTCATGGGACAACAGCTGGTACAAGTTTATGTGAAATCTGTTTTTATTAAGCAACAACCAGATCACAAAGACACAGCAGGGCAAAAACATTTCAAATATAGAAAACAGAACTCCCTACCCCCAAGAGAAGCAGCTACATTATTGCCTGCATACACCTCCATGCAGAGAACAATTAATAGAAAGAGAAATGCAGGCCATCTAGCAATGGGTAATCCCAGGTGTATAAGAGAGATACAAATTCCTGAGCCGCTCCAAAGAAGCATACGTGGTGAACCATTATTGTTGTGGGATTCTGGTGAAAATGATGAAAGACGCATTTTCATTTTCACAACACAATCAAATCTTGAGGTGTTGGAGCAACATGGACATTGGTTCATGGATGGGACATTCAAAGTTGCCCCCCATTTGTTTGTCCAAGTGTTTACCATCCATGCATTTGTAGACAATCGTGCACTTCCCATGGTGTACGTGTTGTTGAACAGTAAAAGGGAGAAGGACTATGAACGTGTGTTAAGGAAATTGCTAGAAACCAGAAACACGTTGGCACCATTGACTATCTTGATGGACTTTGAGAGAGCAAGTCTGCAAGCTGCCCACACAGTATTTCCGAATGCTACAGTTTCTGGCTGCCTGTTCCATCTGGGTCAATCATTGTGGCGCAGAATTCAATATGAGGGACTGACCGCCAACTATAGAGATGAGGAGAGAGTAAGATTGTTCTCCAAAATGCTGTTAGCATTAAGTTTTGTTCCTGTGGATGATGTTGCTGAGTGTTTCGAGACCTTGGAGGAGAGTCGACCAGATGAACTGACCCCGGTGTATGACTATTGGGAAGACAATTACATCGGTAGAATGCGGCATAATGGGAGACGTGTCCCACCGTTTCCTATTCCTCTGTGGAATATGCGCTCCCGTGTGGAAGATGGACTGCCTCGGACCAATAATTCAGTTGAAGGTTGGCACCATGCATTTCAATCCTCTGTTGCATGCCACCATCCAACCATATTTAAACTCCTTGAACATATACAGCGTGAGCAAGATCACACAGAACAGCTGCTTGCTCGTTTCCAGGCTGATAACCGCGCACCACCCAGCAGTAAGAGCACGTATGTGAGAGTGACGCAAAGACTAACAACGCTGCTGCCAACATATGGACAAAGACCTCTCTTTCAATATCTCCGTGGTATAGCACATAATCTGGAACTTTAGAGTTTGTTATTGAAGTTCAGGTTTTCCTGTTGCTATGCTACAATTGTGTTCACTCAGTGATATGAACTTTGATTTGACATGTCCATATGGTCTTCCCAAGCACATATGCTGCAGGAACAGATGAGACACTTTGAAATGTCTATGTCCCCCTCTCCTTTTGGTGGCCCGAAAGCTAGAGGCCTGCAAATTGTTGCGCTCAGGATCTTTCCCCCAGGAGTTTCCCTGAAGCCCTCCTCTGGCCCCTACCTATCCTAGTATCCACTGCTCTGACATGTGCCAAGCGTGAAGGTTTTTTATGCCAACCAAGGTAACCCACTCAAGCATACTGTACTCGCTTTGACATTTTCAAGGTGTTGTGGGTGGTGTTCAAAGACTTTTTCCTTCACGTAGGGCAGGTCAGATGGTGTCTTGGATGGAGCGGCTTCAGGGATAGCCAGTGTTAAGGAAAATTTGAAAAACTTGAAATTGTACATTTCCTCCCTTGTTTTTGGTGGCCCAGAAAGTACACAAGCAGGAATGTCAGTCAGGTGCTGTCTCTGAAACCATGAGATGTAGAAAAAGATATGGCTTTAGAATTCAGCATGTTGTGCATAACAGAGGTGCTAACCGGATGGTGGCAGTCATGTGTTGGCCTTTGCAGGACCTAGTATGGGTTGACAAGGGTGCAAACGTGATGGTGGCAGTCATGTGTTGGCCTTTGCAGGACCTAGTATGGGTTGACAAGGGTGCAAACGTGATGGTGGCAGTCATGTGTTGGCCTTTGCAGGACCCAGAATGGGTTGACAAGGGTGCAAACGTGATGGTGGCAGTCAGGTGTTGGCCTTTGCAGGACCCAGAATGGGTTGACAAGGGTGCAAACATGATGGTGGCAGTCAGGTGTTGGCCTTTCTAGAACCCAGAAGCAGAATCCCCCAAGCAGGAATGTCTTCCCAAGCACACATGGTGCAGGAACAGATGAGAAACTTTAAATTGTCTATGTCCCCCTCTCCTTTTGTTGTGCCAGACAGCCAGAGGCTTGCTAACTCTTGCGTCCAGGAGCTATCCCCCAGGAGTTTCCCTGAAGCTCTCCTCTACTGCTCCGACATGTGCCAAGCGTGAAGGTTTTTTATGCCGAGCAAGGTAACCCACTCAAGCATACTGTACTCGCTTTGACATTTTCAAGGTGTTGTGGGTGGTGTTCAAAGGCTTTTTCCTTCACGTAGGGCAGGTCAGATGGTGTCTTGGATGGAGTGGCTTCAGGGATAGCCAGTGTTAAGCTCCTTCCCTCTTTCTACCCTTTAAATGTTGCTCATTTAATTTGAAGGGTGTGTGGTCTTTCTTTTTCAAGGGTCTGCAAGCAAAATGTTTGTTTTCCACACATGGTGCAGGAACAGATGAGACACTTTAAATTGTCTATGTCCCCCACTCCTTTTGGTGGGCCAGACAGCCAGAGGCCTGCTAACTGTTGTTTCAACTGCTTCACTTAAACTGTCTGTTAATTTGCTCCTGATGTTGTTTAACTGCTATAACAACATCCTCCTCACTTACTCTCTCCCACTGATGTTGGTTACCTGCTCTGCCAACATCGTTCTTACTCTCACTGATGTTTAACTGCTGTGCCAACCTTTAATGGATATATTATTGCACACTTGTTTATGATTTAAAATGAATAAAGAATTTATAAACAATTCATCATGTTGTACATAAAAGATCATGAATGGTGAACTGAAAGATTTTGTGTTCTTGACACTGCATTTGAACATGTGAATTACATGTTTATCACATATGCAATATTTTAATAAACATTTACCAATGGTTAAAACATTTTGTTGTTTTCTTTATGTTAGTTTGACATAACCATGCCATTAAATATAAGTTTTTATTGTACTATCCCACTAAGTAACAAGTAAGGACACAATGGAAACAATTAACTGTTAGAAAGAATTGCTAGTGATGCATTTAAATTAAAATGTTTTATTATTGGAACACTTGATGTAAGATTAAAAAATGAATAACATTTCTTCAAATCATATTTATTCTGACATCATTAAATATATCATTGGCCAATCTTTCCATTTCATTTTAGGATACATGGAATTACCTCCCTTCCCTCCCATCATTCCAAATGCTATTTTATCCTAGAATGAATAATAATATATAACTGGTGTCCAAGATGCTCTATGTTAAATAACAACCCACGTTTGTCTCATAGTTGCAGACATTGATCATCTCTTCATCCAACAACAAATTCGTGGCCATTGAGATGCTGAAACTCAATGCTCCAAATATCCCTTTGTAAATCTTCATAGTCCTCTTTAGTCCTAGCCCCATTGAATAGCTTGGTGTCATCTACAAATTTTATTACTTCGCTCTTCGTCCCCGTTTCTATATACCACCTTTCAAGGTTATCTAAGTGGTTTTCAAATGGATATTCATGAATTTTCCCTATCTGTTCCGGTAGGCTCACAATCTATCTGACATACCTGGGACAATGTAGGATTGAGTGACTTGGCAAGGGTCAAAAGGAGCACTGCAGAGTCTGAAACACAACCTCAGGGTGTTGAGGCTGTAGCTCTAACCATTAGGCCACATTAAACTCTAGTTTAAAGTCCAATTGAATGCATCAGAAGGCAGAAAAGGAATATGCTATTTGATGCTTGAAACTTCTAAGACATTAGCAGAGAAAATAAGTTCACAATTCCAATAGAAAAATAAAAATTTTCAATTCAATGCTTTATGTAGGTTAAATCATCTCCTGTACAATTGGCCTGGTGGCATATTATCAGTGCAGAGTGACTTAGATTCCATTTTCAGTTAACATTAGGTCAGTTAACTTTAGGACAAAGCTAAGAATTAACGAACAACCCAATACACACCTTAGTGTGATGATACCTATATAAGGTTGTAAAATATACCCCATCCTCTGTAATTGGTTTTTGTCCAGATACTTTAATGCAATTATTTATAAAAGACCAGTTAAAAAAATGCATCCCATAACAGCTGTGCACATTCCATTAAACCTCTATCCATTTATTGACAACACCTATCATTATGGAAAACATGATGTTTAGTAATCAACAAAAGTGTAAATAGAAAAGGCAGCATCTTACTTACTGCATTGAACAGTAATGTATTCCCTCCGCATCCTTCTTCCCTAAAAAATGTGATGTATGACTGTATTAATATATTATGAGTGGAAAATGATGTGTAATCATTAAAATAATTTGCTCATGACTCCCTGATCTTTTTAAAATTAATATAATTTTATTGTTCTTATGTGTTTCCCATATTCAAACACTGTTATAGCTGCGCATGCGTTTATGCGTCAATCTCTCACACATTTGACTTGCACCCAATCCTTTTGCGTATACAATAAATAAAACAATATTGCCAGTATTTGATAAAAGCCTTTTCTCATGTACGCTGCACTTTCATATCGGCGCGACTCACATCTGAATATTTAGGATCAATAGGTCAGTACATGCATACATTGAACAACATATGCGCATGCGCAATTAGGCCCCCCACCCGCATTTACAAATGTCACCATTTATTCAGATTTCCCATTAACTCTGTTCGTCCGCGCGGTTTTCACTTGCACTCATTATACTAAAACCCGTCAATTGCGCGCTGGGAAACTAACCCATCAATTGCACGAAAAAGTACTACAACTTTAATATGATGACATACGTCATCATTATGCACTAATGGAGACATGCTGATGTCATCACGCGTTTCAACACATATGCGCGCCATGCTAACGCTAATTATGTTTCAATAAAGTACTACAAAACTATATACTATAAAATACACACATACTCAATTAATACGCACATTTCATCACTACAATGTAGTAAAATCTGTTTGACGATTAACCATATAACACGAGTTTTAGATAACCAATAGCAGCGCTGAAAAGGGGAAATCTCACGATATTCACACACCATCGGTCATGTGACTGGTATATAAGCTTTGCAAAAACGTTATAGATTCACAGAGAAGATGGCATCCTATTTAGGTTTTCGTGGGCGGAAGCCCAACTTCTCCCAGCGTGAAGTACTCAACATTAACTGTGTACTTCACGCTCAATGCGAAACTGCTGTTCCCTGTCAAGGGGAAACGTAGAAATATCGGTGAAATGGACAGGGCCTGGGGTAAACTGGCGGACCTGTTCAACGCCCGCGCTCTAACACCGCACTCCGTAAGTACTTATTAAATACATGTTCATAGACAATAGCGCGCTGACAAATTGGCGCGGAGAAATTGGGTTTTTTTTTGGCGCGGAAGGCAATAATGGATACGCATCTCATTAAATCATGCACTGCGTCATCATGCATCTGCTGAAAAATTGCGCATTTGATAATGGTGTCTCTCATTTACTTGTTAAATAGCTGTATTCCAGTCGTGTTTTCAGAATTTCCACAATGAATATGCTTGGAATCAATTTCCATGCACTGCTTTCAATGCATATTCATTGGTGAAATCCTGAAACTTGGACTGGAATATGGGGCTCGAGGACTGAAGTTGCCTACCCTTGCTTTAACATATCCCATATATATATTATGGCTCACTCATGTCTCTCCATTATATAATAGGTTGAGGATTTGAAGAAAAAAGCACAAGAGCTTAGGCTCCATCACCCTGTATGGGTGCGGGCTGTAAGAAGAAATCTGGACAACACCCCAGGTATGTTACAGTAAAATATCGTGTGGGTATAAGGTGTGCAGTCATAATATCTGTGTTGACTAATAATGTATTTTAAACATTAACAGTTCTTCATTTACTTCTGACACTACATGCATTTATGTCTTCAGATGCGAGTGAGGAGGAAGAGGAGGAGGAGTATCAGGAAGAGGAGGAAGAGGAAGATGCCCCTATCCCTGACCGCCCCTTCCTTATCCCACGCCGACGCCCCACTTCCCAACCCCCTTCCACCTCTGCCCAGCCCGTCCCACTTCCCAACCCCCTTCCACCTCTGCCCAGCCCAGTCCCACTTCCCAACCCCCTTCCACCTCTGCCCAGCCCCGTCCAACTTCCCAACCCCCTTCCACCTCTGCCCAGCCCTGTCCAACTTCCCAACCCCCTTCCACCTCTGCCCAGCCCTGTCCAACTTCCCAACCCCCTTCCACCTCCGCCCAGTCCCGTCCCACTTCCCCCCACCGACGCCCTAGACTACCCTTTTCTAGGATCCCCCTCCCTCCCACCCCCTAAACCCCGGTTCTGCCTTCAACTTTCCCCCGAACATCATCCCTCTGTCATTACCTCTCCTCCAGCCCTCCCATGTACCTCCATGAGTCCTCCCTCAACACCCATCCTGGAGAGATTGAGCGACCTCTCTGTCCAGTCCGGTAAGTTTTCCGATATTTTGATTCTGAATTTTTTATTTTAAAATCTTTTATTCATTTTTAAAACGTACATCAAGTGTACAATTAATAAACACATTTAAGATATCACTTGAATTGTCTTAATATAATATCAAATGCTTAGGTTTATTCATACGTAACAAAAAGAAGCAAGTTTGTCTCATAGGTGCTTCCACTACAATTTATCTGCCAAGACCATGCTGACAACGTAATTGTCTTTTCAATGTCCACCTGCTTTTAATGCTTTTTTTCATTGCAGATATATTGGCATCCCCCTCCTCCTCCCTGCCTATGTCAACATCCCCCCTCCCCATTCAAAGCCCCAACCGTTGCCCCACCTGTTTTGCCCCCCTCCGACCCTCCACCAGAGATTGTGGGACCAACCCCGCACCGGCCACCACCCCTGTTGCAGCAACCACTATTGTGGCTCACGCTGCCACAAACACAGATCCTCCGCCCAGATCAGTAACAGCGGAGGACATTTACACGGTGGTGGCTACCATCTTAGCAGGGGTGCAGCACATGCAAGACTTTGCAGAGGAGTCCATCAGAAACATCCGTGACATGACAGGGGCACTACAGGTTTTGCTTGCAGCACTTTGTGGTGCCCCTCTCACCCCGCCCACCCCGTGAATGGCTCCCGCTGTTACCGAGGGAGCTGCACCCTCTGGTCACCACTCCTTCCTCCCCATGCCTCACTCCCTCCCCCTCCTGCCCTTAGCCCTCCCAGAAAAAAATACAAAAAAGAAAAAAAAATTCCCTCTCCTTCTTCCTCCCCCTGCCTCACTCCCTCCACCTCCTGCCCTTAGCCCTCCCAGAAAAAAATACAAAAAAGGAAAAAAAACAACTCCCTCCCCTTCTTCCTCCCCCTGCCTCACTCCCTCCCCCTCCTGCCCTTAGCCCTCCCAGAAAAAATACAAAAAAAAGAAAAAAACAACTCCCTCCCCTTCTTCCTCCCCTTTTCATCCACCCCACTCCACCTACAGTCTCCAGCATCATGACTCGACTCACCTGCCTCCTATTGTCTCGTGGGATCTTCAATCCTCCTGTGAGTGGCTCTTTCCATCTCCCTCCCTCTCTCTCTCCCTGACAACAGTGTTTTCTTTGCCCTCCAGCATCCTGTGTTGCAGCAGCTGCGACTACAACTTCACAATTGAATTCTCCAGCATCATGACTCGCCTGTCTCCTACCGTCTCGTAGGATCTTCAATCCTCCTGTGAGTGGCTCTCTCCCTCTCCCTCCCTCTCTCTCTCCCCTCCCTGACAACAGTGTTCTTTGCCCTCCAGCCTCCTGTGTTGCAGCAGCTGTGACTACAAATTCACAATTGAATTCTCCAGCATCATGACTTGCCTGCCTCCTACCGTCTCGTGGGATCTTCAATCCTCCTGTGAGTGGCTCTCTCCCTCTCCCTCCCTCTCTCTCTCCCTCACCCTCCCTCTCTCTCTCTCCTCCCTGAAAACAGTGTTTTCTTTGCCCTACAGCCTCCTGCGTTGCAGCAGCTGTGACTACAACTTCACAATTGAATTCTCCAGCATCATGACTCGCCTGCCTCCTACTGTCTCGTGGGATCTTCAATCCTCCTGTGAGTGGCTCTCTCCCTCTCTCTCCCTCTCCCTCTTTCCCTCGCCATCTCCCTCCCTCTATCCTCCCTGACAACAGTGTTTTCTTTGCCCTCCAGCCTCCTGTGTTGCAGCAGCTGTGACTACAACTTCACAATTCAACTCTCCAGCATCATGACTTGCCTGCCTCCTACCGTCTCGTGGGATCTTCAATCCTCCTGTGAGTGGCTCTCCCTCTCTCTCTCTCTCTCTCCCTGACAACAGTGTTTTCTTTGCCCTCCAGCCTCCTGTGTTGCAGCAGCTGTGACTACAACTTCACAATTGAATTCTCCAGCATCATGACTCGCATGCCACCTACCGTCTCGTGGGATCTTCAATCCTCCTGTGAGTGGCTCTCTCTCCTTCTCCCTCTCTCTCTCCCTCTCTCTCCCCTCCCTGACAACAGTGTTTTCTTTGCACTCCAGCCTCCTGTGTTGCAGCAGCTGTGACTACAACTTCACAATTGAATTCTCCAGCATCATGATTCGCCTGCCTCCTACCATCTCGTGGGATCTTCAATCCTCCTGTGAGTGGCTCTCTCCCTCCCTCTCCCTCTCCCTCCCTCTCGTTCTCTCCCTCTCCCTCCCTCCCTCCTCCCTGACAACAGTGTTTTCTTTGCCCTCCAGCCTCCTGTGTTACTGCAGCTGTGATTACAACTTCACAATTCAAGTCTCCAGCATCATGACTTGCCTGCTTCCTACCA
Source organism: Geotrypetes seraphini (assembly GCF_902459505.1). Taxonomy (NCBI): domain Eukaryota; kingdom Metazoa; phylum Chordata; class Amphibia; order Gymnophiona; family Dermophiidae; genus Geotrypetes; species Geotrypetes seraphini. The sequence goes on along the minus strand of NC_047085.1, from coordinate 251,563,518 downwards.
TCTCGTGGGATCTTCAATCCTCTTGAGTGGCTCTCTCACTCTCTCTCTCTCTCTCCCTGACAACAGTGTTTTCTTTGCTCTCCAGCCTCCTGTGTTGCTGCAGCTGTGATTACAACTTCACAATTCAAGTCTCCAGCATCATGACTTGCCTGCCTCCTACCATCTCATGGGATCTTCAATCCTCCTGTGAGTGGCTCTCTCCCTCTCTCTCCCTCACACTCCCTCTCTCTGTCTATCCTCCCTGACAACAGTGTTTCTTTGCCCTCCAGCCTCCTGTGTTGCAGCAGCTGTGACTACAACTTCACAATTGAATTCTCCAGCATCATGACTCGTCTGCCTCCTACTGTCTCGTGGGATCTTCAATCCTCCTGTGACTGGCTCTCTCTCCATCTCCCTCCTTCTCTCTCTCTCTCTCTCCTCCCTGACAACAGTGTTTTCTTTGCCCTCCAGCCTCCTGTGTTGCAGCAGCTGTGACTACAACTTCACAATTGAATTCTCCAGCATCATGACTCACCTGCCTCCTACCGTCTCGTGGGATCTTCAAATCTCCTGTGAGTGGCTCTCTCCCTCTCCCTCCCTCTCTCTCCCTGACAACAGTGTTTTCTTTGCCCTCCAGCCTCCTGTGTTGCAGCAGCTGTGACTACAACTTCACAATTCAAATCTCCAGCATCATGACTCGCCTGCCTCCTACCGTCTCGTGGAATCTTCAATCCTCCTGTGAGTGGCTCTCTCCCTCCATCTCTCTCTCTCTCCCTTTCTCTTTCTCTCTCTCTCTCTGACAACAGTGTTTTCTTTGCCCTCTAGCCGCCTGTGTTGCAGCAGCTGTGACTACAACTTCACAATTGAATTCTCCAGCATCATGACTCGCCTGCCTCCAACCGTCTCGTGGGATCTTCAATCCTCTTTTGAGTGGATCTCTCTCAATCTCCATCTCCCTCTCTCTCTCCTCCCTGACAACAGTGTTTTCTTTGCCCTCCAGCCTCCTGTGTTGCAGCAGCTGTGACTACAACTTCACAATTTAATTCTCCAGCATCATGACTCGCCTGCCTCCTACCGTCTCGTGGGATCTTCAATCCTCCTTTGAGTGGCTCTCTCCCTCTCCCTCCCTCCCTCTCTCCCTCTCTCCCTCCCTCTCTCTCTCCCTTTCTCTCTCTCTCTCTCCCTGACAACAGTGTTTTCTTTGCCCTACAGCCTCCTGTGTTGCAGCAGCTGTGACTACAACTTCACAATTGAATTCTCCAGCATCATGACGTGCATGCCACCTACCGTCTCGTGGGATCTTCAATCCTCCTGTGAGTGGCTCTCTCTCCTTCTCCCTCTCTCTCTCCCTCTCTCTCTCCTCCCTGACAACAGTGTTTTCTTTGCACTCCAGCCTCCTGTGTTGCAGCATCTGTGACTACAACTTCACAATTGAATTCTAAAGCATCATGACTCGCATGCCTCCTACCATTTCGTGGGATCTTCAATCATCTTGTGAGTGGCTCTCTCCCTCTCCCTCCCTCCCTCTCTCTCTCTCCCTCCCTCTCTCCTCCCTGACAACAGTGTTTTCTTTGCCCTCCAGCCTCCTGTGTTGCAGCAGCTGTGACTACAACTTCACAATTCAAATATCCAGAATCATGACTTGCTGCCTCCTACCATCTCGTGGGATCTTTAATCCTCCTGTGAGTGGATCTCTCCCACTCTCTCTCCCTGACAACAGTGTTTTCTTTGCCCTCCAGCCTCCTGCGTTGCAGCAGCTGTGACTACAATGTCACAATTGAATTCACCAGCATCATGACTCGCCTTCCTCCTACCGTCTCGTGGGATCATCAATCCTCCTGTGAGTGGCTTTCTCCTTCTCTCTCCCTCTCCCTCCCTCTCTCTCTCTCCCTCCCTCTCTCCTCCCTGACAACAGTGTTTTCTTTGCCCTCCAGCCTCCTGTGTTGCAGCAACTGTGCTAGTAGCAGCTTTTTCCACAGAGGCAGCAAGGCAGAGGGGAGCAGAGAGGCAGGAGAGCTGTGCGAGGCGCTGGGAGAAGGGAGAAGCACCCGCACAGACAAAGAGACTTCGGGGCAGCGGCGAGTTAGCTCCGCCCACCCCACCGCATCAGTAGCGTGCGACCGGGCTCCTCCATAAAAGGAGGCGAGCCATCGGGCGCCGCTACTGCTAGTAGCAGCTTTTTCCACAGAGGCAGCAAGGCAGAGGGGAGCAGAGAGGCAGGAGAGCTGTGCGAGGCGCTGGGAGAAGGGAGAAGCGCCCGCACAGACAAAGAGACTTCGGGGCAGCGGCGAGTTAGCTCCGCCCACCCCACCGCATCAGTAGCGTGCGACCGGGCTCCTCCATAAAAGGAGGCGAGCCAATGGCGCGCAGCCGTTCGGCGCGCGGCGAAGGCGAGCGGCTGCCTTTGCGAAGGGCCTCGAGAAGGGCCTCTAAACAGAGCCCTACCACTTTGAGCCAGACACACTCCACTCTTCCCACACAAAACAGATACTCCCTTTATCACACGCAAGCAAGCACACAGGCAAACACACTCTTTCCTTGACTAACATTTGCTTTCTCTTTTTCTTTTCCTTGTTGAAATGGCAGGGAGAACAAGGAGCGCCAAGAACACTATCAAGCTCAACACCCCAGCATCTGGAGAGACCCGGGGGATGGCCAAGGACTCTACACAGAAGGCAGAGAGTGCCACTGAGCAGGGAAGAGATGTCTCAGTGCTGACCGAGGCCACCCCCTCCCACGGTATACCTCGGTCTCTACGCAGACAGACGAGATGAAACATGTAGAAGCAGACGAGGACGTTATGCAGGAACTGCGGAGCCTCAGGGAGGAGGTGAAACGCCTGAGGTGCATCAGGGAGGATGAGGCCTTCATCGACGAAGCCATCCAGGAATTGTCTCACATCGCAGAACGAAGCCTCAACAAGACCATCCTTGGCACCCCCAAACCTACAGCTCTAAACTCAACGATCGGAATACAGGAGATGATTGGAGATGCCGGTCCCTGGCAGCTGGTAACCTCTTCTACTGGCAAGCAAAGAAACCCCCCCCCATTCTCACCTTCTTCTTCTTTTTCTCTCAAACAGGGCAGTTCAACACCAACGCCACAACTTTCCCTGAAAAACAGATTTCACGTCCTTCAAGAAGGAACTGACGAGGATGAAGCAGAGGAGGATTCCAAACACAGAACACCGGCTGCAGTTCTCGCTGCTAGATCCACCCCCCCTCGGAAGGAGCGCAGAGTGGTGGTCATCGGAGACTCTATGCTAAGAGGCACCGAAGGACCAATTTGCAGACCAGATTTGCAGTCGAGGGAGGTCTGCTGTCTCCCTGGAGCCAGGATCCGCGACATCACCACCAGTATAGACAAACTTCTGAAACCCACTGACCATTTCCCTATGTTTCTCATTCATGTAGGTACCAACGATACTGCCAGAAGCACATCAGACAGCATCCCTAAAGACTTCGAGGCCCTGGGAAGAAAACTAAAGCAGACAGGAGCACAGGTGGTCTTCTCATCAATTCTCCCGGTAAGAGACAAAGGCAGAGACAGGGAAGAGCGCATCCATAGGACCAACGAGTGGCTTCGAGAATGGTGTTTAGAGACGAACTTTGGATTCCTAGACCACGGAGCGGCGCTACAAGGACTACAGGGACCTGACGGACTTCACCTAACAAAGAGAGGCAAGAAAGTTTTTGGACATCGACTAGCACATCTACTTCGGAAGGCTTTAAACTAGGTAAGTTGGGGGAGGGTTCACACATACATACCAGAGAAGTAAGGATCCATCCTGGAGAAACAAATAAAACCCACACTTCTGAGCCTAAGGTAAGTACCCATAGCATACACAAAAAAACTAGAGCCACACTAACGGGGATAGGCATATCATCACAAATTTGGAGAGCAATGTATGTTAATGCACACAGCTTGGGCAACAAAATCCTGGAACTAGAAACAGAAATAAGGGATGCTGATCTTGACATAGTAGCGATATCCGAGACCTGGTTCACAGACTCGCATGGGTGGGATATGGTTATACCAGGCTACAATCTACTTCGTCGGGACAGAGAGGGCAAATTAGGAGGGGGGGGGTAGCACTATACACTAAGGATAATATCAAAACTACCAGGATCACAGAGGTTAGATACACAGGGGAATCCCTTTGGGTAAACCTTGCCAGAGGGAACGAAAAATGCCTTTACCTCGGTGTGGTGTACAGGCCACCGAGACAAAAGGAAGACAAAGACAAAGAATTGATTGAGGACATAGAGAACATCACTTTACGTGGTGACACAGTACTGCTAGGCGACTTCAACATGCCAGATGCTGACTGGAACACCCTCTCAGCAACTACGAGCGGTAGCAAAAGAATAGTAACCTCCATTAAGGGTGCACAACTAAAACAAATGGTATTAGAGCCCACCAGAGAAAAAGCAATACTGGACCTGGTACTCACAAATGGAGACAGTGTCTCGGAAGTATCAGTGGGAGACACGCTGGCCTCCAGTGACCACAACATGGTATGGCTCAACCTCAGAAAAGGCTTCTCTAAATCAAACACAGCAACGAGGGTCCTCAACTTTAGGGAGGCAGATTTCGACCACATGAGAGACTTTGTCCATCAAGAGCTGCAAAACCATGCAGAAACTGACAATCCGGAAACTATGTGGTCAAATCTAAAATCCATCCTGAACGAAGCATCTAGCCGCTACGTAAAAACAGTAAGCAAACGCCGGAGAAACAAAAAACCACAATGGTTCAACAAGGAAATTTCGGACCTCATTAAAATAAAAAAAGAAGCATTTATCAACTACAAACATCTTGGGAAAAGGGAGGCAAAAGAAGACTATCTGGCCAGATCTAAGGCTGTCAAAAAGGCAGTCAGGGAAGCCAAACTTCAAACAGAGGAAGATCTAGCACGGAGCATTAAAAAAGGGGACAAATCCTTCTTTAGGTACATTAGCGACAGGAAGAGAAACAAAAATGGAATAGAACGCCTTAGGCAATCAGATGGAAACTACGCAGAATCTGATACTACCAAGGCAGAACTGCTAAACGAATACTTCTGCTCAGTATTCACCTGTGAAGCACCGGGAAATGGTCCACAACTACAAATAAGAGACAGCCAAAATGATCTGTTTCGCGATTACGAGTTTACACCTAGTAGCATCTACCACGAACTTTCAAGACTCAAAGTTGACAAAGCCATGGGGCCAGACAATCTACACCCCAGGGTACTCAGAGAGCTGAGTGAAGTTCTGGCTGAACCACTATCCGTACTCTTCAATCTTTCCATGCGCACGGGAAAAGTACCCCTAGACTGGAAAACAGCTAACGTAATTCCACTCCACAAAAAGGGATGCAGAACAGAGACAGGAAATTACAGACCGGTGAGTCTTACATCCATAGTGTGCAAACTCATGGAAACACTGATCAAACAGGAACTTGACAAAATTCTAGACGAAGAAAGTTTACGTGATCCACATCAACACGGATTTACCAGGGGAAGGTCCTGCCAATCTAATCTGATTGACTTCTTTGATTGGGTGACCAATCATCTGGATGCCGGTGAGTCCCTTGACGTGATATATTTGGACTTCAGCAAAGCTTTTGATAGCGTCCCACACCGCAGGCTGTTGAACAAACTAAAATCAATGGGATTAGGGGATACATTCACTACATGGGTAAAGGATTGGCTAGATGGTAGGCTTCAAAGGGTGATGGTAAACGGTACCCCCTCCAAAATGTCAGCAGTGATGAGTGGAGTACCTCAGGGCTCCGTCTTAGGGCCGATTCTATTCAATTTATTCATAGGAGATTTGACCCAAGGACTTAGAGGAAAAGTATCACTGTTTGCCGACGATGCCAAACTATGCAACATAGTTGGCAAAAGCAGTGTGCCTGACTTTATGACGCAGGACCTAAGACAGCTCGAGCAGTGGTCATCAACTTGGCAGCTAGGCTTCAATGCTAAAAAATGTAAAATAATGCATCTAGGCAAAAAAAATCCACACAGAACTTACACACTAAATGGTGAAACCTTGTCCAGGACCACGATGGAACGTGATTTAGGAGTGATCATTAGCGACGATATGAAGGCTGCCAATCAGGTAGAGAAGGCTTCATCCAAGGCAAGACAAATGATGGGCTGTATCCGTAGGGGTTTTGTCAGCAGAAAACCTGAAGTAATAATGCCACTGTACAGATCCATGGTGAGACCTCATCTCGAGTATTGTGTTCAATTCTGGAGACCACACTACCGAAAAGATGTGTTGAGAATTGAGTCGGTTCAGCGAATGGCTACCAGGATGGTTTTGGGGCTCAGGGATCTCACGTATGAAGAAAGGTTAAAAAAACTGCGGATGTACTCATTGGAGGAGCGAAGACAGAGAGGAGACATGATTGAAACCTTTAAGTATATTACTGGGCGTATAGTGGTGAAAGATGATATCTTCAGTCTTACGGGGCCCTCGGTAACCAGAGGACACTCGCTGAAAATCAGGGGAGGGAAATTTCAGGGTGATGCTAGGAAGTACTTCTTCACCGAAAGGGTGGTCGATCATTGGAACGAGCTGCCTCAGCGGGTGATTGAGGCCAGCAGCGTGTTAGATTTCAAGAGGAAATGGGATATTCATGTGGGATCTCTAGGAGAGTAAGAATCAGGGAGTGGGTCATTGGTATGGGCAGACTCGATGGGCTATAGCCCTTTTCTGCCGTCAGCAGCGTGTTAGATTTCAAGAGGAAATGGGATATTCATGTGGGATCTCTAGGAGAGTAAGAATCAGGGAGTGGGTCATTGGTATGGGCAGACTCGATGGGCTATAGCCCTTTTCTGCCGTCAATTTCTATGTTTCTATGTTTCTATGTTTACAACTTCAGAATACAAGTCTCCAGCATCATGACTTGCCTGCCTCCTACCGTCTCGTGGGATCTTCAATCCTCCTGTGAGTGGCTCTCTCCCACTTTCTCGCTCTCTCCCTGACAACAGTGTTTTCTTTGCCCTCCAGCCTCCTGTGTTGCAGCAGCTGTGACTACAACTTCAGAATTCAAGTCTCCAGTATCATGACTCGCCTGCCTCCTACCGTCTCGTGGGATCTTCAATCCTCCTGTAAGTGGCTCTCTCTCCTTCTCCCTCCCTCTCTCTCTCCCTCTCCCTCTCTCCTCTCTGACAACAGTGTTTTCTTTGCCCTCCAGACTCCAGTTTTGCAGCAGCTGTGACTACAACTTCACAATTGAATTCTCCAGCATCATGACTCGCCTGCCTCCTACCGTCTCATGGAATCTTCAATCCTCCTGTGAGTGGCTCTCTCCCTCTACCTCCATCTCTCTCCCTGACAACAGTGTTTTCTTTGCCCTCCAGCCTCCTGTGTTGCAGCAGATGTGACTACAACTTCACAATTCAGGTTTCCAGCATAATGACTCCTACCGTCTCGTGGAATCTTCAATCCTCCTGTGAGTGGCTCTCTCCCTCCCTCTCTCTCTTCCTCTCTCCCTCCCTCTCTCTCTCCCTTTCTCTCTCTCTCTCCCCGACAACAGTGTTTTCTTTGCCCTCCAGCCTCCTGTGTTGCAGCAGCTGTGACTACAACTTCACAATTTAATTCTCCAGCATCATGACTCGCATGCCTCCTACCATCTCATGGGATCTTCAATCCTCCTGTGAGTGGCTCTCTCCCTTTCTCTCCCTCTCCCTCCCTCTCTCTCCCACACACTCCCTCTCTCTCTCTCTCCTCCCTGACAACAGTGTTTTCTTTGCCCTCCAGCCTCCTGTGTTGCAGCAGCTGTGACTACAACTTCACAATTGAATTCTCCAGCATCATGACTCGCCTGCCTCCTACTGTCTCGTGGGATCTTCAATCCTCCTGTGACTGGCTCTCTCTCCCTCTCCCTCCCTCTCTCTCTCTCTCTCTCCTCTCTGACAACAGTGTTTTATTTGCCCTCCAGCCTCCTGTGTTGCAGCAGCTGTGACTACAACTTCACAATTGAATTCTCCAGCATCATGACTCACCTGCCTCCTACCGTCTCGTGGGATCTTCAATCCTCCTGTGAGTGGCTCTCTCCCTCTCTCTCCCCCTCTCTCTCTCCCTGACAACAGTGTTTTCTTTGCCCTCCAGCCACCTGTGTTGCAGCAGCTGTGACTACAACTTCACAATTCAAATCTCCAGCATCATGACTCTCCTGCTTCCTACTATCTCGTGGAATCTTCAATCCTCCTGTGAGTGGCTCTCTCCCTCCCTCTCTCTCTCTCTCCCTTTCTCTTTCTCTCTCTCTCTGACAACAGTGTTTTGTTTGCCCTCCAGCCGCCTGTGTTGCAGCAGCTGTGACTACAACTTCACAATTGAATTCTCCAGCATCATGACTCGCCTGCCTCCAACCTTCTCGTGGGATCTTCAATCCTCCTTTGAGTGACTCTCTCCCTCTACCTCTCTCCCTCCCTCTCTCCCTCCCTCTCTCTCTCCCTGACAACAGTGTTTTCTTTGCCCTCCAGCCTCCAGTGTTGCAGCAGCTGTGACTACAACTTCACAATTGAAATCTCCAGCACCTTGACTCGCCTGCCTCCTACCGTCTCGTGGGATCATCAATTCTCCTGTGAGTGGCTCTCTCTCCAACTCCCTCCCTCTCTCTCTCCCTCACCCTCCATGTCTCTCTCTCTCCTCTCTGACAACAGTGTTTTCTTTGCCCTCCAGCCTCCTGTGTTGCAGCAGGTGTGACTACAACTTCACAATTGAATTCTCCAGCATCATGACTCGCCTGCCTCCTACCGTCTCGTGGGATCTTCAATCCTCCTGTGAGTGGCTTTCTCCCTCTCCCTCTCTCTCCTCTGACAACAGTGTTTTCTTTGCCCTCAAGCCTCCTGTGTTGCAGCAGCTGTGACTACAACTTCACAATTGAATTCTAAAGCATCATGAATAGCCTGCCTCCTACCGTCTCTTGGGATCTTCAATCCTCCTGTGAGTGGCTTTCTCCCTCTCCCTCTCTCCCTCTCTCTCCCTCTCTCTCCTCTGACAACAGTGTTTTCTTTGCCCTCCAGCCTCCTGAGTTACAGCAGCTGTGACTACAACTTCACAATTGAATTCTAAAGCATCATGACTAGCCTGCCTCCTACAGTCTCGTGGGATCTTGAATCCTCCTGTGAGTGGCTCTCTCCCTCTCCCTCTCTCCCTTTCTCTCTCTCACCATCTTCCTCCCTCTCTCCTCCCTGACAAAAGTGTTTTCTTTGCCCTCCAGCCACCTGTGTTGCAGCAGTTGTGACTACAACTTCAGAATTCAAGTCTCCAGCATCATGACTTGCCTGCCTCCTACCTTCTCATGGGATCTTCAATCCTCCTTTGAGTGGCTCTCTCCCTCTCCCTCCCTCTCTCCTCCCTGACAACAGTGTTCTCTTTGCCCTCCAGCCTCCTATGTTGCAGCAGCTGTGACTACAACTTCACAATTTAATTCTCCAGCATCATGACTCGCCTGCCTCCTACCTTCTCATGGAATCTTCAATCCTCCTGTGAGTGGCTCTCTTCCTCCCTCTCTCTCTCCCTCTCTCCCTCCCTCTCTCTCTCCCTTTCTCTCTCTCTCTCCCTGACAACAGTGTTTTCTTTGCCTTCCAACCTCCTGTGCTGCAGAAGCTGTGACTACAACTTCACAATTGAATTCTCCTGCATCATGACTCGCCTGCCTCCTACCGTCTCGTGGGATCTTCAATCCTCCTGTGAGTGGCTCTCTCCCTCTCCCTCTCTCCCTCTCTCTCCCTCCCTCTCTCTCTCTCTCGCGATCTCCCTCCCTCTCTCCTCCCTGACATAGTGTTTTCTTTGCCCTCCAGCCTCCTGTGTTGCAGCAGCTGTGACTACAACTTCACAATTCAAGTCTCCAGCATCATGACTTGCCTGCCTCCTACTGTCTCATGGGATCTTCAATCCTCTTGTGAGTGGCTCTCTCCCTCTCCCTCTCTTCCTCTCTCTCCCACCCTCTCTCTCTCGCCATCTCCCTCCCTCTCTCCTCCCTGACAACAGTGTTTTCTTTGCCCTCCAGCCTCCTGTGTTGCAGCAGCTGTGACTACAACTTCACAATTGAATTCTCCTGCATCATGACTCACCTGCCTCCTACCGTCTCGTGGGATCTTCAATTCTCCTTTGATTGGCTCTCTCCCTCTCCCTCCCTCCCTCTCTCCCTCCCTCTCTCTCTCCTTGACAACAGTGTTTTCTTTGCTCTCCAGCCTCCTGTGTTGCAGCAGCTGTGACCACAACTTCACAATTGAATTCTCCAGCATCATGACTCACCTGCCTCCTACCGTCTCGTGGGATCTTCAATCCTCCTGTGAGTGGCTCTCTCCCTCTCTCTCCCTCTCTCCTCCCTGACAACAGTGTTTTCTTTGCCCTCCAGCCTCCTGTGTTGCAGCAGCTGTGACTACAACTTCACATTTGAATTCTCCAGCATCATGACTCGCCTGCCTCCTACCGTCTCGTGGAATCTTCAATCCTCCTGTGAGTGGCTCTCTCCCTCTCCCTCCCTCCCTCTCTCTCTCCCTTTCTCTCTCCCTGACAACAGTGTTTTATTTGCCCTCCAGCCTCCTGTGTTGCAGCAGCTGTGACTACAACTTCACAATTTAATTCTTCAGCATCATGACTCGCCTGCCTCCTACCATCTCGTGGGATCTTCAATAGTCCTGTGAGTGGCTCTCTCCCTCTCCCTCCCTCTTTCTCTCTCCTTGACAACAGTGTTTTCTTTGCCCTCCAGCCTCCCATGTTGCAGTAGCTGTGACTACAACTTCACAATTGAATTCTCCAGTATCATGACTCGCCTGCCTCCTACCATCTCAGCTCCTATGTCTGGACTTGGCTTGGCTTGCTTGATGATAAGAAAAATGTGACATCGTATCTATGATACTTTTAAAAAGACATTTTAATATACAGTTTATTGAATTTGAAGCACAACTGCGTACAGGATAAATGCAAAACCTTATCAAACATAAGTGTTAATTTACATAGCTGTGCCAACTAGGTAGAATTTGTAACGCTACAAGATTGACAGCTTATCTTGTTTAGAGATGTTTTTAATAGAGTAGAACACTTATCATTCTTAATCCTTTAAGTATAAATTAGATGAAATGCATAGAGGTGATATGTTAACATCTTTACTTTCGTGCACACACAATGTGATTGCTGTATAAGGTGTACACCTGGCGTAATTTTAGTCACCCATATCCCTGTATGCCTCTTGTAAGGAGATGCCCATTTAGTTTGCTTTAAATCCAGAACTACTTACCATTAATAAAACAGGGGCACTGATCTCCTGAAGTAATAGCATATATTTAATACGTACTTCCTGAGTGCAGTGTCAAGGCATTAGCATTGAACATGTGTGCCAGTTTCCCAGAGGCCCAGTCTATTTCATCTTTATTTCTACCTTTCCCCTTGATGGGGAACAGCAGTTTAGCATTGAGTGACATGTACTCAGTTAATCAGAGTACTTTACGCTTGAGAATTTGTGCTTGTGCACACAAAATCCATAATAGGAAGCCATCTTCTCTGTGAATCTATGACATTTTTGCAAAGTACTCAGTTAATCTAAGTACCTCACCACCAACCACCCCTGTTTCAGCAACCACTATTGTGGCTCACACTGTGGCTCACACTGCACACAGACACACACACTGACTGAATGAGAGCCAAAGAGTCAGTTTTCTCCACACTCTGTCCATTTTTCAAATGTTCCTGTGCTTGATGGGGAACAATACTTTAGCATTGAACAAGAAGTACTCAATATGTATATATGGACTAGATTTATGTATGTATCTCTATATATGATCTTTTAAAGTTCATAGCCTTTTACATCCTCCAGTTGAAACAAGGAAGCTCAAGGCTTAACTATTTTATAACTAAAGCATACAGGATACTTCCCTTTCTGTGAATTTAGGCTTTCACACTGGAGTTTCATCCACTCACTGTCAGTTTCTACAATGTTCCTATGCTTACCCTTGAAGTCATAATATCTCTGTTGACTAAGAATTTTTTAAGCATTAACAGGTCTTCATATACTTCTGACACAACATGCATTTATTCAGATGAGAGTGAGGATGTGGAACAATAATTGTCTTTTCAATTTACGACTGCTTTTAATGTTCAATTCTCTAATATTCCTGTGCTTGCCCTTGATGAGGAAAAATACTTTCTCATTGACAGAACAGTACTCTTTATGTGTATATGTACTATACTTATGTATATATATATTCTTTTACATCCTCCAGTTCAAACACTGAATCTCAAGCATACAGAATACTTCTCTTTCTGTGAATTTATGCTTTCGCACTAATCATCTTATTTTTAGACCATTAATTGTCTTTTCAATTTCAAACTTCTTATAATGATCTTTATCATTCAATGTTATTATTTGCTGTTCACATCATGTTTACTTGTGTTCAGTAATACTTACTTTGCATTTAACTTTGCCCTGGGGGACCTATGTTATACATTCTATATGTTCACTGTATTATGCTTTCTACAATAATACAGTTACCCAGATATAAAAACATTATAATATAACTATTGATACCAGAATTTATTTTACACTCACAAACTTCAATGACATTATGAACTTATAATGACTAAAGTTGCCATTTAACAAATTGGTTATTATCTTTTAACATATTAAGACACTTCATAAAATCAATAACTAGAAGGCTGCAAACAAATTGTGGCAGTTTTGTTTGGGTTTTATTCAGGAGGGGCAGTGAAGCTTGTCTTTTATCTTTGAAATCTGTTGGGCCTGAAGACAACTGAGCGTAAAGACAACAGAGTGTGAAGACACTTGTAAGTTTGAACATGAATAATGATTTAAACAAACAAAGAAAACGAGATAATGATCTTCATAAACACATTAAACATATATTCTGTTCATGTAAAGATCAATAAGCAAATTCAGCTTTACAAAATTTTAACAATTCATACAACAAACATATCATGCAAGACAAATAGAAATAATGAAACTTTGCATTTGACAGATGGATCAGATGAATAGACACTGCAGGCATCAGACTATGGGCATTTCATTATGTAGTTGCATTGTAGTTCATTCTAAAAGATTTGGAGGTATGGGTGTGGCTATAAGGGGAGATGAGGAGGCCACAACAGCTAAATTTATAATGTACTACCAAGTCAATGCTTGTTTTCCTTATTTCTCTCTCTACCACCTTCCTCTCTTGTCTTCTTACACTTCTGCCTTTAAGCATACCCCATTAACAATTCTCCTGCGCAGGCATAATTAACCCGCACTTGGTAGTTCATCGTAAATTGAGTTGCTTTGTAGTCCATTCTAAAAGTGATCGAAAGCATGGGTGTGGCTATAAGGGGAGATGAGGAGGTCACAACAGCTAAATTTATAATATACAACAAAGTCGATAAGTATTTTCCTTATTTCTCTCCCTACCTCCTCCCTCTCTTGTCCTTGCTACACTTCTGCCTTTAAGCAGACCCCATTAACAATTCTCCTGCAGTGGTATAAAAACTTGCTCATATTTGTTCCCACTTTGTAGCTCATTTGTACCCTTAGCTGCTTTGTAGTTGATGTGTACATTTAGCTTTCTTTGTGGTTCAGTTGTATATTTAGCTTTTTTTGTTGTTCAGATGTACATTTTACGTGTTTTCTGGCTCTTGTGTACGTTTAGGTTCTTTCTGGTTCTTGTGTACATTTAGGTGCTTTGTGGTTATTGTGTACATTGAGCTGCTTTGTGGTTCATTTCTACATTGACCTCTTACTTCTCTCTCTAGCTCCTCACTCTCTTGCCTTGCTACTCTCTTGCCTTGCTACTCTCCTACCTCCTTCATTAACAATTCTCCTGCCCTGGCCTAAAAACTGTACTGATATTTTCCAGCTTTGTTGTTTATTCTAAATTTAGTTGCTTTGTAGTTCATTCTAAAAGATTTGGAGGTGTGGGTGTGGCTACAAGGGGAGATGAGGAGGCCACAACAGCTAAATTTATAATGTACTACCAAGTCAATGCTTGTTTTCCTTATTTCTCTCTCTACCTCCTTCCCCCCCTTGTCTTTTTACACTTCTGCCTTTAAGCATCCTCCATTAACAATTCTCCTGCGTTGGCATAATTAACCCACACTTGGTAGTTCATCGTAAATTGAGTTGCTTTGTAGTCCATTCTAAAAGTGATCGGAGGCATGGGTGTGGCTATAAGGGGAAATGAGGAGGTCACAACAGTTAAATTTATAATATACAACAAAGTCGATGCGTATTTTCCTTATTTCTCTCCCTACCTCCTCCCTCTCTTGTCCTTGCTACATTCCTGCCTTTGAGCAGACCCCATTAACAATTCTCCTGCAGTGGTATAAAACCCGCTCTGATTTGTTCCCACTTTGTAGCTCATTTGTACCCTTAGCTGCTTTGTGGTTCATGTGTACATTTTAGCTGCTTTGTAGTTGATGTGTACATTTAGCTTTCTTTGTGGTTCAGTTGTCTATTTAGCTTTTTTGTTGTTCAGATGTACATTTTAAGTGTTTTCTGGTTCTTGTGTACGTTTAGGTTCCTTCTGGTTCTTGTTTTGTTTAGGTGCATTTTGGTTATTGTGTACATTGAGCTGCTTTGTGATTGATGTGTACATTGAGCTGCTTTGTGGTTCATTTCTACATTGACCTCTTATTTCTCTCTCTAGCTCCTCACTCTCTTGCCTTGCTACTCTCCTACCTCCTTCATTAACAATTCTCCTGCCCTGGCCTAAAAACTGTACTGATTTTTTCCAGCTTTGTTGTTTATTCTAAATTTAGTTGCTTTGTAGTTCATTCTAAAAGATTTGGAGGTGTGGGTGTGGCTATAAGGGGAGATGAGGAGGCCACAACAGCTAAATTTATAATGTACTACCAAATCAATGCTTGTTTTCCTTATTTCTCTCTCTACCTCCTTCCTCTCTTGTCTTCTTATACTTCTGCCTTTAAGCATACCCCATTAACAATTCTCCTGCGCAGGCATAATTAACCCGCACTTGGTAGTTCATCATAAATTGAGTTGCTTTGTAGTCCATTCTAAAAGTGATCGGAAGCATGGGTGTGGCTATAAGGGGAGATGAGGAGGTCACAACAGCTAAATTTATAATATACAACAAAGTCGATGCGTATTTTCCTTATTTCTCTCCCTACCTCCTCCCTCTCTTGTCCTTGCTACACTCCTGCCTTTAAGCAGACCCCATTAACAATTCTCCTGCAGTGGTATAAAACCCGCTCTGATTTGTTCCCACTTTTTAGCTCATTTGTACCCTTAGCTGCTTTGTGGTTCATGTGTACATTTTAGCTGCTTTGTAGTTGATGTGTACATTTAGCTTTCTTTGTGGTTCAGTTGTATATTTAGCTTTTTTTGTTGTTCAGATGTACATTTTAGGTGTTTTCTGGTTCTTGTGTACGTTTAGGTTCTTTCTGGTTCTTGTGTACGTTTAGGTGCTTTGCGGTTATTGTGTACATTGAGCTGCTTTGTGGTTGATGTGTACATTGAGCTGCTTTGTTGTTCATTTCTACATTGACATCTTATTTCTCTCTCTAGCTCCTCACTCTCTTGCCTTGCTACTCTCTTGCCTTGCTACTCTCCTACCTCCTTCATTAACAATTCTCCTGCCCTCGCCTAAAAACTGTACTGATTTTTTCCAGCTTTGTTGTTTATTCTAAATTTAGTTGCTTTTGTAGTTCATTCTAAAAGATTTGGAGATGTGGGTGTGGCTATAAGGGGAAATGAGGAGGCCACAACAGCTAAATTTATAATGTACTACCAAGTCAATGCTTGTTTTCCTTATTTCTCTCTCTACCTCCTTCCTCTCTTGTTTTCTTACACTTCTGCCTTTAAGCATACCCCATTAACAATTCTCCTGCGCAGGCATAATTAACCCGCACTTGGTAGTTCATCGTAAATTGAGTTGCTTTGTAGTCCATTCTAAAAGTGATCGGAGGCATGGGTGTGGCTATAAGGGGAGATGAGGAGGTCACAACAGCTAAATTTATAATATACAACAAAGTCGATGCGTATTTTCCTTATTTCTCTCCCTACCTCCTCCCTCTCTTGTCCTTGCTACACTCCTGCCTTTAAGCAGACCCCATTAACAATTCTCCTGCGGTGGTATAAAACCCGCTCTGATTTGTTCCCACTTTCTAGCTCATTTGTACCCTTAGCTGCTTTGTGGTTCATGTGTACATTTTAGCTGCTTTGTAGTTGATGTGTACATTTAGCTTTCTTTGTGGTTCAGTTGTATATTTAGCTTTTTTTGTTGTTCTGATGTACATTTTAGGTGTTTTCTGTTTCTTGTGTACGTTTAGGTTCTTTCTGGTTCTTGTGTACGTTTAGGTGCTTTGCGGTTATTGTGTACATTGAGCTGCTTTGTGGTTGATGTGTACATTGAGCTGCTTTGTGGTTCATTTCTACATTGACCTCTTATTTCTCTCTCTATCTCCTCACTCTCTTGCCTTGCTACTCTCCTACCTCCTTCATTAACAATTCTCCTGCCCTGGCCTAAAAAACTGTACTGATTTTTTCCAGCTTTGTTATTTATTCTAAATTTAGTTGCTTTGTAGTTCATTCTAAAAGATTTGGAGGTGTGGGTGTGGCTATAAGGGGAGATGAGGAGGCCACAACAGCTAAATTTATAATGTACTACCAAATCAATGCTCGTTTTCCTTATTTCTCTCTCTACCTCCTTCCTCTCTTGTCTTCTTACACTTCTCCCTTTAAGCATACCCCATTAACAATTCTCCTGCGCAGGCATAATTAACCCGCACTTGGTAGTTCATCATAAATTGAGTTGCTTTGTAGTCCATTCTAAAAGTGATCGGAGGCATGGGTGTGGCTATAAGGGGAGATGAGGAGGTCACAACAGCTAAATTTATAATATACAACAAAGTCGATGCGTATTTTCCTTATTTCTCTACCTACTTCCTCCCTCTCTTGTCCTTGCTACACTCCTGCTATTAAGCAGACCCCCTTAACAATTCTCCTGCAGTGGTATAAAACCCGCTCTGATTTGTTCCCACTTTCTAGCTCATTTGTACCCTTAGCTGCTTTGTGGTTCATGTGTACATTTTAGCTGCTTTGTAGTTGATGTGTACATTTAGCTTTCTTTGTGGTTCAGTTGTATATTTAGCTTTTTTTGTTGTTCTGATGTACATTTTAGGTGTTTTCTGTTTCTTGTGTACGTTTAGGTTCTTTCTGGTTCTTGTGTACGTTTAGGTGCTTTGCGGTTATTGTGTACATTGAGTTGCTTTGTGGTTGATGTGTACATTGAGCTGCTTTGTGGTTCATTTCTACATTGACCTCTTATTTCTCTCTCTATCTCCTCACTCTCTTGCCTTGCTACTCTCCTACCTCCTTCATTAACAATTCTCCTGCCCTGGCCTAAAAAACTGTACTGATTTTTTCCAGCTTTGTTATTTATTCTAAATTTAGTTGCTTTGTAGTTCATTCTAAAAGATTTGGAGGTGTGGGTGTGGCTATAAGGGGAGATGAGGAGGCCACAACAGCTAAATTTATAATGTACTACCAAATCAATGCTCGTTTTCCTTATTTCTCTCTCTACCTCCTTCCTCTCTTGTCTTCTTACACTTCTCCCTTTAAGCATACCCCATTAA